>NC_061514.1:269923839-270005474 GCF_022539505.1 Lolium rigidum
GCGAGCCTTGGCTTCGAGTGGACCAAGGAGTCAGCCCTGAAGAGGACGGAGGCATATGATGAAGCGCGGAGCTCCATCGACGAGCTGTTCGCAGCGTGTCGCGGAATTGCCAAAGCTCTGTCGCTTGTACCCTGCTTCCGGGTCAGATTTGAGATCGTTGACCCACTTGCAGTTGCGGTTGGTGTGAGTGGACTTTCCTGTAGCCGGATCCAGATGGGCCAGACAAGGCATGTCTCTATACTCTTCATAAGTTTGGGGGGCGCGGGGTCCGACAGCTGTGACCTCATCGCCACGCTGCTGGCCCCTTCCAGCTCCGCCTCCGCGGCCGCGGCCTCTTCCGCCTCCTTGACCTCCGCGCTGAAAAGCCATGGCGACCATATCGGATCCGCCACTCTTCTGGTCATCAGGTGGGTTTTTCCGCTTAGATCCGCTGGTGTTACCGTTATCACGGTTCTTCTTTTGCTGATGCAAGGGAATTGCTGTAGCTGCTAGATCTCCGCCTGCGTCGTCATCGGCGGCAGTATGATTGATACGTCTCCGACGTATCGATAATTTCTTATGTTCTATGCCATATTATTGATGATACCTACATGTTTTATGCACACTTTATGTCATATTCGTGCATTTTCTGGAACTAACCTATTAACAAGATGCCGAAGTGCCAGCTTCTCGTTTTCTGCTGTTTTTGGTTTCGAAATCCTAGTAACGAAATATTCTCGGAATTGGACGAAACGAAGACCCAGGGGCCTATTTTGCCACGAACCTTCCAGAAGACCGAAGAGCATACGAAGTGGGGCCACGAGGTGGCGACACCACATGGCGGCGCGGCCAAGGGGGCCCGCGCCGCCCGTGGTGTGGGCCCCTCGTTAGCCCCCGACTCGCCCTTCCGCCTACTTAAAGCCTCCGTCGCGAAACCCCCGATGCGAAAAACCACGATACGGAAAACCTTACCGAGACGCCGCCGCCGCCGATCCCATCTCGGGGGATTCCGGAGATCTCCTCCGGCACCCTGCCGGAGAGGGGATTCATCTCCCGGAGGACTCTACACCGCCATGGTCGCCTCCGGAGTGATGAGTGAGTAGTTCACCCCCGGACTATGGGTCCATAGCAGTAGCTAGATGGTTGTCTTCTCCTCATTGTGCTTCATTGTTGGATCTTGTGAGCTTCCTAACATGATCAAGATCATCTATCTGTAATATTCTATGTTGTGTTTGTCGGGATCCGATGGATAGAGAATACCATGTTATGTTAATTATCAAGTTATTACATATGTGTTGTTTATGATCTTGCATGCTCTCCGTTACTAGTAGAGGCTCGGCCAAGTTTTTGCTTTTAACTCCAAGAGGGAGTATTTATGCTCGATAGTGGTTCATGCCGCATTGACACTCGGGACGAGTGACAGAAAGTTCTAAGGTTGTGTTGTGCTCGTTGCCACTAGGGATAAAACATTGGCGCTATGTCCGAGGATGTAGTTGTTGATTACGAGTACGCACCATACTTAATGCAATTGTCCGTTGCTTTGCAACTTAATACCGGAAGGGGTTCGGACGATAACCCGAAGGTGGACTTTTTAGGCATAGATGCAGTTGGATGGCGGTCTATGTACTTTGTCGTAATGCCCAATTAAATCTCACTATACTTATCATGTCATGTATGTGCATTGTTATGCCCTCTCTATTTGTCAATTGCCCGACTGTAATTTGTTCACCCAACATGCTTTTATCTTATGGGAGAGACACCTCTAGTGAACTGTGGACCCCGGTCCATTCTTTTATACTGAAATACAAATCTGCTGCAATACTTGTTTTACTGTTTTCTCTGCAAACAATCATCTTCCACACAATTCGGTTAATCCTTTGTTACATCAAGCCGGTGAGATTGACAACCTCACTGTTTCGTTGGGGCAAAGTACTTTGGTTGTGTTGTGCAGGTTCCACGTTGGCGCCGGAATCTCTGGTGTTGCGCCGCACTACATCCCGCCGCCATCAACCTTCAACGTGCTTCTTGACTCCTACTGGTTCGATTAAACCTTGGTTTCTTACTGAGGGAAACTTGCCGCTGTGCGCATCACACCTTCCTCTTGGGGTTCCCAACGGACGTGTCAACTACACGCATCAAGCAAATTTCTGGCACCGTTGCCGGGGAGATCAAGACACGCTGCAAGGGGAGTCTCCACTTCTCAATCTCCTTACTTTGTTTTTGTCTTGCTTTATTTTATTTACTACTTTGTTTGCTGCATTATATCAAAACACAAAAAAATTAGTTGCTAGTTTTACTTTATTTACTGTCTTGCACTCTATATCGAAAACACAAAAAAATTAGTTTACTTGCATTTACTTTATCTAGTTTGTTTTATTTACTACTGCTAAAATGGTCAACCCTGAAAATACTAAGTTGTGTGACTTCACTAGCACAAATAATAATGATTTCCTATGCACACCTATTGCTCCACCTGCTACTACAGCAGAATTCTTTGAAATTAAACCTGATTTACTTAATCTTGTCATGAGAGAGCAATTTTCTGGTGTTAGTTCTGATGATGCTGCTGCCCATCTCAATAATTTTGTTGAATTGTGTGAAATGCAAAAATATAAAGATGTAGATGGTGACATTATAAAATTAAAATTGTTTCCTTTCTCATTAAGAGGAAGAGCTAAAGATTGGTTGCTATCTCTCGCCTAAGAATAGTATTGATTCATGGACTAAATGCAAGGATGCTTTTATTGGTAGATATTATCCCCCTGCTAAAATTATATCTTTGAGGAGTAGCATAATGAATTTTAAACAATTAGATAATGAACATGTTGCTCAAGCTTGGGAAAGAATGAAATCTCCGGTTAAAAATTGCCCAACCCATGGACCGACTACTTGGATGATCATCCAAACCTTCTATGCAGGACTAAATTTTTCTTCGCGGAATTTATTGGATTCAACTCGCTGGAGGTACCTTTATGTCCATCACTCTTGGTGAAGCAACAAAGCTTCTTGATAATATGATGGTTAATTACTCTGAATGGCACACGGTAAGAGCTCCACAAGGTAAGAAGGTAAATTCTCGTTGAAGAATCCTCTTCCTTGAATGATAAAGTTGATGCTATTATGTCTATGCTTGCGAATGATAGGACTAATGTTGATCCTAATAATGTTCCATTAGCTTCATTGGTTACCCAAGAAGAACATGTTGATGTAAACTTCATTAAAAATAATAATTTCAACAACAATGCTTATCGGAACAATTCTAGTAATAACTATAGGCCATATCCTTATAATAATGGTAATGGTTATGCTAATTCTTATGGGAATTCTTACAACAATAATAGGAATACACCCCCTGGACTTGAAGCCATGCTTAAAGAATTTATTAGTACACAAACTGCCTTTAACAAATCTGTTGAGGAAAAGCTCAATAAAATTGATATTCTTGTTTCTAGAGTTGATAGTCTTGCCTCTGATGTTGATCTTTTGAAATCGAAAGTTATGCCTAACAGGGATATTGAAAATAAAATTGTTACTACAGCAAATGCCATCCAAGTTAGAATTAATGAGAATATAAGATTAATGGCTGAACTGCGTGCTAGGTGGGATAGAGAAGAAAATGAAAAACTAGCTAAAGAGAAAAATGTAGCTAAAGTTTGGACTATTACCACCACTAGCAATGCTAATGATTCATATGTTGCTGCACCTCCTACTATCAATGGTAAAATAATTGGTGTTGGCAATGCTTCTACTCCTAGTGCAAAGCGCGCAAAATTACCTGAAACTGCTAAAACTGCTGAAACTGCCTGTAATAAAACTGCTGAAATTTTTTCCAACCTTGGGGATGATAATCCCATTGCTTTAGATTGTAATGATTTAGATTTTGATGATTGCCACATCTCTGAAGTTATAAAGTTCTTTCAAAAACTTGCTAAGAGTCCCAATGCTAGCGCTGTAAACTTGGCTTTCACAAAACATATTACAAATGCTCTCATAAAAGCTAGAGAAGAGAAACTAAAACTTGAAACTTCTATTCCTAGAAAGCTAGAGGATGGTTGGGAGCCCATCATTAAAATGAGAGTCAAAGATTTTGATTGTAATGCTTTATGTGATCTTGGTGCAAGTATTTCTGTTATGCCTAAGAAAGTCTATGATATGCTTGACTTGCCACCATTGAAGAATTGTTATTTGGATGTTAATCTCGTTGATAATGCTAAAAAGAAACCTTTGGGGAGAATTGATAATGTTCATATTATGGTTAACAATAACCTTGTCCCCGTTGATTTTGTTGTCTTGGATATTGAATGCAATGCATCTTGCCCCATTATATTGGGAAGACCTTTTCTTCGAACCGTTGGTGCCACTATTGATATGAAGGAAGGTAATATTAAATATCAATTTCCTCTCAATAAAGGTATGGAAAACTTCCCTAGAAAGAGAATTAAGTTACCTTATGATTCTATTATTAGAACAAATTATGATGTTGATGCTTCGTCTCTTGATGTTACTTGAGTTACACTTTCTGCGCCTAGCTGAAAGGCGTTAAAGAAAAGCGCTTATGGGAGACAACCCATGTTTTTACTACAGTATTTTTGTTTTATATTTGTGTCTTGGAAGTTGTTTACTACTGTAGCAACCTCTCCTTATCTTAGTTTTATGTTTTGTTGTGCCAAGTAAAGTCTTTGATAGTAAAGTAAGTACTAGATTTGGATTACTGCGCAGTTCCAGATTTCTTTGTCTGTCACGAATCTGGGTCTACCTCCCTGTAGGTAGCTCAGAAAATTAAGCCAATTTACGTGCATGATCCTCAGATATGTACGCAACTTTCATTCAATTTGAGAATTTTCATTTGAGCAAGTCTGGTGCCCTAATAAAATCCATCTTTACGGACTGTTCTGTTTTGACAGATTCTGCCTTTTATTTTGCATTGCCTCTTTTGCTATGTTGGATGAATTTCTTTGATCCATTAATGTCCAAGTAGCTTTATGAAATGTCCAGAAGTGTTAAGAATGATTGTGTCACCTCTGAACATGTGAATTTTTATTGTGCACTAACCCTCTAATGAGTTGTTTCGAGTTTGGTGTGGAGGAAGTTTTCAAGGATCAAGAGAGGAGTATGATGCAATATGATCAAGGAGAGTGAAAGCTCTAAGCTTGGGGATGCCCCGGTGGTTCACCCCTGCATATTTTAAGAAGACTCAAGCGTCTAAGCTTGGGTATGCCCAAGGCATCCCCTTCTTCATCGACAACATTATCGAGTTCCTCCCCCGAAACTATATTTTTATTCCGTCACATCTTATGTACTTTGCTTGGAGCGTCGGTTTGTTTTTGTTTTTGTTTTGTTTGAATAAAATGGATCCTAGCATTCACTTTATGGGAGAGAGACACGCTCCGCTGTAGCATATGGACAAATATGTCCTTAGGCTCTACTCATAGTATTCATGGCGAAGTTTCTTCTTCGTTAAATTGTTATATGGTTGGAATTGGAAAATGCTACATGTAGTAACTCTAAAATGTCTTGGATAATTTGATACTTGGCAATTGTTGTGCTCATGTTTAAGCTCTTGCATCATATACTTTGCACCCATTAATGAAGAAATACTTAGAGCTTGCTAATTTGGTTTGCATATTTGGTTTCTCTAGAGTCTAGATAACATCTAGTATTGAGTTTTGAACAACAAGGAAGACGGTATGGAGTCTTATAATGTTTACAATATGTCTTTTATGTGAGTTTTTCTCGTACCGTTCATCCTTGTGTTTGTTTCAAATAACCTTGCTAGCCTAAACCTTGTATCGAGAGGGAATACTTCTCATGCATCCAAAATCCTTGAGCCAACCACTATGCCATTTGTGTCCACCATACCTACCTACTACATGGTATTTATCCGCCATTCCAAAGTAAATTGCTTGAGTGCTACCTTTAAAATTCCATCATTCACCTTTGCAATATATAGCTCATGGGACAAATAGCTTAAAAACTATTGTGGTATTGAATATGTACTTATGCACTTTGTCTCTTATTAAGTTGCTTGTTGTGCGATAACCATGCTTCGGGGACGCCATCAACTATTCTTTGTTGAATATCATGTGAGTTGCTATGCATGTCCGTCTTGTCTCGAAGTAAGAGAGATCTACCACCTTCATGGTTGGAGCATGCATATTGTTAGAGAAGAACATTGGGCCGCTAACTAAAGCCATGATTCATGGTGGAAGTTTCAGATGTTGGACATATATCCTCAATCTCATATGAGAATAATAATTGTTGCCACATGCTTATGCATTAAAGAGGAGTCCATTATATGTTGTCCATGTTGTCCCGGTATGGATGTCTAAGTTGAGAATAATCAAAAGCGAGAAATCCAAAATGCGAGCTTTCTCCTTAGACCTTTGTACATGCGGCATGGAGGTACCCCATTGTGACACTTGGTTAAAACATGTGCATTGCAAAGATCCGGTAGTCCAAGCTAATTAGGACAAGGTGCGGGCACTATTAGTATACTATGCATGAGGCTTGCAACTTGTAAGATATAATGTACATAACTCATATGCTTTATTACTACCGTTGACAAAATTGTTTCATGTTTTCAAAATAAAAGCTCTAGCACAAATATAGCAATCGATGCTTTCCTCTTTGAAGGACCATTCTTTTTACTTTTATGTTGAGTCAGTTCACCTATCTCTCTCCACCTCAAGAAGCAAACACTTGTGTAAACCAGTGCATTGATTCCTACATACTTGCATATTGTACTTGTTATATTACTCTATGTTGACAATTATCCATGAGATATACATGTTACAAGTTGAAAGCAACCGCTGAAACTTTATCTTCCTTTGTGTTGCTTCAATACCTTTACTTTGATTTATTGCTTTATGAGTTAACTCTTATGCAAGACTTATTAATACTTGTCTTGAAGTACTATTCATGAAAAGTCTTTGCTTTATGATTCAGCTTGTTTACTCATGTCATTACCATTGTTTTGATCGCTGCATCCACTACATATGTTTACAAATAGTATGATCAAGGTTATGATGGCATGTCACTTCAGAAATTATCTTTGTTATCGTTTTACTCGCTCGGGACGAGCAGAACTAAGCTTGGGGATGCTTGATACGTCTCCGACGTATCGATAATTTCTTATGTTCTATGCCATATTATTGATGATACCTACATGTTTTATGCACACTTTATGTCATATTCGTGCATTTTCCGGAACTAACCTATTAACAAGATGCCGAAGTGCCGGTTCTCGTTTTCTGCTGTTTTTGGTTTAGAAATCCTAGTAACGAAATATTCTCGGAATTGGACGAAACGAAGACCCAGGGGCCTATTTTGCCACGAACCTTCCAGAAGACCGAAGAGCATACGAAGTGGGGCCATGAGGTGGCGACACCACATGGCGGCGCGGCCAAGGGGGGGCCTGCGCCGCCCTGTGGTGTGGGCCCCTCGTTAGCCCCCCGACTCTGCCCTTCCGCCTACTTAAAGCCTCCGTCGCGAAACCCCTGATGCGAAAAACCACGATACGGAAAACCTACCGAGACGCCGCCGCCGCCGATCCCATCTCGGGGGATTCCGGAGATCTCCTCCGGCACCCTGCTCGGAGAGGGGATTCATCTCCCGGAGGACTCTACACCGCCATGGTCGCCTCCGGAGTGATGAGTGAGTAGTTCACCCCTGGACTATGGGTCCATAGAAGTAGCTAGATGGTTGTCTTCTCCTCATTGTGCTTCATTGTTGGATCTTGTGAGCTGCCTAACATGATCAAGATCATCTATCTGTAATACTCTATGTTGTGTTTGTCGGGATCCGATGGATAGAGAATACCATGTTATGTTAATTATCAAGTTATTACATATGTGTTGTTTATGATCTTGCATTCTCTCCGTTACTAGTAGAGGCTCTAGCCAAGTTTTTGCTTTTAACTCCAAGAGGGAGTATTTATGCTCGATAGTGGGTTCATGCCTGCATTGACACCTGGGACAGTGACAGAAAGTTCTAAGGTTGTGTTGTGCTGT
This sequence comes from Lolium rigidum, assembly GCF_022539505.1. Classification (NCBI taxonomy): domain Eukaryota; kingdom Viridiplantae; phylum Streptophyta; class Magnoliopsida; order Poales; family Poaceae; genus Lolium; species Lolium rigidum. Next base: position 269,931,828 of record NC_061514.1, read on the forward strand.
TGCCACTAGGGATAAAACATTGCCGCTATGTCCGAGGATGTAGTTGTTGATTACATTACGCACCATACTTAATGCAATTGTCTGTTGCTTTGCAACTTAATACTGGAAGGGGTTCGGACGATAACCCGAAGGTGGACTTTTTAGGCATAGATGCAGTTGGATGGCGGTCTATGTACTTTGTCGTAATGCCCAATTAAATCTCACTATACTTATCATGTCATGTATGTGCATTGTTATGCCCTCTCTATTTGTCAATTGCCCGACTGTAATTTGTTCACCCAACATGCTTTTATATTATGGGAGAGACACCTCTAGTGAACTGTGGACCCCGGTCCATTCTTTTATACTGAAATACAAATCTGCTGCAATACTTGTTTTACTGTTTTCTCTGCAAACAATCATCTTCCACACAATTCGGTTAATCCTTTGTTACGGCAAGCCGGTGAGATTGACAACCTCACTTGTTTCGTTGGGGCAAAGTACTTTGGTTGTGTTGTGCAGGTTCCACGTTGGCGCCGGAATCTCTGGTGTTGCGCCGCACTACATCCCGCCGCCATCAACCTTCAACTTGCTTCTTGACTCCTACTGGTTCGATTAAACCTTGGTTTCTTACTGAGGGAAACTTGCCGCTGTGCGCATCACACCTTCCTCTTGGGGTTCCCAACGGACGTGTCAACTACACGCATCAATGATCGCTGGCGATGGTGATCATGTCATCCAACGTCAGTTTGTGTGCATTGACCAAGCAGATTAGCTTGTGCCGCAGTAGTCCTCCTCGCTGCAAGCCACCAATGAAGGCGTGCATTGCTGTGCGGTTATCGACGTTCTCACACTCGTTTCTGCATGCCAACCATCGGGTGAGGAAATTCCTTGATGTTTCACCCTTCTTCTGGATACATGCCTGTAGGTCGCTTGTTGTGGCAGGTCTCTTGTAGGTGCCCCTGAAGTGTTTCTCGAAGGCGTTCTTCAGGTCAAACCAGCAAAAGATGGAGTTCTTCTCGAGGTCACCGAGCTAGATCCGGGCTGGACCTACAAGGTACGAGCTGAAGCATGCGGCGAGCGATATTAGGGGTTCCTCCGGCAAAGGTTACTGCATTATAGTAATCCTCAATCCAGGTATCCGGCCTTTCCGTGCCATCATAATTCTTCAGGTTTCCGGGTAGCTTGAGGTTCATCCTTGGCTTTGGTTCCTCTCGAATCATCCTGCCGAAGAACTTTGGGCCAATGTAATCGGTTTTGTACTCATTGAGGCGTTCCCGTGCGTCACGCGAGCCGTGGTGGGGGGATTTTGAGCGAGAGTGAGATCTCCGGCCGCCGCCTCCGCCTCCACCGCTAGGTGGTGGTGAGGGAGACCTGCGAGGGGGCCGATGTGACCTCTTGCTTCCGCCATCCGAGTCTCCCCGTCCTTCGCGGTGTTGACTCCGGCTTCGATGGCTACCTTCACCGTGGTGCTGGCTGCCGCCGTCGTTCCGGCTCCGGCGTGGCTCCGGCTCGCGATCCTCGTTCCGACTCCTCCTAGGCTCGGGCTCTTGATCATTGTTCCGGCTTCGGCGGGGTTCCGGCGTACGCTCTCTGTTCCTCGGCGGCGGCATGTTGTCGCGGATGTTGATTCCACCTGGACCATGAGGCCTGGTGTTTCCTGCTGGACTGCGGCGGCGAGGAGGTGGAGGACACGGGTATCCGTTGGGCGGAGGTGAGGGCTTCCGGTACTTGTTTCTGCCAGTATACATATGATCCTTTCCCTTTCTCGGATCTGACGGAGGTGTCTTTGATGGTACGGGGATTGGATTTGGGTGTTCTCTGGTTTTCCTTCTGCGTTCCGTGGATCCAGTCCGCGATTCGTCATCGCGATGGCGATTGTTGTAGGCGTCCTTCTGCGCAGTAGAGATGCAATGTTCCGGGTTGGATTCCAACTTGCGCGAAGTGTCAGCCTTGCTTTGCTGCTTCATTGCTGAGGCAACGAGCGTACGGACGTATTCGATGTCGATTTCTTCGTCCTTTTTCTTCAAAATCTCCGCAGCCTTCTTCATGTTATCCTTTGGAGTTGCGAGTGGCTGTTGCTCAGTGGGGGTCGCGAAGGTGATCTTGCGGGGAGGTATAGCATCCCGCCTAATTTTATCGGCCTCCTGCTGAAGCTCGGTGACCTTGTCTTTCCAATGTTACTGGAGCTCCTTGACTTTTACCAGTTGTTCGTCAACCTCAAGCTCTCGCTGGTGGAAATTTTTTCCACGAAGCGCGCGGCTTCTTTCCTTTCGTCCAGCATTGCTGCAGCAGTTCGGGCGAACTTCTGGGCTGTTTCCAGCATCTCCAGTCTTGTGGCTTCTAGAGCCTCTGCATTTAATGCGTCTTCGGGGGTGATTGGTTTGTTTAGGACAGCTGAACGTGCGATTGCATCCATGCCTGCTTGCTCAACCAGTTCTTCTGGGGACAAGGTTTCCTTGCGCGGACGTTCTCGCGAGAGCGGAGATCCTGCGCGAGATGGCTGTGGATCGGAGTAGGTGTTGTCATCCTCTGATTCTCGTTGGTCCAACACCGCCAAGGTTGCGAGAACCTGTTTAGGCTGGGCGGATTCAACTTCGGGCTGATCACCGTATCCAAATTCCTTTACCTTGCGATCGAACTCTTCAGTATCCATGGAGGGGGTATCCCTGGAAATTGGGCTTAGGCTGCCCAAAATCGACTCTTCAACCGGGGTTCCGCTTTCTCCGACAGCCTCCTGCTGATCCGGAGCAACGTTGTTTTCCGGTGCCTCAACCTACTCGGGACCAGCTCCGGCTTCATGAGGGGCGGTTCCGGCGGTGTGGGCCAAGAAGTGTACGAAGTGACACCTTTGCTTTTCTAACACCTGGGAGACCAAGGCGGATCTGCATTGGTCTTCCACCTTTATCTCGTGCTCAGGGGCGGATTGGGTGGGTTTTGATTTTTCCAGATCTGAGGCGGAATCTTCTAAGGGAAGCTCCTACATCTCAGATTGGATCTTCGCGACTGTGTCCTGCTCAGCGGCGGTCGCGTCAGCGCTACTTACCAGTGGGTTTCCGTCGGAATCGACGGTTTCCCCGATGAAGATGTGTATGCCGCCAACCGGGACGATGGAGAGCTTGACGGGGTCTACCTTAGCCAGAATCCAGCATTGTACATTTATGCTCGATAGTGGGTTCATGCCTCCATTGAATCTGGGACGGTGACAGAAAGTTCTAAGGTTGTCGATGTGCTGTTGCCACTAGGGATAAAACATCAATGCTTTGTCTAAGGATATTTGTGTTGATTACATTACGCACCATACTTAATGCATTTGTCTGTTGTTTGCAACTTAATACTGGAAGGGGTTCGGATGATAACCTGAAGGTGGACTTTTTAGGCATAGATGCATGCTAGATAGCGGTCTATGTACTTTGTCGTAATGCTCTGATTAAATCTCATAGTAGTCATCGTGATATGCATGTGCATTGTTATGCCCTCTTTATTGTCAATTGCCCAACTGTAATTTGTTCACCCAACATGCTATTTATCTTATGGGAGAGACATCACTAGTGAACTGTGGACCCCGGTCCATTCTTTACATCTGAAATACAATCTACTGCAATACTTGTTCTTTACTGTTCTTCGCAAACAAACACCATCTTCCACACTGTACATCTAATCATTTGTTTACAGCAAGCCGGTGAGATTGACAACCTCACTGTTACGTTGGGGCAAAGTACTTTGATTGTGTTGTGTAGGTTCCACGTTGGCGCTGGAATCCATGGTGTTGCGCCGCACTACACTCCGTCACCAACAACCTTCACGTTTTCCTTGACTCCTACTGGTTCGATAACCTTGGTTTTATACTGAGGGAAAACTCGCTGCTGTACGCATCACACCTTCCTCTTGGGATTCCCAACGGACGTGTGTCAACACGCCGACAGCACACGGTTACATGTCTCCATTTAGGTCGGGGTGTCCCAGCGGCTGGACCCATTTGGTCCGCTCTGGCCGGTTTGTATTCTTTTCCAATTTCACTAAATGGTCCAATATACGAGAAAAATATACCATACAAACCGAAAATATTACAAATAAAACAAGACTAATTTAGGGAATCACATAATTAACACACAGTAGTACCGAAAGGGCAGATATTTCACGCGAAATAGACAAACTAAGCTAGATATGTGAAGACGACCGCACATCACGTTGGCATATATATGATGGCTCACTTCTTGTCAAACCAAGCCCTTTGTTCTGGGTCCATGATCTAGTTCTCAAGTCGGCGCGAATGATTCGGTTCTCTTCCATGAGCAACTTGGCCTCATCCTTAATCTTTTGGACTTCTATAGAATTTTTTTTAGGTTGATGAAGGTGGCACATGTGACCTCTTTTTCTCGTTGCCGCTTCTCATCCCTCTTGGCAAGGGCCTCCTCCTTCTCGACTGTCGTTGCCTAATCGACGGTACCTCGGAGGAGGGATCCTCACGATGGGGAGAAGAAATAGGGGCCATAGGGCGGAGTGCACACGGGACGGTGGTACGCGATTTACCCAGCTTCGGAACACCTGCACGAGGACAGGGCCTACTGCTGCTTGTCTGGAATTATTTGGGCGCTTTCGCGTTGTTACAATAAGTTGTGGTTGTGCCTCTAGGGCTCCCGGGATCCGGCTTATAAAGGCGCTCGGATCTAGGGTTTACATGGAGAGTCCTAGCCGGATTACAGGTATGCCTAACTACGGTACTATGCCTTGCCGTGTACGTCAATGATCCGACCTCCCTTATACGTCGTACCGGATCCGGGTTCCTACTAGGCCTTCGTGGATCCGGGTTCCTCCAAAGGTCGGTCGGATCCGGCTTCCCTCTCCTGGGCCGGACTTCATCCTTCAGGATCTACAGCAACTGGGCCGCCCGATGGGCCACATGCCACATCACCGTCTATGGGCCACCCGGGCTTGCCGGATCTAGGCACTGTCGATGGTACACCCATGAAGTATACCCACAACATCGACCATCATCGCCTTAAACTTCAAGGTCTCACTCAATGCAAGTGATGATCACCACACTTCTTGGTCCCTATCACCCTCTCCAACGACGTCATCTCTTTGTTCGGAGCCTTGGCCTTCTGCTTGCGCCCGGAAGCAGGGGCAGCGGTGGGAGTTCGGGCGGTAGGGTCGACGTCAGTGGCGGCGATGGTGTCCATCGCATGCAAGGGTTTGGTACCCATGAAATTCGACTTTGAGATGGAGGGAGAGGAAGTGGCTTGTGTACCGCTGGCGTGCGAGGCTTAGGGGCTCACTGTTCGTGCCGTCGGATTTGAAGCCCAAATTATCGATTCATTCACGTCGGGCCGTACGTTGTGTTGGAGTTTTTCGTGCCCGGCTAACCGCGCGAACCAGTACATACAACCGCGGTCTGTTTACGTCAGACCACTCATTAGTAGAAGAAGTCATATAGTGCAATTGGTACGAGTGATGCACCAAATAAGTGGTACACTAATCGCTTTAAAGTTTAAGAGGTGCCATTTAGGTTAAAAAGAAACCTCCACACGGCAATTTTCCCAGGAGCACGGTGCTGAGAAAATCCTGGTTGAGTGCTAATACGGTAAGAAAGGTTATAAAACCTAAAAGTACCCGCTAGGTCGTGAAAGTGAAACATGCTGATGCTGGCTAGTTCGAGCCCAGTAATTATTGGCCGTCCCAATCGTTCCGAGATAGTGCTACTGCTACGCATAAAGAATTTTACTTATCTACGTAGTAAATTGACCCGACTAATCTTCTGCTTCATTCCAAGATACGTATAAGCTTGACTCGTCTATCGTCGTGGTCCATTTTTAGATGCTTCAACGGAGCACAAGGAAACAAGGTTTTGACCCCAGATCAAGAATACCCGTGGAAAGTAAACACCGTAGATGGCCAACGACCGCCAATTCTCTACGCTGCTCCAGCTTTAGAGCATCTTCAACATGCAAAAACAAACATAACTGATTTTAATGGTAGGTATAAGGCGAAACAAAAACTGTAATATATGGAGTGTTGATACATTCTGATTTTTTTTTTAAAATAAAACAAAAAGCATGCACGTACCATGAAAAATTAACTTATCGTGTGGCGCGTCGCGCGTGTATAAAAGAGAAAATTCGTAAACCATAAAAACTATCATTTTTTCTCAAAACCTGACGAATGCACATATATTGTGGAGTTGTACATGTAGAATTTTTTGTCAAAATTGTTTGACAATTTGAAATATGTTTATTTTGGTGGATTGAGCATATAATGCATGCACCCGGGAGCCAAATTAAATTTCCAACGTATCTCAAAAAAGTATTGGATCCGTTCCAAAAATATATGAATTTTAAGAAAGCAATTTTTAGCTTTTTAAAAAGCTTATATTTGGGAATGGATGTAGTACCATATAATTTTGCATTGTGCCAAAAATGGCATCTTGTGCTGAAAATTTGGGGCACCAAAACAACTGTCATATTGCATAAAACAGGCCTGCACATCTAAACTGTGGCGGATCGAGATCATCACGGACCGCAATCGGATTTGGCTCGGCACACTTGACTTGGCTGAGGAAGCCCACGTGTAGACCGCCACGTGGAGGTTTGGCCGACCAAAGCAGGAACTCAACTTCTCGAACCGACAAGAGGCAAAGTTCATGGCTACAGAAATGCCCTATTTTACGTCATCTGAAAAATAGCCAAAAGCGCTGTTTCACATGTTCTAAAACATGTGTCGTAAAACCGAAAAACATTTTCCCTATATATAGTGTCCTAAACCCCCTCGAAAAAACAATTTCCCTAAAATTGCTTTTGTCCGACAAATTATACATCATCTGTTGGAATGTTAGACCAAGAATTCGAGAGCCACCGAAAAGACCGAGAAGCAGCACACTGCGGACAAAGCTGAAATTACAGCAAAAGATGGTGCTTCCCTCCAACCTAAATTACTTGTCGCGGGTTTAATAAAGCTAGACAGATTTTGGGCAACATTTCGCGGGTTTGGAGACGATGCGGATCGACCCCACTACTCCTTGCACACTGCCATTGCGTTTGGTTCTCCCATCACTTGTTTCAAGTTCAAAATCAAACAGCTACAGGGCAAACAAACACCGACATCGAACATATATGGTGGTGGTTGCCGCCTCCTCTGATGAGTGATCACATACACATGCGCTGCCGCCCCTGCGGCACAAACGGACATGGCCAGTTCGGATCCGATAAAATCTGCGCATAAAGTTCGTTACCGGAGCGCGCCACGTGTCTGGTCCGGCCGGAGACACAGCTGCTCGGATCGAGTGCGTGGCGTGGGTGGCCTTTCCGCCACTATAGCCGAACATGTTGCTGTTGGGGCGGCGTCGATGCAACTGCAGAAGGTGAGTGGCAATCATGGGAGGACGGCGGTATTATGCGGCGCCCACACCTCCAGACCAACCTGCCAACACACATGCTAATTCAAGGCTGAACAATGTGACATGTGGTGGCACATGAGCGTCTCTCCCTTTTGTTCGTTACGCATTCACTATTAGATCCAGCATGTGTATGTATTGTGCTCTGTACGGTACATGTCTCCGCTGGACTCGGCTTCAGTGACTTAGTGACTTAGCCTCCCTCTCCATACTTTGATCTGGATCGGACGCACAGGATTATCTCGGATTTGTTCATAAACCATTTATCCAAATGCTATGAAAATTTCACCGAATACATTAAAAACATTTATAACTTACTATAAATTTTTCAACATTTTTGAGCAATTTTAATTTTTTAGTTTAAATCCGAGATAATCATGTGCGTCCGATCCAGATCAAAGGATGGAGGGGAGGCTAAGTCACTGAGACTTAGCTTCACTAAGCCACTGAAGCTGAGTCCGTCTCCGCTTGGGGTTGCAACTTGCAAGGGCATCGAGCGGGCCCGACGTAAAATTGACACGTAAAGTGACGGTCTGTCGTTCGTTTGGCTCGGAAATTGGATGAAAATGCGTGAGCGGCCGTTTGACTATGAAGCTCTTTTAACGACGATTAAAGATTCATCAAGTCTCACCGCTAGCCATTACAGGTTCCCGCGCGAGGGCGACCGATTCTCGTTCGAGTCCGAGCTTTTGGTGCTCTGTGACACCGTTTCACACAAGCGGGAAACCAGTGGTCTGTCGTGCCTTTATAATGGCCGCCGTTGGGTAGCTATGACAATGACTATCTACAAGCCATGGACGACCACGAACGCACATGGAGGCGCATCACCGCCATAGCTCGCACCCGCTATTCGGAAGATTCGGATGCAACTCATCTCGACGCGTTGCGTCAGTTCGAGGCGGGGCAGAGGGCCGTTTACAAGGACTCGCTCTACGGCCCCTACCAGGAGGGCATGGGAGAGGTGGCGGAGTCGTCGGCGCGCATGGCCGTCGCCATGGCCGGCGAGCGGGTGTCCCTCGAGTTGCTCCATTGCCAACCTCCGTCGTCAATCACCGCTGAAATCCAGGCGGCCAATAACAAGCTCGCCGAGGCGAGGGCGTTGCTCCAGGAGTCTCGGGAAGCCCTATGTGCCCTGAGGCCCCAGCCCGAGGGCGTCGTCTACCTTGCCGACCACGCCGACCTCGGATACCAGTAGGTCGCGCGATGTCGAGTACGTACGGCCGTTGGAGATTAGACAAACAAATATTAATAAAATATAATTTTCTTAATTGAGTCACTCACCGGCAGGCCCGGATACCAGTCAGGCGGCCGTGCGACATGTCCGTGCTAACGTATTCACGGCATAAATTTAAGCCGAGAATGCGTCCCACAGCCTGTTATTTTACGTCTGGCTGCTGGAAATGGTGCATACCTTTTTTTTTTTGGGACAGACCTTCTATTTTACGTGTACCTGCTGGAAGTGGTGCATACCCATTTTTTGGTCCGGCGACGGAGGGTCGGGCCGCGTGAGATGCTTTGGCGGTTCAGCTTATCTATCTGTGGTATTGGCATCAGTTCACCCGATCGGTGTTAGCTGCTTGCCTGCTTAATCAGATATGCTAATGCCTCCGGTCCGAATTAATCAACGCGAGCCCCTGCTAGTATGCACGTACCGGCTATAGCATGAGCTACCCTGCGTTGTCTTTTGATGTTTGCACGAGTTGCGGGAGAAACACATGGTTGACTGTGCTCGAGATGCTTTATTTATTCGCAGAGTCGATCAGTTGTGCAATTATCCGAGTTGACTCGCCACCTTCTTCTGACATATGTTCCCCTGTAATATTATTGATCAAGCTGTATTCTAGCTCAAAAAATATTACTCCGCACCTCATGCACGCGACGCTCCACATGTCTAACCAAGGCGCGTGACTGCGGCCACGAGCCGGCTGGCTAAATGCAGGGCCCGGCGCGCGACCCGGCGAGCAGCGACATAGCCACACAAGGACAGGCTGCGCCGGCCACCTCACCAACACACTGCGTGACGACGTGCACCGATTTACGAGTGGGCGCCGGCGTGTGCATGTCCATCAGATATCCTCACCACCGCGCTCTCAAGATTGAACGGAAGGGCTCTGATGATTCATCGATCCGATGACTCAAGTAACCGCCGCCAGGCGGCCAGTTTAAGCGCTGCCTTTACGGGAGCTCGATGAACATGATCACCTCCACGTAGCGCGCGCCGCGTGCATGTCCAGCCAAGTTGATTAGTATATCTTCGGAGTTGATTAGGTTAGGCGTACGAGTACGACCGCCGGTAAAACCGTTGTCACATCAGATCATCATTTGCTTTGCCCGTGGTCGTGGGAAAAGCGTGCCTAGATAATTGATCTTATTAGTACTCCTACTCAACAGGGTAGGACAAGACTTCCCGTTGTTTTGCATCGCTCCCTCTGAAACAAAATATGACCAACATGTTGTTCATTGGATCTTGTTAGCCGGGACTTCTAGAACTCGACACTCTGGCATATCAATGAAGACGGGCAACAAGAAGTTATCCATCAAGGCGTGAGAGGGATCCTAGGACTGCCGCATCTATTGAGAGGCAAACAAACACGCCCCACAACATCGCACACCAGTCGATCCCCTCTGGCGAAAAAGGAGCCAAGCCAACACACGGACCATGCGCTCGCACTGGTCCACTAGTCTCCGCCCCGAGCAAGATACTCAGCACGACACTGCAACGAGTTCGGTCGCGTGCACCGGCCGCCTCCCCGCACATCTCTGGGGACTGAAGGCAACACCGAAGATGGATCTAGGTGGTAGCCTAGACCTACAACCGCCGCCTCATCCCATGTTCGTGTGTCCAATGGAATCTCCCCATCGCCATGGGCAGGAGCTCTACCTCGCACGGATGCCAGCAGAAGGCTGCCACATGGCCGGGGACACCACCCCAACCTCCACGCGCATAAGATAGTCGGCGCTGTCTCGAGCCGCCACTAGTGATCTGCTGCCGCGATCCCACTCCCTGGCACCTTCGGCACCGGGCCTACCGTGGTAGCTGGGGAGGGTACGAAAATTTGGTTGTTTGGCGGCTAGGATTTGGCCCCGGTGTCAACCAGGGGAGCAACACGGGAGTCCGGTCTTCTCTCGCGTCGGATCACACCGATCTTTCTTCTTCTTGACCTTCTTTTAGTCTGAAGATTTAGGTCCAGCACCAGCAAACAACAGACGACCTGGTACTTGTTCTTCTCTAATGGCAAAGGGGTGGTCAACATGCAAGAGTCTGTTTTGTTACACGCATATAATGGACTACTATAATCGTTGGGTTTCAGAATCAGTGGCGCATATTTGACATCTCAAATTCTCCTTTCCCTGGATTTGGACGACTTCCCCTTTCCGCGTAGGACTAGAGAGCTTGGTTTACGATAGATAGTGCACTGGGACGTCAACTTTAGAACTGCTCCTAGAACACTTCTCTTCCGTGCAGGGGCTGAACTTTGAATTCGTGCACAGGAGTTGTTTATCCAGGTGAAGAAAATACTGGTTGAAGATACCTGCCAGTGTTATACAATTGGCAACTTGCATTTATATATGTATATTGCTGTATTGACCGATTCACACGTGGTTCTTTTCGAATGTTGCGAATAAATCATCGTCTAGGAATACATTGCGTTCTTTGTGTTCTTTTCCTCTCATTTCAGCGTTCGCTGATGCAAACACGTCCTTGTAGGACGCGTTCCTGCTAAAGCACCTTTAATCTATTTGGAAACAAAACATTCCACCAAGAACATATATGAAGCTCGTCGATCGACACTCACAGGCAATATTTTAGAATTACCCACAAAATCAAAAGCATCTTCCAAGTAGCTACGTTTGTGGTTTTCCTATACAACCAGCACTATATAGCATCTGATATTCTAGATCGAGTGGGCCTTTCCGAATTGATTGAACTTGTAGGCAATTTAGAAATCAAAGGTCAGGACTGTTCCTGCAGCTGTCCCAAACCTTTGTCATCTACTAGGAGTAGTAGGAAGAGCCAGATGCTTTCTGACATGTCTTGCCGATAACCGAATCCGGTTATTGCCGACTGGTCAACTGTTTTATGAGGGCTACTCCGGTGCTCCCCCCTAAACAAACTTGAAGGGTCATAGTTGATATTTTTTTTCTATGTTGGATCCGCCGAAATTCATATCTAGCCCATGTATACCTGTCTATATTGATACGGTATGTATACTTCGCGCAAGGAAAAAGAAGAGGTCACATGAGCAAGATCTTTATAGCATTTTTCTATTTCGGCACCCGCACGTGACCGTAGATACGTATAAAACGAGGTAAAACACAACACGGACCATACGAGCCTGTATATGGTTATACGGACGGTGGACCTACACTCAAAATTGCGATCGTGAGCCCTCTTACGAATATCTATGGGATGATCTCCATCGTTATTGTATTTTACGCGCCCTTTTTTTCAGGGGAGGAGCACCGGAGTAGAAGTGCTGTTTTATCTTCCCCGGGTGGCATGAGCGAAACAAACGCCGTACAGTTTGTACTCGAATGGTAATTTATCAGGGGGGGGGGGGCGCAATAACAATGAATCAAATCCAAGGAGAATCAGACCGTGTCACACCCCTGAATCCTACCTAACCATTGTTTCCTGCTACAGATTAAAAATACGAGCTGTCACTGATGAGCATGCCCCTGGGTAGACCTACATACAGAGCTGTCATGTTCGCATGTCAGCTTATATAAACTAGCGTCGGTGAAAATGTTTGGACAGGATCGTCAGGAGCCGTTAAACTATTTGCGTGAGGTGCCGTCCCGGCTCCCTGCGGAGCTGTTGCATGAGAACGCCCAGATCCTCTCGGCTGCGTCGGATAAGTCTCTGGCGGTGGTTGCGGTGTTAGCCCTCTATGTACAAAGTGCTCGAGGAGCAGAAAGAGTTTTTTCCCCTGGGCGACTAGGGTTTTGTCCTCCCGGCGGCTGGCCCGACGGCGAGTCCTTCTCGTTTCTCCGATCCAACTCCGATCTCCCTCCTGAAGGGTACTCGGGCTGATTAAGGGGGAGATTGGTTCTCCTGCCCGGCCTTGGTACGCGGAGGGTAGGCGAGGCTAGGGTTTGTTCGGAGCCCTCAACACGGTTGCTCGACGGGAACGATGGCGGCGGCTTCGGATGCGAACTTGGGAACGAGTGGAGGACCCCGAGGAGACAACCACAGTCAATCGCTGAGATGCTGGGACAACTTGATCTGCAAGAGGAAGACTTCAACGATGTGATCGTTGATGAGGTGGAAGAGGAGATCAAGGAAAGTGTGCAATGGCTAGCACTTGCAGGGGTTCAGACGGATCGAGGATTCAGCTAGGCAGCCTTCTACGCGGAGATGAGGGCAGCATCGAATCTAGCACAAGGGGTTCGATTCAGAGCCATTGGAGATAATCTGTTTGTGGTTCAGGTAAACTGTCTGGGAGATTGGGAACGTGTCATGGAGAGGGGACCATGGATTTTTCGAAACTGGGCGGTGATCCTTGAGCCCTATGACGGGTTTTCGCGAGCGGAAGAAGTGGATTTATTCTTTATGCCGATATGGGCTCAAATTCATGAACTCCCCGAAGCTTACTGTAAGGATAAAATCGTGAAGCAGCTGCTCGAGAAGGCGGGGGTAAAGGTAATGGAAGTGAAGACTGAAGGGAACAAAGGGAACTACGTGCGAGTAAGAATCAAATATGATGTAAGAACACCTATACTTCGTTTTGTGTCTTTAATAAGACAGGGCCAACGTCACCTTTTCGCAATGAGATATGAGAAACTAGCAAGCTTCTGCTCGGTTTGTGAAATTCTAGGGCATGAATACAAAGAATGTGGAAGAGGCGTCCATGAGGAGAAGGATCACAAGTTTGCCGATTGGCTCTATGCCAGTCCACCACCACGTCCGGCTATGAGAGGAGGATTTGGTGGAGGCCGTGGGGGCCGAGCCAGTAGGGGAGGAGGACATGGCAGAGGCTTTGGCCGAGATAAGCAGTGGAGAGATGGGGATGAGGAGGCGGATCCTGAATTACGTGATACTGGTACCAGTCCGAGGAAAACAAGGGATATCGTGATAGATGGGAAGGGAGCGAAGGATCAAGGGGCAAGGAAAAGGCTTAACATGGGGTAGATGGAAACAACCGATGAGATTGCAGTTGGGAACCAGCTGAGATTAACAAATGGCCAGACAACACAAATAGAAGACGATGAGGAAAATGATAATATGTCTACTGATAGTCAGGGAAACAAGAAGAGCGAGAATAATGCAGAAAGGAGAAACACCTTCTGAAATTCCATTGGCGGGCTCCCTCGAGGGGTGCCGCCAGTCGCAATGAAAACCTTATCTCTTAACTGCCGGGGTGCAAAGGGTGGCCCGGCAGTTCGAGCGCTCCTGGAGATTCAGGGTCGAAGTGATCCGGATGTGATGTTCCTCTCCGAAACACATCTAGATAAAGTGGGTGCAGAGAGATTAAGGGTTCAAACTAGGAAGAATGAGGCGTTGGTGGCTGAGAGTGATGGGAGAAGTGGAGGTTTGGTTCTCCTATAGAAGAGTGGCATGGAAATTGAGCTGAAAGCAATCCATCCAAATTACATCGATGTGTTGGTTAATGGGAGTTATGATTCAACTGTCTGGAGACTTATAGGGATATATGGTGAGCCGACTTGGGCCGACAAGTATAAAACATGGGAAAGACCAAGAGAGCTCCATAGCCAGATTAATTTGAGATGGCTGGTTATTGGTGATTGGAACGAGATTCTTTATAGTCATGAAAAAGAAGGAGGAAATCCAAGACCAGTACAATACATGCAGGCGTTTAGGGATGCTCTAACCGACTGTGGTCTGGAGGACCTCGGCTACACGGGTGATATATTCACATGGCGAAGGAAAAGAAGTAGGAGGGGACCAGGCATAAGGGAGAGGTTAGACAGAGCATGTGCTAATGAAGCTTGGTCAGAATTGTTTCCGTACGCTAGCCTAGCAAACCTGGATATGCTACGGTCTGATCACCGCCCAATCTTGATGGATCCGTAGCACTACAGTGTCGGGTAGAAGGAAGAGGAAGCGGTTTGAACGCAAATGGCCGAGGGAGGATGGAGTGGGGGAAATTGTTCAGAATGCCTGGGGGGATGGCATGCAGACTGGTAATGGAAGAGTACTACAAGAGGTTGCATCCGGTCCTAAAGAAACCGAGAGTTAAGCTACGAACTCTTTCGAGACAATTAGAAGAGGTACTGAGGCGGGAGATGTCGGGAGAAAATGTTCGTCGAGAAGAGGAGCTCACAGAAGAGATAGAAAAAACTCTTGAACAAGAATTTGTTTACAAGATGCAGAGAAGCCGAGTTAATTGGATGGCAAATGGTGACAGAAACTTAGCATATTTTCACAGCTATGCTCGTGCTAAGCATAAAAGAAATCTGATCGTGAAATTGAAGGATCCGAATGGGGAGATCAGGGAAGGAAATAGTCTCATTAAACCAATTATTACTAACTACTTTACTGGTCTGTTTTCTTCCGAAGTTGCAGAAACAAATGAAGAACTATTACAGAAGGTAAAACCAAAGGTGATGCTGATATGAACGAGCGGCTGACTGCGCCTTTCACCGCTGAGGAAGTCAAGAAGGCTTTGTTTGCAATAGGGGATTTTAAGGCGCCTGGGACAGATGGTATGCATGCCGTGTTCTTTAAAAATATATGGCCCTTAATTGGAGACTCGGTCACGAAAGAGGTCTTGAAGGCTTTAAATTCGGGTGTGATGCCAGAAGGATGGAATGAGACAGCAATCGTACTGATACCTAAGGTGAATGAACCCGAATTGATTACACAATTTATGCCAATAAGCTTGTGCAATGTTCTTTATAAAATCATCTCAAAAGTTTTGGCTAATAGATTAAAGGTGATATTACATGAAATTATAAGTGTGTCGCAGAGCGCCTTTGTACCAGGTCGTTTGATCACTGATATTGTCCTGGTGGCTTACGAGTGTGTTGATGCAATAAGAGGGAAAAGACAAGGAAAGAATGGCTATTGTGATGTTAAGTTGGACATGCTCAAGGCATATGATAGGGTGGAGCGGGGTTTTTTGAAAGATATGATGCAAAGATTGGGATTTACACAACAATGGGTGGAGCTTATTATGTCCTGTGTTACTATAGTTAACTACAGAGTGTGGTTCAACTCAGATGAAAAGGATAGTTTTGTACCTACATGGGGTTTAAGACAAGGCGATCCTTTATCGCCGTATCTCTTTTTGATTTGTGCGGAGGGTCTCTCAAGTTTGTTGACGCATGAAGAAGAAGTGGATCGCATACAAGGTGTCAGGGTGTGCCGGGGGGCACCGTCGGTATCTCACTTAGTCTTTACCGATGATTCCCTGACTTTGATGAAGGTTGATATGGCGAATGTGACTACTCTTAGACAGGTGTTAGATACTTACTGTGCTAGTTCTGGCCAACTAGTGAGTGATCCAAAGTCAAGTATTTTTTCCAGTCCTAATACCCTGGTGGCGGACAAGGAAGCAGTGTGTGCATCACTAAATATTAATTCTGAAGCTTTAACGGAGAAGGATCTGGGTCTTCCCTCCCATGTGGGGATTGAGAGATCAGATTGCTTCCAACACTTAGTGGACCGAGTATGTAAAATTATAAATGGATGGAATGATAAAAATCTATCTATGGGAGGAAAGGAAATTCTCTTGAAGGCGGTGGCCCAGGCAATACCCACATATGCAATGTCAGTTTTTAAAATTCTGAAGGGTATTATAAAGGCTATATCGGTAGCCATTGCTAGATATTGGTGGGGGGAAAGGATTGAAAGAAGGCTATGCACTGGTATTCTTGGTGGAAGATGTGCACTCCGAAGAAGGAAGGCGGCATGGGGTTCAGAGACCTGCATTGCTTTAACCTCGCGATGCTCGCCAAACGAATTTGGAGACTAACAATTGAGCCTAATTCTTTATGTGCGCATGTTCTTAGTGCTAAATATTATCCTATAGGAGATATACTAAAAGCAGGCCCAAAGAAAGGGGCATCTTTCACTTGGCAGAGTCTGATGGCGGGAATGGAAACTTTCAAACGCGGGTATATATGTCGTGTAGGGAATGGAGCAAGTATCAATGTCTGGGCTGATCCATGGTTACCAAATAGTCCAACAAGGAAGCTGCTTGCACCCAGAGGTCACTTACTGATCAGTAAAGTAGAAGATCTAATCAACCTGATGACTGGAACCTGGGACGCACAGCTGTTGGAGGAAAATTTCTATCCCTGCGACACACATAAAATCATGGCATTACCATTGTCACCATGGGAAGCGGAGGACACCGTAGCATGGAATTACAATCGGAGTGGCATCTTCTCGGTGAAATCTGCTTATCACATGGAATGGAAGCACCAGTACGGAAGCCGCGCGGCGAGACGTGATCAGCAAAGTAGCTCCAGCATAAACCCGGTTTGGCAAAAAATCTGGAAGCTAGTTGTTCCTGCCAAAGTAAGGATTTTTACTTGGCGCGCATTGCATGGCATTATTCCATGCATGTGTACTTTAGCAAATCGACATATTGAAAGAACTGGGCAGTGTCCCCTGTGTGAGAGCGGAGCGGAGGACTTAGATCATATGATGTTCAAATGTGAAAAGGCACAATCGGTATGGAGAGCTCTAGGCCTGGCAGAAATTATCCAGGACGCCGTACAGGTTGATTTATCAGGTTGTATGGTGCTAGAGCACCTTGTGATGACTAAGTTGAGAGTACCACAAGACCTGAATGGACTACCAATTCATGAAATCATAGTCACTTGGTTTATATGGTGGAGAAGAAGAGAAGTAAAGCATGGCGGAAATGTGCCCTTGGCTAGCAGAACTGCTCTATCTATCAAGGCCATGGTTATGAACTGTGTTAAGGCGAAGAAGACAAGAGGAGGAGGTGTGAAGAAGGGCTGGATGAAACCACCGTCAGGTTTTGTAAAACTAAATACCGATGCAGCGGTCAATTTGGACACAAGGAGGGCAACGACGGGATGTATCATCTGAGATTCAACTGGCCAATTCTTGGCGGCTTATAGGATTCTGATTGAGGGGGTTATTGATGTCACCACTGCGGAGGCTCAAGCAGTACGAGACGGTCTATGGCTAGCTGAGAGAATTGGGTGCAACCATATATATGTGGAGACAAACTCTTTGGAGGTTGTCCAGGCTTTCATGGAACCAGAGGAACACATGACAGTGGGGATGCCTTTTATTGATGTGTGTCGAACAATCTTGGCAGGATTTTCTTTGTCACGTTTGAACCACTGTCCTAGGGAGAGTAATATAGCAGCGGATCTAGTGTCAAAATCAGTAGATGATAGAGATAATAGTTTCTGGTTAGATGATCCGGCTCCTTTTCTTTATCCACAGTTAGTGGAAGATGTAACCGTGATGTAATCATACTCTCTGTGTTTTGGCGAGCAAGTTTCGAGACGCACTCTTTTCCTTCCAGGGTACCGAAGGGGACTGGAAAGTTTTTAATGAGACGGGTGATACGTCTCCGACGTATCGATAATTTCTTATGTTCCATGCCACATTATTGATGATATCTACATGTTTTATACACATTATATGTCGTATTTATGCATTTTCCGGCACTAACCTATTAACGAGATGCCGAAGAGCCGATTCTTTGTTTTACGCTGTTTTTGGTTTCAGAAATCCTACAAAGGAAATATTCTCGGAATTGGACGAAATCAACGCCCATGGTCCTATTTTTGCACGAAGCTTCCGGAAGACCGAGGGGAAAGGAAGTGGGGCCACGAGGCGCCGACACACCGGGCGGCGCGGCCCGGGCCCTGGCCACGCCGGCCTGTTGTGTGGGGCCCTCGTGTGGCCCCCCGCGTTGCCCTTCCGCCTACTTAAAGCCTTCGTCGCGAAACCCCCAGTACCGAGAGCCACGATACGGAAAACCTTGCGAGACGCCGCCGCCGCCAATCCCATCTCGGGGGATTACGGAGATCACCTCCGGCACCCTGCCGGAGAGGGGAATCATCTCCCGGAGGACTCTTCACCGCCATGGTCGCCTCCGGAGTGATGAGTGAGTAGTTCACCCCTGGACTATGGGACCATAGCAGTAGCTAGATGGTTGTCTTCTCCTCATGTGCTTCATTGTCGGATCTTGTGAGCTGCCTAACATGATCAAGATCATCTATCTGTAATTCTATGTGTTGTGTTTGTCGGGATCCGATGGATAGAGAATACTATGTTATGTTGATTATCAATCTATTACCTATGTGTTGTTTATGATCTTGCATGCTCTCCGTTATTAGTAGAGGCTGCGGCCAAGTTTTTGCTCTTAACTCCAAGAGGGAGTATTTATGCTCGATAATGGGTTCATGCCTCCATTAAATGCGGGACGAGTGACGGAAAGTTCTAAGGTTGTGGATGTCTTGTCGCCACTAGGGATAAAACATTGATGCTATGTCCGAGGATGTAGTTATTGATTACATTACGCACCATACTTAATGCAATTGTCCGTTGTTTTGCAACTTAATACTGGAAGGGGTTCGGATGATAACTCTGAAGGTGGACTTTTTAGGCATAAATGCATGCTTGGATAGCGGTCTATGTACTTTGTCGTAATGCCCAATTAAATCTCACAATATTCATCATATCATGTATGTGCATTGTCATGCTCTCTTTATTTGTCAATTGCCCGATCTGTAATTTGTTCACCCAACATGCTATTTATCTTATGGGAGAGACACCTCTAGTGAGCTGTGGATCCCGGTCCATTCCTTTACATCTGAAATACAAATCTGCTTGCTATTGTTCTTTACTTGTTCTTTGCAAACAATCATCATCCACACTATACATCTAATCCTTTGTTACGGCAAGCCGGTGAGATTGACAACCTCACTCTGTTTCGTTGGGGCAAAGTACTTTGGTTGTGTTGTGCGAGGTTCCACGTTGGCGCCGGAATCTGCGGTGTTGCGCCGCACTACATCCCGCCGCCATCAACCTTCAACGTGCTTCTTGGCTCCTCCTGGTTCGATAAACCTTGGCTTCTTTCGAGGGAAAACTTGCCGCTGTGCGCATCACACCTTCCTCTTGGGGTTCCCAACGGACGCGTGCTTTGTACGCGTATCAAGCATATTTTACGGCGCCGTTGCCGGGATGATCAAGACACGGCTGCAAGAGAGTACTGCACAATCCAATCTCTTTACTTTGTTTTTGTCTTGCTTTACTTTATTTACTACTTTGTTTGCTGCATTATATCAAAATACAAAAAAATTAGTTGCTAGCTTTACTTTATTTCTTGTCTTGCACTCTATATCAAAAACACAAAAAAATTAGTTACTTGCATTTGCTTTACTTATTTCAACATGTTTCCTTTTAATTTTACTTGTAAAAGATATACTGTGGGACAAGGGTCTATAATTGGAAGAGATAATATAGAAGAATTTTTCACCCATGTTAGTAAGCATGAAGATCTTAAAGATATACCCCTTGCAAAAGCTGTCCCTACTTATGAAGATGCCTCTGTTTGTTTGGTACGCATGATGGAAGCTAGATTTATTAGTCTCAACCCCATGATACAACACATGTTTCTTACACTTTCTGATATGGAGCGGGGAGAGAAGAGAGATTTTGTTCTAAAAGTCTTAGTGCGAGAATTTGCGGATATAGCTAAAGAAGCTAGAAAAGTTTTTAGTAAGAATGAGAGGCTTGGTATGATCACCGATTTTAAAAGAACACTTGAAAAAATGGATATGGATAGAATTAAGTACACTAATAATGTTAATGATGGTGGGGAGATTAAAGCACCAATACCATGTAAGCTCCTAGCAATGCATGAAGCTCTAGATAATAATTATGCTTGGCTTGTTCCTGAAAATTTGTTTGATGAGAGTAGCAAGCCCAAGACTAATGAAAAGGGAGCCGCTGAAACTTATGTATCCAACATACTATGCATGGTTGAGAAAACTCCCAACACCCAAGGTAATGTCGATGCTTCGTCTCTCGATAACACTTGATATACACTTTCTGCGCCTAGCTGAAAGGCGTTAAAAAAGCGCTTATGGGAGACAACCCATGTTTTTACTACAGTATTTTTATTTTATATTTGAGTCTTGGAAGTTGTTTACTACTGTAGCAACCTCTCCTTATCTTAGTTTTGTGCATTGTTGTGCCAAGTAAAGTCTTTGATAGTAAGGTTCATACTAGATTTGGATTACTCGCGCAGATATAGATTTCTTTGCTGTCACAAATTTCGACCTGCCTCTCTGTAGGTAGCTCAGAAAAATATGCCAATTTACGTGCGTGATCCTCAGATACGTACGCAACTTTCGTTCAATTTGGGCATTTTCATTTGAGCAAGT
This sequence comes from Lolium rigidum, assembly GCF_022539505.1. NCBI lineage: Eukaryota > Viridiplantae > Streptophyta > Magnoliopsida > Poales > Poaceae > Lolium > Lolium rigidum. The sequence continues at coordinate 269,952,544 of NC_061514.1, forward strand.
CTGGTGCCTCAATAAAATCCATCTTTACGGACTGTTCTGTTTTGACAGATTCTGCCTTTTATTTCGCATTGCCTCTTTTGCTATGGTGGATGAATTTCTTTGTTCCATTAATGTCCAGTAGCTTTATGCAATGTCAAGAAGTGTTAAGAATGATTGTGTCACCTCTGAACATGTTAATTTTTATTATGCACTAACCCTCTAATGAGTTGTTTCGAGTTTGGTGTGGAGGAAGTTTTCAAGGATCAAGAGAGGGAGATGATACAATATGATCAAGGAGAGTGAAAGCTCTAAGCTTGGGGATGCCCCGGTGGTTCACCCCTTCATATTTTAAGAAGACTCAAGCGTCTAAGCTTGGGGATGCCCAAGGCATCCCCTTCTTCATCGACAACATTATCAGGTTCCTCCCCTGAAACTATATTTTTATTCTGTCACATCTTATGTGCTTTGCTTGGAGCGTCGGTTTGTTTTTGTTTTTGTTTTTGTTTTTGTTTTTGTTTGAATAAAATGGATCCTAGCATTCATTGTGTGGGATAGAGACACGCTCCGCTGTTGCATATGGACAAATATGTCTTTAGGCTTTACTCATAGTATTCATGGCGAAGGTTGAATCTTCTTCGTTAAATTGTTATATGGTTGGAATTGGGAAATGCTACATGTAGTAATTCTAAAATGTCTTGAATAATTTGATACTTGGCAATTGTTGTGCTCATGTTTAAGCTCTTGCATCATATACTTTGCACCCATTAATGAAGAAACACCTAGAGCTTGCTAAATTTGGTTTGCATATTTGGTCTCTCTAAAGTCTAGATAATTTCTAGTATTGAGTTTTGAACAACAAGGAAGACGGTGTAGAGTCTTATAATGTTTACAATATGTCTTTTATGTGAGTTTTGCTGCACCGGTTCATCCTTGTGTTTGTTTCAAATAACCTTGCTAGCCTAAACCTTGTATCGAGAGGGAATACTTCTCATGCATCCAAAATCCTTGAGCCAACCACTATGCCATTTGTGTCCACCATACCTACCTACTACATGGTATTTCTCCGCCATTCCAAAGTAAATTGCTTGAAGTGCTACCTTTAAAATTTCCATTCTTTACCTTTGCAATATATAGCTCATGGGACAAATAGCTTAAAAACTATTGTGGTATTGAATATGTACTTATGCACTTTATCTCTTATTAAGTTGCTTGTTGTGCGATAACCATGTTCCTGGGGACGCCATCAACTACTCTTTGTTGAATATCATGTGAGTTGCTATGCATGTCCGTCTTGTACGAAGTAAGGGAGATCTACCACTTTAATGGTTAGAGCATGCATATTGTTAGAGAAGAATATTGGGTCGCTAACTAAAGCCATGAATCATGGTGGAAGTTTCGGTTTTGGACATATATCCTCAATCTCATATGAGAACACTAATTGTTGCTACATGCTTATGCATTAAAGAGGAGTCCATTATCTGTTGTCTATGTTGTCCCGGTATGGATGTCTAAGTTGAGAATAATCAAAAGCGAGAAATCCAAAATGCGAGTTTTCTCCTTAGACCTTTGTACAGGCGGCATAGAGGTACCCCTTTGTGACACTTGGTTAAAACATGTGTATTGCGATGATCCCGGTAGTCCAAGCTAATTAGGACAAGGTGCGGGCACTATTAGTATACTGTGCATGAGGCTTGCAACTTGTAAGATATAATTTACATGATACATATGCTTTATTACTACCGTTGACAAAATTGTTTCTTGTTTTCAAAATAAAAGCTCTAGCACAAATATAGCAATCGATGATTTCCTCTTTGAAGGACCTTTCTTTTACTTTTATGTTGATTCAGTTCACCTATTTCTCTCCACCTCAAGAAGCAAACACTTGTGTGAACTGTGCATTGGTTCCTACATACTTGCATATTGCACTTGTTATATTACTCTATGTTGACAATATCCATGAGATATACATGTTACAAGTTGAAAGCAACCGCTGAAACTTAATCTTCCTTTGTGTTGCTTCAATACCTTTACTTTGATTTATTGCTTTATGAGTTAACTCTTATGCAAGACTTATTGATGCTTGTCTTGAAGTACTATTCATGAAAAGTCTTTGCTTTATGATTCGATTGTTTACTCATGTCATTACCATTGTTTTGATCGCCGCATTCATTACATATGCTTACAATAGTATGATCAAGGTTATGATGGCATGTCACTCCAGAAATTATCTTTGTTATCGTTTACCCGCTCGGGACGAGCGAGAACTAAGCTTGGGGATGTTGATACGTCTCCGACGTATCGATAATTTCTTATGTTCCATGCCACATTATTGATGATATCTACATGTTTTATACACATTATATGTCGTATTTATGCATTTTCCGGCACTAACCTATTAACGAGATGCCGAAGAGCCGGTTCTTGTTTTCTCGCTGTTTTTGGTTTCAGAAATCCTACAAAGGAAATATTCTCGGAATTGGACGAAATCAACGCCCAGGGTCCTATTTTTGCACGAAGCTTCCGGAAGACCGAGGGGGAAAGGAAGTGGGGCCACGAGGCGCCGACACAACAGGGCGGCGCGGCCCGGGCCTTGGCCGCGCCGGCCTGTTGTGTGGGGCCCTCGTGTGGCCCCCCGCGTTGCCCTTCCGCCTACTTAAAGCCTTCATCGCGAAACCCCCGATGCCGAGAGCCACGATACGGAAAACCTTGCGAGACGCCGCCGCCGCCAATCCCATCTCGGGGGATTCGGAGATCACCTCCGGCACCCTGCCGGAGAGGGGAATCATCTCCCGGAGGACTCTTCACCGCCATGGTCGCCTCCGGAGTGATGAGTGAGTAGTTCACCCCTGGACTATGGGTCCATAGCAGTAGCTAGATGGTTGTCTTCTCCTCATGTGCTTGATGTCTACGGGAGCTTCTATTCTTGTAGACAGTGTTGGGCCTCCAAGAGCAGAGGTTTGTAGAACAGCAGCAAGTTTCCCTTAAGTGGATCACCCAAGGTTTATCGATCTCAGGGAGGAAGAGGTCAAAGAGATCCCTCTCAAGCAACCCGGCAACCACAAAGCAAGAAGTCTCTTGTGTCCCCAACACACCTAATACACTTGTCGGATGTAAAGGTGCACTAGTTCGGCGAAGAGATAGTGAGATGCAAGTAATATGGATGAGTATGAGTGGTAATAGTAATCTGAATAAAATATGGCAGCGAGTAAACATGCAACAAAACGAGTAAACAAACGGAGATTCGATGCTTGGAAGCAAGGCCTAGGGATCCCGCTTTCACTAGTGGACACTCTCAACAATGATCACATAATAGGACTACTCTACACCCTCTTGTTGGATGATGAACACCACTAACTGTGTAGGATTACACGAACCCTCAATGCCGGAGTTAACAAGCTCCACAATATTCAATGTTCATATTTAAATAACCTTAGAGTGTAAGATAGATCAACACAATCACACCAAGAACTAACATAGCATGCACACTTGTCACCATCACACTATGAAGGAGGCATAAATCACATCAATTCTTATCATAGCAATAGTTAACTTCATAATCTACAAGAGATTACAATCATAACCCACGCCAAGTACTACACGATGCACACACTATCACCATTACACCGTGTAGGAGGAATAGACTACTTTAATAACATCACTAGAGTAGCACATAGATGATATTCAACTAGATCACATAAAGAGAGAGATGAACCACATAGCTACGAGCGGAGCCCTCAGCCCCGGGGTGAATTACTCCTCCCCATCATGGAGGCAGCGATGGCGGTGAAGATGGCGGTGGAGACGGCGGTGGAGATGACTCCGGGGCAATTCCCCGTCCCGGCAGGGTGCCGGAACGGAGACTTCTGTCCCCCGAATTGGAGTTTCGCGATGTGGCGGCGCCCCGGAGTCTTTCTCGGAGTTTCGTCAAGAGGTGCCGCATTTTTAGGTCGAAAGGGGTTAAATAGGCGAAGAGGCGGCGCAGAGGGCTGACAGGGTGGCCTCCCCTAGGCCGGCGCGGCCGGGGTCCGGCCCGCGCCGCCTTATGGTGTGGTGGCCCCCGGCCCCTCTCCGACTCTTCTTCGGTGTTCGGAGCCTTCCGGGAAAAATAGGAGGTTTGGCGTTGATTTCGTCCAATTCCGAGAATATTGCCCGAACAGCCTTTACTGGAACCAAAAACAGCGAGAAAACAGCAACCGGCCTTTCGGCATCTCGTCAATAGGTTAGTTCCGGAAAACGCATAATAATGACATAAAGTGTGAACAAAACATGTCGGTATTGTCATAAAACAAGCATGGAACATCAGAAATTATAGATACGTTGGAGACGTATCAGCATCCCCAAGCTTAGTTCCTACTCGTCCTCGAGTAGGTAAACGATAAAAGATAATTTCTGAAGTGACATGCTACCAACATAATCTTAATCATACTATTGTAAAGCATATGAGATGAATGCAGCGATTCGAAGCAATGTTAATGCAATGAGTAAACAATTGAATCATATAGCAAAGACTTTTCATGAATAGTACTTTCAAGACAGGCATCAATAAGTCTTGCATAAGAGTTAACTCATAAAGCAATAAATTCAAAGTAAAGACATTGAAGCAACACAATGGAAGATTAAGTTTCAGCGGTTGCTTTCAACTTGTAACATGTATATCTCATGGATAATTGTCAATGCAAAGCAATATAACAAGTATAATATGCAAGTATGTAAGAATCAATGCACGGTTAATCACAAGTGTTTGCTTCTAAGATAGAGAGAAATGGGTAAACTGACTCAACATAAAAGTAAAAGAATGGCCCTTCGCAGAGGGAAGCATTGATTGCTATATTTGTGCTAGAGCTTTGGTTTTGAAAGCAAGAAACAATTTTGTCAACGGTAGTAATAAAGCATATGTATCATGTAAATTATATCCTACAAGTTGCAAGCCTCATGCATAGTATACTAATAGTGCCCGCACCTTGTCCTAATTAGCTTGGACTACCGGGATTATCGCAATGCACATGTTTTAACCAAGTGTCACAAAGGGGTACCTCTATGCCGCCTCGTACAAAGGTCTAAGGAGAAAGCTCGCATTGGATTTCTCGCTATTGATTATTCTCAACTTAGACATCCATACCGGGACAACATAGACAACAGATAATGGACTCCTCTTTTATGCATAAGCGTGTAGCAACAATTAATTTTCTCATATGAGATTGAGGATATATGTCCAAAACTGAAACTTCCACCATGGATCATGGCTTTAGTTAGCGGCCCAATGCTCTTCTCTAACAATATGCACGCTCTAACCATAAAGTGGTAGATCACCCTTACTTCAGACAAGACGAACATGCATAGCAACTCACATGATTTTCAACAAAGAGTAGTTGATGGCGTCCCCAGAAACATGGTTATCGCACAACAAGCAACTTATAAGAAATAAAATGCATAAGTACATATTCAATACCACAATAGTTTTTAAGCTATTTGTCCCATGAGCTATATATTGTAAAGGTAGAGGATAGAAATTTAAAGGTAGCACTTCAAGCAATTTACTTTGGAATGGCGGAGAAATACCATGTAGTAGGTAGGTATGGTGGACACAAATGGCATAGTGGTTGGCTCAAGGATTTTGGATGCATGAGAAGTATTCCCTCTCGATACAAGGTTTAGGCTAGCAAGGTTATTTGAAATAAACACAAGGATGAACGGTGCAGCAAAACTCACATAAAAGACATATTGTAAATATTATAAGACTCTACACCGTCTTCCTTGTTGTTCAAAACTCAATACTAGAAATTATCTAGACTTTAGAGAGATCAAATATGCAAACCAAATTAGCAAGCTCTAGGTGTTTCTTCATTAATGGGTGTAAAGTATATGATGCAAGAGCTTAAACATGAGCACAACAATTGCCAAGTATCAAGTTATTCAAGACATCATACCAGTTACTACATGTAGCATTTTCCGTTTCCAACCATATAACAATTAACGAAGCAGTTTCATCCTTCGCCATGAAAATTAAAAGCTAAGAACACATGTGTTCATACGAACCAGCGGAGCGTGTCTCTCTCCCACACAAGCATTTATTCAAACAAAAACAAAAACAAGAAACATACAGACGCTCGAAGCAAAGTACATAAGATGTGACCGAATAAAAATATAGTTTCAAGAGAAGGAACATGATAATTTGTCGATGAAGAAGGGGATGCCTTGGGCATCCCCAAGCTTAGATGCTTGAGTCTTCTTGAAATATGCAGGGATGAACCACCGGGGCATCCCCAAGCTTAGAGCTTTCACTCTCCTTGATCATAGTATATCATCCTCCTCTCTTGACCCTTGAAAACTTCCTTCACACCAAACTCGAAACAAACTCATTAGAGGGTTAGTGCATAATCAAAAACTCACATGTTCACAGGTGACACAATCATTCTTAACACTTCTGGACATTCCCCAAAGCTACTGGAAGTCAATGGAACAAAGAAATCCATCCCACATAGCAAAAGAAGCAATGCGAAATAAAAGGCAGAATCTGTCAAAACAGAACAGTCCGTAAAGACGAATTTTAAAAGGGCACCAGACTTGCTCAAATGAAAATGCTCAAATTGAATGAAAGTTGCGTACATATCTGAGGATCACTCAGGTAAATTGGCATAATTTTCTGAGTTACCTACAGAGAATTTTGCCCAGATTTGTGACAGCAAAGAAATCTGTTTCTGCGCAGTAATCCAAATCTAGTATCAACCTTTCTATCAACGACTTTACTTGGCACAACAAAACACAAAACTAAGATAAGGAGAGGTTGCTACAGTAGTAAACAACTTCCAAGACACAAATATAAAACAAAGTACTCTAGCAAAATAACACATGGGTTATCTCCCAAGAAGTTCTTTCTTTATAGCCGTTAAGATGGGCTCAGCAGTTTAATGATGCACTCGCAAGAAATAGTATTTGAAGCAAAAGAGAGCATCAAGAGGCAAATTCAAAACACATTTAAGTCTAACATGCTTCCTATGAAGAGGCATCTTGTACACAAATGAATTCATGAAGAACAAAGTGACAAGCATAAGAGGATAAAATACGAGTGACTTCAAGATTCTCAACATAAAGAGGGGAAACTTAATATTATTAAGATGCATATAACCATATTTCCCTCTCTCATAATAACTTTCAGTAGCATCATTGATGAAATCCACAATATTCCCATCACTTAAAACATTCTTATCATGGTTCATATGCATAGAAGTATCATTAAATTTGGCATAAGAAGAGTTATTCTCATTAATAGTAATTGGAGCAAGATTATTATCAAGAATTTGAACATGGTAAACAAGTTGCATACTAAGGGATTTTTTTTTGGTAATCCAATCATAACTATGACAAGTTTCATAAGGATAGTTATAACCTATATCATAGCATTCTTTATAATAATCATCAAAGGTCGGAGGCACAGTGTCATCATAAGAAATAGAATAGTTATCTTTCACGGTTGGTTTATCTGTGTCCATACCATCATTGTTATTAGAAGGAGATGTATCAAACACATAATTATCAGTAGCAAAAGGATTTTCAAACACCTCTTCCCCAAGCTTAGAGCTTTCTATATCATTATGGGAGGAAGCATGGATAGCACTGACACTATGGCAATTATTATCATTATTTTCAGAATTAGTTTCCCAGAGATTTGTAATATCAAAAGTAGTGTGCTCATTCAAATCATGATCGCTAATGTATGTAAAGGGCATAGGAAGATCATCGTATTCAGATTCATTATCACAATAATCATTAGGAGCAACATACTTACGGTTACCTAGCGTTATCTCATTCACGCGGGGATACGCCGTTACCTCTTTCTTTTTATTCTCCTTCTTCTTCTTCTTCTTCTTCTTCTTCTTCGTTCCCTTCTTCTTCTTCTTCTTCTCTTCCTTCTCCTCGTTCCCTTCTTTAGGAGGAAGAGGCTTCAAGGGTGGCTTGTCCGCATAACCTGATTTACTTTCAGAAACAATAGAAGAAACTTGGGAGGATCCCTCCTTTTCATTAATTAGTTGAAAACACACGAGCAGTCCTATCATATTTTGGCAAGGTGTCATCTTCTAAAATATTTTGTATGTAAGTATTTGTATGGCTATTATCAATGCAATAAGAAAAACACCCATGCAGGACATCATCAATATCAAGATCACTCATATGTAACAAAGAGATTTTTCTCGACAGTTCTTCACACCCCAAAAATAAAGTAAGTTCATCATGCTGATTAGTGATACGTCCAAAACGTATCTACTTTCCTGAACACTTTTGCTATTGTTTTGCCTCTAATTTGTGTATTTTGGATGCAACTAACACGGACTAACGCTGTTTTCAGCGAAGCTGTTACGGTGTCTCGTTTTTGTGCAGAAATCCAACTTTCGGGAAAAACCTCGGGATTTTGACGAAAGGGCCTATTTTCCCGAATGCGACGGAGCCAGAAGGACAATTGAAGTGGAGGCCCGAGGGCCCCACACCATAAGGCGGCGCGGCCTAGGGGGGGCCGCGCGGCCCTATGGTGTGGCCCCCTCGGCTGGCCTCCGACGCCCCCCTTCGGACTACTTATTTGCCTCGACCTAAAAACGCACGGGGAGAAATCGAAGTCGCCAGAAACCCTCCAGAACGCCGCCACATCGCGAAACTCCGTCTCGGGAGCCAGAAGTCTCCGTTATGGCACTCCGCCGGGACGGGGAATTGGAGGAGATCATCGCCGCCATCACCGCCAACGCCTCTCCATCAACCAGCAATGTTTCCCCCATCCATGTGTGAGTAATTCCCCCGCTGTAGGCCGAAGGGGATGGTAGGGATTGGATGAGATTGGTCATGTAATAGCATAAGATTGTTAGGGCATAGTGCCTAGTGTCCGTAGATGGTACTTTTATGATATTGTTGCAACTTGTTATGCTTAATGCTTGTCACTAGGGCCCGAGTGCCATGATCTCAGATCTGAACATGTTATTATTTCATCATGATATTCATTGTTTATGGTCTTACCCGCAAGTTGTATACACATGTCGCTGTCCGGAACCAATGGCCCCGAAGTGACGAAATCGGGACAACCGGAGGGAATGGTAGCGGTGTGAGGATCACATGTGTTCACGGAGTGTTAATGCTTTGCTCCGGTACTCTATTAAAAGGAGTACCTTAATATCCGATAGTTTCCCTTGAGGCCCGGCTGCCACTGGCTGGTAGGACAAAAGATGTTGTGCAAGTTTCTCATTGCGAGCACGTACGACTATAATTGGAACACATGCCTATTGATTGATTAGTACTTGGATACCGTTTTATTATTATCTGCAAATGCCCTGCTATGATTGTTACATGAGTTTCTCTCATCCATGCAACGCCCGTCATCCGTCCCCGTTCCTACAGTATTTTAATCCTGCTGTTTACTATAATCACTACTGCTGTCTTTGTTACTCTGTTCGTTGTTATTTCACTACTGCTACTACTATAAAACTGTTACTATTGATAAACTCTTGCGAGCAAGTCTGTTTCAGTGTGCAGCTGAATTGACAACTCCGTTGTTAAGGCTTTCAAGTATTCTTTGTCTCCCCTTGTGTCGAATCAATAAATTGGGTTTTACTTCCCTCGAAGACCGTTGCGATCCCCTATACTTGTGGGTCATCAAGACTATTTTACGGCGCCGTTGCCGGGGAGCATAGCTTTATTTGGAAGTTCACTTGGATTGATATTGTTCGCTGCAAATTCTCCATCATGGGTAAACCTCGCGATACTAAGGTCGCCATATTACCATCCACTACAAGAAAAGGTACAACTCGAGTACCTCTCGCTGCTCTTGATTCACCATCTGTGATTGATAAACTTGTTTCACCGCCACATGCTTCAAATGCTTGGTACTTCTGCTGAATCTGAAAACTCTCATAATATTGATAATATTTCTGCTGTGCTTGATGATAGTGGTTCATTGGGAACTTTTCTAGATGCTTCAATTGCTAGATCTAGACAAATCGAAAATACTGAAACTCCTGATGTTACTACACCTGTTAATTCACCTGAACTTGAATACTCTAGTGATGATCTTGATGAAGATTATGTGGAACTTGATGATGATTTTATTGAAAAATGCCATGCTACTACGGATGCAAGAAAAATTAAAAAGTTGCTTGCAGAACATACTGTTAGATATAAACTGTCTCCTGATCTTAAATTTGCCACATCTCCTATAAACATTAGGGATAAAGATTATGATTTTTCTCTTGATCTATCTCATATAGCTATTGTTGAGAAAACACCTTTTTGTGGTACTCGAAAAAGAAAGTGCTTGTTGAACACATGATCGAGTTATCTACTTTGAGTAGCTTGTTTTCTGATGATGTTAAGAAGCGTACTTACTTTGTTGCTAAAATATTTCCATCCTCATTAAAGGATGACGCTAAAACTTGGTATAATAGTTTGCCACCTAGTTCTATTAAAAGTCCAAAAGAATTACTTGCTGTTTTCTTCCGGAAATACTTTCCTGCTAGTGCTCAACATGCTGCTTTGCAGAGAGTTTATAATTTTGATCAGGGAGATGAAGAGAAATTGCATGAGGCTTGGGCGAGATTTTGCTCTCTTATTAGAGCTCTGCCTGACCATGATTTAGAAAAGCATGATTTACTTGATATATTTTATAGTGGACTAACCATTGAGTCTAGGGCATACCTGGATAGTTGTGCTTGGTTGTGTTTTCGGGAAAAGAACTCCGGACGACGTGAAGAATTATTGGCTAAAATAGGCCGGAATTATGATGATTGGACTACGCCTGAACCAACTCCAACGCCAATAGTGAAGAAGAGGGGTTTAATTAAATTGAATGATGAAGATATGAGGGAAGCCAAGAAGTCTCTCAAGGAGAAAGGTATTAAATCCGAAGATGTGAAGAATCTACCTCCTATAGAAGATATATGTGAGATAATTCCCCCTTCATCCATGATTGAGGTAAATTCCCTTCAACGCTTTACTAGGGAAGATATTCCGTATTCAAAACCTCCTGCGCAATGCTTAGATGAGTTTGATAATTATATTGTTATGCAAGAAAATTTTAATATGAGAGTAGAGAATCATCTAATGGAAAATTCTCAAGCTATTAGTGAATTGCATGATATTGTGGAGAGAACCTCCAATGATGTTAAGATGCTTGTTAAACATTTTCATATGGTTCAAACTCAAATTGATCAACTCACTAAAGTGCAAAATGACTTGCTAGGAAATAATTCTAAAGAAAAACATGCTTATGAAGTAACAACTAGAGGTGGTGTTTCTACCCAGGATCCTCTATATCCTGAAGGGCATCCCAAAAGAATTGAACAAGATTCTCAACAAACTAAAACTAGTGCTCCATCTAAGAAAAAGAAAAAGAAACATAAGAATGTTGTAGAATCCTCTGAACCTGCTAATGATCCTAATAGTATTTCTATTTCTGATGCTGAAACCGAAAGTGGTAATGAACATGATAAAGATAATGATAAGAATGATACTCCCGATAAAGAAGAGGTTGAAAAAGAACCCGAAAAGCATGCTAAAAATAAAAAGTATACTAAAGAAGATTTTATTACTGAGAAACATGGTAATGAAAGAGAACCTTGGGTGCAAAAGCCAATGCCTTTTCCTGCTAAGAAACTAAAATCAAAGGAAGAAGAACACTATAATAAATTCTGTGATTGGATGAAACCTTTATTCTTGCAAATCCCTTTGATCGATGCTATTAAATTGCCTCCTTATTCAAAGTATATGAAAGATATTGTTACTAACAAAAGGAAAATCCCCAATGAGGAAATTTCCACTATGCTTGCTAATTACTCTTTCAATGGCAAAGTTCCAACGAAGTTGGGCGACCCGAGTATACCTACTATTCCTTGTTCTATTAAGAATAATTATGTTAAAACTGCTCTATGTGACTTGGGAGCCGGTGTTAGTGTTATGCCTTTTTCTCTTTATAAGAGACTTTACTTAGATAAGTTGATACCTACTGATATATCTTTGCAAATGGCTGATAAATCTACTGCTATTCCTGTTGGTATATGTGAGGATGTTCCTGTTCAAGTTACTAATAACTCGCTTGATATTAACCGATTTTGTTGTGTTGGAAATGCCTGAAGATGATAATATGTCTATTATTCTTGGGAGACCTTTTCTTAACACCGCAGGGGCTGTTATTGATTGCAATAAAGGAAAGGTTACTTTCAATGTTGATGATAAGGAACACACCGTCTATTTCCCCAAGAGGATTGAAAAAGCGTGCGGAGTTAGTACTATTTCTCATGTGAGAACTATCAAAGTTGGAACCATCGATTGTCCTATATATGAGCCTAAAGAAGAATATCAAACTCTTGTGATTGGATCCATATCAATACAATTCAAGGTAACATGATTGATTTGAGGTTTATTTCTTCATATGCTATGTAAAATTTATTTGGTGGCAAGACTTGATCAACCTTGTTAACAAATACATCTTATATGCATAGAGGAGGTAAACAACATCTCTTTCTTCCTCCACTTGCTTTAGTTGCTGTAGCATTTTTAATTTGCAAAGTTTCTTAGTTGATTTGAGATTTCAAAAATTTTCCTGGCCAGTAATAATAAACTAAATACCCAGAAAATGTGCATTTTTCAAAGTTTTCAAAAATTCGCGAAAATTACACCGTTGGTCCTATTTTTCGACGAGGCACTCGGGAGCACCAGAGGATGACCTGTGGGGCACCACAGGGTGCCACACCACAGGCCGGCGCGGCCAAGGAGGAGGGCGCGCCACCATGTGGTGTGGGCCCCTCCTTGCCCCACTATCTCATCTCTTTCTTCCAGCTTCTTCTCTCTCCCGAAAAAACTCGAACCAACTTTCTCTCACTCGCGTTTTTGCTCAAGAGCTCAGGATTTTTCGATCTCTTTGCTCAGCCCAGATTTCTGTTTGAAATTTGGCACATTTGCTCTCCGGTATGTGACTCCTTCGATTATCCAAATAGAATTTTGTTTGGTTGAGTATATCTTGAATATTTTGCTGCTGTAGGTAACATGTTTAGTGAGCTTGCATGCTTGTTCTAAGTGGTAGAAATTAGTTTTGATGCATGATTAGTACTCTAGCAAGTTCCTATGGTAGTTTCCCTCAATTATATGTCACCAAATCAAGTTTTATATTGTTTGTTGAAAATTTCAGAAAATGAAGAAGTTCAAATTTGGAGAATTGTTCAAGAAAGGAACAACCAGCACCGGGAGGCCTTCTAGGACCGCCACCCAAATTAGGCGGTCGTACAATGAGGACATCATCGCGCCTAGCTTCGCGCCCGAAGAGGACAATGGGGCTCCTAATGCCTCATCCTTCCCATGTTATGATTTTCTGACAAATGCAGGGATATTGGATGATTTCTTCACCCTTGTCAACAGGGCGGGCTTAACCACCTACGTTGGAGATGAAAGGGAGCAATACTACATGCTCACCAAAATTTTTGTCGGGAGCTTCAAGTTCCAAAACACGGAATATAATCCGACGAGTTGCATTCAAGATCTATGGTACTCCTGTTACTATGGAATTGGAAGAATTTTGTCGTGCATTGGATATTTCCCCTGTAGGTACAGCAAGGAGGATCGATAACAACCCTCGGGACTTGTTGGAGCTCTATCGAGGGATCACCAATGATGACTGCCGCACCATTCAGCGGGGCAAGATAAGGAACATTCAACTCCCCGCCATTAAATATTTTGCATATTACGTTGCCACTAACATACTTGGTAGGGAGAACACTAGCAATATTTCTAGTTACCATCTTGCTTTCTTGAATATTGCACTTACTCGGACGAGACATCTTATCATCTTGGTTCCCTTATTGCTCGCCGCTTGTCCGCCAAGGGGCCTATTTTTGGAGGAACTATTGCACTTGCGCATTTTAACACATTTAGAGCTTCCTATTGATCCTAATGATGTGCCATTAACCCCTAGGAGGCTTGATATCATTGCTATGAAAAGCCATCAATTTGTTACCACCGAGTCTACTTTAGATAATATGGCCTATAGAATGTTGTTTGCTCGACGGGGATGAGAAACAAATCCCTCTTCCCCGGCCAGGTTTGTTCGATATTGACGGGCAACCATGGTCGCGCACTAAGGAGGAGGTGGATGAACATATGAAGATACAAGATTTCCATCAGCAGCATGACTCCGAGGACGCCGAGCCCTCCTACGATTACACCGTCACGTATCCGGGTGCTTCTTCTAGCACATATCCGGAATATGATCCATCTTCGTCGTACCACGGAGACACTACCTCATGGTCTCGATGGGATTGAACTCCACTTAGGCCAAAAGCCTAAGCTTGGGGGAGGTATACCGGCATCACTCATTCTTTGCATATTATGGTTGCTGGATACTTGTACATACTTGTTTAGTCTCTTTGAGTGGTTTTCTAATGAGAGGGAGATGATATTTGGGGAAGTGCTGCCTGAAAACAGATTCTGGGCTGTTACCGTAAAAATTCGTGCGCACAGCCAGAACGTTATTTTGCGAAGACAATTTTTGTGCATGTTCCCCAGGTTGTTATCTAACTTTCATTAGTTGAACACTTTTTGAACTGAGCAACGTAAGATTTTTGTAAAAATCGATTTCTGTACTGCTGTCAGGTTTTGGCAGATTTCTGCCATCTCGCTTTTCTGTGTTTCTTTTAGTTTGCTATTTCTTGTTTTCACTTTGTTTCTTTCCTAAAACACAAAAAGACCAAAAATATTTCTGTTGTTTCTCTTCATCATTTGTTTATCTTGGTTTCTTGCACTTGTTTCGCTTTATTTGCTATTGCTAGTTTGCTATAAGAAAACCCAAAAAGATTTTGCTTTGTTTGCTTGTTTCCTTTTGTTCTTGTTCTCAAATTCGAAAACACCAAAAATATTTGCTGTTCTTCTTTGGTTTGTAAAGTTCATCATGAGTTCAATGGTCTTCGGTGGCTGGAGCGTGGTTTTCATTTTATATTATCCAAGCTACACAAGTGAAAAGGCAATAATGGCGATCTACGACAATCTGATTGTGGTGAGAGGCTGGTATGAACTCTATTTGTTTTCATTTTTGTACATATACTCATCCATGTGAGCATGCTTAGTTGGTTCATGTGAGGTATATGTTATTTAAGAAAGTCTAGTAGTTCATGATCTCTCATGATTAGCTCCAATTTATTAATATGAGTAGCATGTCATGGATGTTTGCTTGCATTGTTTTATTCATAAGTAAGTATGGCATTGTGGTATCCTCCTCCGAATAATTCATTTATATCGACTTGGCACATGCTCACGCATGCCTATGACTGAACAAGAGTCAATTAAGCCTCAATGATTTACATTGCTTCAGAGTTCTTGTATCACTTTTATGCCTCGGTTAATTTATTTTGCCGCAAGCATGATTATGACGATTCATTGCTCTCTTGATTTGTCGCTCCCTAGTCTTTTTGCTAGCCTTCACTTGTACTTGAGCGGGAACGCTGCTCGTGCCTCCAAACACATGAAAACCAAGTTATTCCGAGTGTCCACCATAAATACCTATGCATGGCATTTCAAACCATTCCAAGTAAATTCTCATGCGCTACCTTTAAAACCTTCAAAATGCTTCTCAATTTGTGTTAATGTTCCATAGCTCATGAGGAAGTATGTGGTGTTTAGCTTTCAACCTTGTCATTTACTTTTGACGGACTCTCATATGGACTAGTGGCACATCCGCTTATCCAATAATTTTGCAAAAAGAGCTCGCAATGGGATTCCCAGTCCCGAATTAATTAACTTAAATAGACACTCCTCCATGGTTTGTGATTGTTGGACGGCACCCGAGGATTCGGTTAGCCATGGCTTGTGTAAGCAAAGGTTGGGGGAGTGTCATCATCATAATAAAACTAAATTAAAAAGGCACTCCTTCATGGTATGTGATTGTTGGCAGGCACCCGAGGATTCGGTTAGCCATGGTTTGTGTAAGAAAGGTGGGAAGGAGTGCCACATAAAAATGCAAATAATTCATGGGAGCCGCTCTTGGGAGTCCGGTTGGCGAGGTAGTTGGTGTACCCATTACCATTCGTTGACAACAACAAACACCTCTCAAAATAATTTTACTCCTGCTTTACAAATGAAAAGCTCTAGCGCATGTTAATCCCCGCTTCCCTCTCGCGAAGGGTCAATCTTTTACTTTTATGTTGTGTCTCCATTATTTCTTTGAGCACTTTCTTGAGAGCACAACTGTCATTCTTAGTATAATATGCTTGTCTCAAAATATGATTGATTGTGGTATAACTTTGATGCTTTTATCTTTGACAATCACTACTTCTAGTCTTTCTATGAACTCCAGAGGTGCCCGGGCATTTATGTTTTGCCGATCAAATACAGGCAAGCGAGATACCACTTTATCATATTCTCTTATGAACATTGCAATCCTGCTTGTATACATGATTCATGATGCTTATTATTAATTGTTGGTACCTTTTCATGATTGACATAGCTGTTAGATGATCTTATTTGCATGTATCCTATTATGAACTGCTTAAGTATTAGCCATATCATGAGAATATATACATCATATGAACAAATGTGTTCGTGAAAGTTCTTTTATCGCTCGGTTGTTAACCGAATTGCTTGAGGACAAGCAATAAGCTAAGCTAGGGGGAGTTGATACGTCCAAAACGTATCTACTTTCCCGAACACTTTTGCTATTGTTTTGCCTCTAATTTGTGTATTTTGGATGCAACTAACACGGACTAACGCTGTTTTCGGCAGAACTGTTCCGGTGTCTCGTTTTTGTGCGAAATCCAACTTTCAGGAAAAACCTCGGGATTTTGACGAAAGGGCCTATTTTCCCAGAATACTGACGGAGCCAGAAGGACAATTGAAGTGGAGGCCCGAGGGCCCCACACCATAAGGCGGTGCGGCCTAGGGGGGGGGCGCGCGGCCCTATGGTGTGGCCCCCTCGGCTGGCCTCCGACGCCCCCCTTCGGACTACTTATTCGCCTCGACCTAAAAACGCACGGGGAGAAGTCGAAGTCGCCAGAAACCCTCCAGAACGCCGCCACATCGCGAAACTCCGTCTCGGGAGCCGAAGTCTCCGTTCGGCACTCCGCCGGGAGGGGAATTGGAGGAGATCATCGCTGCCATCACCGCCAACGCCTCTCCATCAACCAGCAATGTTTCCCCCATCCATGTGTGAGTAATTCCCCCGCTGTAGGCCGAAGGGGATGGTAGGGATTGGATGAGATTGGTCATGTAATAGCATAAGATTGTTAGGGCATAGTGCCTAGTGTCCGTAGATGGTACTTTTATGATATTGTTGCAACTTGTTATGCTTAATGCTTGTCACTAGGGCCCGAGTGCCATGATCTCAGATCTGAACATGTTATTATTTCATCATGATATTCATTGTTTATGGTCTTACCTGCAAGTTGTATACACATGTCGCTGTCCGGAACCAATGGCCCCGAAGTGACAGAAATCGGGACAACCGGAGGGAATGGTAGCGGTGTGAGGATCACATGTGTTCACGGAGTATTAATGCTTTGCTCCGGTACTCTATTAAAAGGAGTACCTTAATATCCAGTAGTTTCCCTTGAGGCCCGGCTGCCACCGGCTGGTAGGACAAAAGATGTTGTGCAAGTTTCTCATTGCGAGCACGTACGACTATAATTGGAACACATGCCTATTGATTGATTAGTACTTGGATACCGTTTTATTATTATCTCGCAAATGCCCTGCTATGATTGTTACATGAGTTTCTCTCATCCATGCAACGCCCGTCATCCGTCCCCGTGCCTACGGTATTTTAATCCTGATGTTTACTATAATCACTACTGCTTGTCTTTGTTACTCTGTCGTCGTTATTTCACTACTGCTACTACTATAAAGCTGTTACTATTGATAAACTCTTGCGAGCAAGTCTGTTTCCAGTGCGACTGAATTGACAACTCCGCTGTTAAGGCTTTCAAGTATTCTTTGTCTCCCCTTGTGTCGAATCAATAAATTGGGTTTTACTTCCCTCGAAGACTGTTGCGATCCCCTATACTTGTGGGTCATCAATTAGGAGTAATTTCATCATCACAATACAAATTTGCAGCACTCATTGGGTTCAAATTATCATTGGAGGGGCATTGAAAATTAAAATGACCCACTTCATGGCAAACTTCACAAATAAAAGGATAGAGGGCACAAACTTTTTTACCAAGATCATCTAGAGCCCTAAACCACTTTCTAGTTTTTTCATTAGCATGATGGATACAATATTCATATTTGATTTGATTAATTCCACAAGGTCTATGTATTCCACAAAAATTAACATGCTTATAGGAAATAGCATTCTTAGGAGTTTGAACATGCTTATTGCAATAATTAACAACAATTTCATTCTTCATGCAAGCCTCTTTAAAAGGTTCATGATACTTATCAAAATTCTTTTTAGGCAATTCAAAATGAGAAGCAAAGGCTTTATAAAGATTTGCAGCAACTTGAGAGTCAAGACCATAAGTAGCACTCATATTTCGAAATTTATCGGTATCCATAAAAGCTTCAATGCATTCATAATCATAATTTATACCTGAATCTTTACCTTTGTCGTTCTCCCATCCTTCAACATTCTCCTCAATCCGATCAAGAAGATCCCACCTAGCTTCAACCTCCTTGCTTGTGAAAGATCCCTCCGAACAGGCATCCGGATGGTCCTTGTGTTGTCCTGAAAGCCTCGCATAAAAATTGTTAACAATAACATTACTGGGAAGCTCATGAATGGGACATTTGAGCATTAGTGACTTCAATCTCCCCACGCTTGAGAAATACTCTCTCCATCACGAGGATAAAAGTTATAAATGTAATTCCTATCAATATGCACTTCATGAGGAGGATAAAATTTAGAATAAAAGAGAGGTACAATTTCCTCCCAACCAAGAGAATGACTATTCTTCAACAATTTATACCAATGCGCCGCTTTACCAGACAGCGAAAAAGAGAATAGCTTCTTCCTCACTTCATCCATAGAGATACCCGCACACTTGAATAACCCGCATAATTCATGCAAAAACGAGTAAATGATCTCCGGGATGAACAGTTCCATCCCCTTCATAGCGGTTATCAATAACATGTTCAATAATTTTCATGGGTATCTTGAAAGCAAGTACTTGCAGTAGGTGGATTTAAAATATCACAAGCATCATTAGAGTTATCGCATATGGGAGACAAAGCATTATCGAACAAATTTTCTCCCTAAGGATGGGAAGCTAAAAAGATCACGAAACTAGCTTCCCCAAGCTTAGACTTATCCATAGCATTAGCAGTGATTGCGTTCATACCAATAACATTGCTACTAGCATGCAATTGAGGCTCCATAGGTTCTTTAATTTTCGCATCACACAATTCATGTCTTAATTTAGGAAATAAATTAAAAAGCTCATTGTTGTCCATTATGCCAAACTAGTGTAAACAAGAAACAAAAAGATGCAATTGCAGGATCTAAAGGAAATAGCTTCGAGCACACACACGACGGCAACAGAAAAGTACTTTACCTGGAACCGGAGTATGAGTTCCTTTTACCTTTCCTCCCCGGCAACGGCGCCAGAAAATAGCTTGATGTCTACGGGAGCTTCTATTATTGTAGACAGTGTTGGGCCTCCAAGAGCAGAGGTTTGTAGAACAGCAGCAAGTTTCCCTTAAGTGGATCACCCAAGGTTTATCGAACTCAGGGAGGAAGAGGTCAAAGATATCCCTCTCAAGCAACCACCGCAACCACAAAGCAAGAAGTCTCTTGTGTCCCCAACACACCTAATACACTTGTCGGATGTAAAGGTGCACTAGTTCGGCGAAGAGATAGTGAGATGCAAGTAATATGGATGAGTATGAGTGGTAATAGCAATCTGAATAAAATATGGCAGCGAGTAAACATGCAACAAAACAAGTAAACAAACGGAGATTCGATGCTTGGAAGCAAGGCCTAGGGATCCCGCTTTCACTAGTGGACACTCTCAACAATGATCACATAATAGGACTACTCTACACCCTCTTGTTGGATGATGAACACCACTAACCGTGTAGGATTACACGAACCCTCAATGCCGGAGTTAACAAGCTCCACAATATTCAAGGTTCATATTTAAATAACCTTAGAGTGTAAGATAGATCAACACAATCACACCAAGAACTAACATAGCATGCACACCGTCACCATCACACTATGAAGGAGGCATAAATCACATCAATTCTTATCATAGCAATAGTTAACTTCATAATCTACAAGAGATTACAATCATAACCCACGCCAAGTACTACACGATGCACACACTATCACCATTACACCGTGTAGGAGGAATAGACTACTTTAATAACATCACTAGAGTAGCACATAGATGATATTCAACTAGATCACATAAAGAGAGAGATGAACCACATAGCTACAGCGGAGCCCTCAGCCCCGGGGTGAATTACTCCCTCCCCATCATGGAGGCAGCGATGGCGGTGAAGATGGCGGTGGAGACGGCGGTGGAGATGACTCCGGGGGCAATTCCCCGTCCCGGCAGGGTGCCGGAACAGAGACTTCGTCCCCGAATTGGAGTTTCGCGATGTGGCGGCGCCCCGGAGTCTTTCCGGAGTTTCGTCAAGAGGTACCGCATTTTTAGGTCGAAAGGGGTTATATAGGCGAAGAGGCGGCGCAGAGGGCTGACAGGGTGGCCTCCCCTAGGCCGGCGCGGCCGGGGTCCGGCCCGCGCCGCCTTATGGTGTGGTGGCCCCCTGGCCCCTCTCCGACTCTTCTTCGGTGTTCTGGAGCCTTCCGGGAAAAATAGGAGGTTTGGCGTTGATTTCGTCCAATTCCGAGAATATTGCCCGAATAGCCTTTCTGGAACCAAAAACAGCAGAAAACAGCAACTGGCCTTTTGGCATCTCGTCAATAGGTTAGTTCCGGAAAACGCATAATAATGACATAAAGTGTGAACAAAACATGTCGGTATTGTCATAAAACAAGCATGGAACATCAGAAATTATAGATACGTTGGAGACGTATCAGTGCTTCATTGTCGGATCTTGTGAGCTGCCTAACATGATCAAGATCATCTATCTGTAATTCTATATGTTGTGTTTGTCGGGATCCGATGGATAGAGAATACTATGTTATGTTGATTATCAATCTATTACCTATGTGTTGTTTATGATCTTGCATGCTCTCTGTTATTAGTAGAGGCTCGGCCAAGTTTTTGCTTTTAACTCCAAGAGGGAGTATTTATGCTCGATAATGGGTTCATGCCTCCATTAAATGCGGGACGAGTGACAGAAAGTTCTAAGGTTGTGGATGTGCTGTTGCCACTAGGGATAAAACATTGATGCTATGTCCGAGGATGTAGTTATTGATTACATTACGCACCATACTTAATGCAATTGTTTGTTGTTTTGCACCTTAATACTGGAAGGGGTTCGGATGATAACCTGAAGGTGGACTTTTTAGGCATAGATGCATGCTGGATAGCGGTCTATGTACTTTGTCGTAATGCCCAATTAAATCTCACAATATTCATCATATCATGTATGTGCATTGTCATGCTCTCTTTATTTGTCAATTGCCCGACTGTAATTTGTTCACCCAACATGCTATTTATCTTATGGGAGAGACACCTCTAGTGAACTGTGGATCCCGGTCCATTCCTTTACATCTGAAATACAAATCTGCTGCTATTGTTCTTTACTGTTCTTTGCAAACAATCATCATCCACACTATACATCTAATCCTTTGTTACAGCAAGCCGGTGAGATTGACAACCTCACTGTTTCGTTGGGGCAAAGTACTTTGGTTGTGTTGTGCAGGTTCCACGTTGGCGCCGGAATCTCCGGTGTTGCGCCGCACTACATCCCGCCGCCATCAACCTTCAACGTGCTTCTTGGCTCCTCCTGGTTCGATAAACCTTGGTTTCTTTCTGAGGGAAAACTTGCCGCTGTGCGCATCACACCTTCCTCTTGGGGTTCCCAACGGACGCGTGCTGTACGCGTATCAACGGGCTTGCTCTGCATAATATAATTTGTTCAAAAAAAAATGACATGATGCTGTTTGTTTTCCTCGTGATGGTGATCTTGTTCTGGAACGCGATGCCTCACTCTTGTGTCAACGAGCTCGTGTGCGGAACTAGGTCGTAGTTGTGTGCTCAATTCGGTGGTGCCAAGAAGATCGGTTTAATTCAGAGAGAGAGAGAGAGAGAGAGAGAGAGAGAGAGAGAGAGAGAGAGATAGAGAGAGAGGCGATCAGGAGACGTCTAGGGTTACCCAACCGCCTCCCATCGGCTGCTGATCTGCCCAATTATGTTTCCTTCACGCCTTGGAGGAGGGGTGGATCTCGGCCTCATTGGCGGGAGGGTTCCGTTTTTTTGGTTTTAGGATGGGGCGGTGCTCAGGTGGTGGGGGCAGCGCCTTCTCCAATAAAGTATCCCCAGATTTAGCTATTTTTTCTTCAAATCCAAAAAAACTCTTCTCTAGGCGGTGACGTCATGAAATTTGTGAGAGTGTTGTGGTTCTCGAGAACCTCTTCTACCTGTGGTGGTGGTGGGGATCTTCGGCATCGTCATGGAATTTCGTCGACGGTTATTCCTTCTTCCTCCTTTCTGGGACAGATGCTGTCATCTTGACCCATTCGACGACTTCTTGTTCGCATTCAATAATGTCAGGCCGGCTCAGGGAGTAGCGGAACGCCGGTGACACGGTCTAGAGGTTGAAAACGAAAGGCATCTCAAGGATTTTGTTGTAATTTTCCTTTTTTTATTGAGGTGCTTTGTATTGTTCGATGTTTACCTCAATATGAGGGCCCTTTTTCGCAAAAAAAATATGAAGATCAGTTCAATTATTTGGCGGGCTTTCTTTTGTCGGTATCAGGATTAATTGGGGACAACCAGAGATCTAACCCGTTGGTATTGGGCATATTCCCCATGTGAGTATCACAGATTCAGGGTATGGCTAATGAGTGGTCATCTTGCAATGATGCATCAAGTCTGAACCAGTGCCCGTAACCCTTGAAATTTGTAGGAAAACATTCAGTTAGCTCTCACCGATCACATTAGAAGTTACTATCAGTATTTCCAAAATCACTTTTTATTTTGGTATTCCAAGCTAGGATTCGAGGGCTGGTAGATAAGTGACGAGAAAAATATAATACTAGATGAAAGAAAGGGAGGATTCCGTCCTGTTCAAATTCTACACGGCGAACACTTCAGAAAGTTGACCATCACACTATACAACATATTTGCGTCACCTCCGTTCTTAACTAATGAATCCCCAGATACGCGTAATCGAATAACAGATTGGACCGGCGACTGTGAACAGTGCGCGTGACAAGCAATACGTACAATTTTTGTTGGATTTTAAAAAAGAAAAAGGAAAAAAAGGTTACCAGATAGTAGTACTAGTATATATACTAGGGCTGCCATGACGTAAGCTTGTTATTTAAGGAAGCAGCACATCGGTTTCGTTGCCCACTCCCGGCACCGCGTCATGAAAAAGACCAGTGGAAAGCTCTTCGCCGGCGACTCAAGTGACAGGTCACAGGTCTCACTCTGCAGCCTACATATACACCATGTCCATCTGTCTCGTTGCAATTGTACCGACTCTCCTTTTTAATCTTTGGATTACACTAGCCGCCTTAATTTTAATCACGATAAATTATAGCTATACAACGTTGAAAAAATATCTACCTAGCACATAAAACCACAATGTCTATAACTAAGTACCAATTAAATGCTCCTAACAAACGGCCCTAGTAACAAATTTGATTACCTAATTATGCCCTAATCTAGACATGCGCCATACAACACTAGGTACAACATATTGGCGTAAACGTATATATGCTCTAATCACAATGTCTCTAACTACACAATGCCGCAAGCTTATTGCATGTCTAAACAAACAACTCTATAATGGCATCACCCATGCCCTACGAATAATATCACCTAACATATCATGCACCCATATGAAACGATGTAATGAAATACCTAAGCTAATTGCAACCAAATTATATTTAAAAAAAAACGGCATGCACCATACACTTACCATGATCTATCATTTCCACTACATCAGCTCCTGCATTGTACACCCAGGGCATCTCCAACCGCGCGATCCAAATGGACGCGCTGGGCCGTCCGGTTTGGGCCGTTTGGGTGGCCGAGCGGACACGCGGACAGCGGCCCGCGTCCGCGTGTCCGTTTGGGTCGCGCGCTGCGCCCAACGCGCTGACGCAGCGCATAATCGGAGAAACACGAAAACAAAAGAAAAATGGCAAATTTAAACGAAATTTGATTAAACATATGCCTTATTTTGGGCAAATTTGTACATAGCCCTATTTTGGGCAAATAACTAACAAAAAAAAGCCCCTATATGGGCTTTAAAATTTAAACGAAAAACCCTCTATTAGGGTTTGGTCGGCGGCGCGGTGGCCGCCGGTGCGCCGCCTAGCCCCTGTGGGCGTCGTCGGCGTCGTCGTCGTCGTGGACGACGTCCCCGGCGGTGAGGCACCGTTGTGGCTCGACCGCGCCGGGGACTCCGGCCACGGAGACCACGGGGCCTCCTCCCGAGCCGAGTGGGGGTCCGGAGCGACCCGAGGATGCGGCGGCGCACGAGCGGCGCCTCCTCCCCGAGGCGCCGCCGCCCTCTCCGCCGGGCGTGGCGCCTAGCCTCCCGGCGCCGCCGCTCCTCCGCGCGGCGCCCGGCCTCCGCCGCCGCTGCTCCTCGCGGCGCTCCGCGTCGGCGCGGCGCCCGGCCTCCTCCCGCCGCGCCGCTTCCTCCTCCTCCCGTCGCGCCCGGCGGGCCCGGGCGTAGAGCTCCCGGCCCTCGACTTCCTCCACGGCCTGCCGGGCCGCTTCCTCCATCTCGGAGGTGCGAATGGCCGCATGGAGGTGCGGCCATTTCGCGTCCTCCTCCGCCGCCGAGATGAGCAGCGCGGCGCGGAGGTCCGGGTCCTCCTCCGAGGACTCGGGCTTGGGCTCGAGAAGCAGCGGTGGCGGTTGCGGCAATGCCGCGTCGCCGCGGGCGGCCTCTCTGATGTGGAGGCCGCCTCGGTTTCGTCCGGACGGCCGCAGCGCCAGCGGACGACGGCGGCTGCTGCTCGCCTCGTCGTCGTTGGCTCCGGAAGCGAACCGTCGCTTCGGGGCCATGGCGGCGGTTTCGCCGCGGGAGTGGAGTGGGGACCGGAGTGGAGGGCCGGATCCCTCCGGTCCCCATTTAATAGCCTCCCCGGTCACCGACAGGTGGGCCCAAGGGAGACGAGGCGACCAGCGCGCGGACGCGAGCGGACGGTGCGTGCCATCCGCGGCCACGCAAACCTAGCCCAGATTTGGGCCGGGTTTGCGTCGTTCCGGACGCCGCGGCCGTCCGCTTTTGTGGCGCGTTCCCGTGCTGGGCCGTGTTTTTGTCCGGCTCGACCCATTCGGACGCGAGGGCGCGGGATGGGTCGCGCGGTTGGAGATGCCCTCATTACTTAAAAATCTCATGTGAGCATATAGGGTGGCGAGAGGCTGAGTGAGCTGAGAGCGAGAGACTTGGTGAGCTGAGAGCGAGAGACTCGGTGAGTTGAGACAACAATGAGCAGAGCGTGAGAGAG
Source organism: Lolium rigidum (assembly GCF_022539505.1). NCBI lineage: Eukaryota > Viridiplantae > Streptophyta > Magnoliopsida > Poales > Poaceae > Lolium > Lolium rigidum. Next base: position 269,978,081 of record NC_061514.1, read on the forward strand.
CGAGTGAGCAGAGCCTGAATGCATACACGACTCTCTTGTGTTTAAAAAGAAGGAAACAAATTAGTTGTCTATAGCAGCGGCGGACGTCACCACCTTCCTTCGAATCAACCTAGTTTTGTTTCCTTCGAGACATCACCGATATTAGAATCGACTTCCCATCATAAATCTTCAAACAAATTTTGAATTAAAAATTTATTGGAGACAAAAAAAATGCAATTTCCATTGCCCACATGTTCAAAGTCACGACGCCAACACGGTGGTGGGTATTTGTACTTTCTCAATCGGCACTTTTACCGTTGTATTAGATCGAATTATTGAAAATTCTAATCGTCCTGAACTAATGATACTGCAACACCTACAAAATCGAAAATTGCCTTTCGCACATGAGCACCAGTGTCCCGTTTTTGAAAAACATATTTGCGGGGTTCCAAAAAAAATCTAATCTTAAATACGCACATACATAGAAATCTTCTGAAGGTACGGTAGAAATTTCGGAGGAAAATATGACTTATTATGAACTATATAAAAAAGGGAAAATTTGAGAAAAAACTATCCCTATGCACAACCATATATTTATTCATGTAGCTTTAAATGCAACACAATTTCTACCGAAACTTCGCACGAGTATTCAAGACATTTGTATGTATTCGTGAAATAAATTTTATGATTTTTGAAGACACGGAGGTATAATTTTATATATTTCAAAAACCGGAAGCACGTGCTCAAGTGCACCAAATCGGCTCTCATGTAAAATCCAATAATCTACATAGTACTACTAAATAGTGGAATGCTCATGGGTTGCCACCAAAAAATAAACTTAATTATAGAAATCACGATAAAAATCATTGTAATCATGAAGGTGTGGGTTGCTTATGGCTCACACATTTGTTTTTAAATTTTTCTCGTGTAAGTGGCCATTTATTTATGTTATGTACCTTATTCAGAGATATGTCATATTGTCGTCGAAGTTCAGATGTGAAAGGGTTTCATGAAACAACAATAAAAGAGGGCACGATCAAATGAGACAGAGAAATGGTCATTCCACATGAATCAGAATATGACACATTATTAGAAAAATTGGTAAGCTTAATTTATGCACACATCAGTATGTAACAATTTTCTAAAATGATCATTAATATTATACTTTAGCATTTAAAACCGCATAATGATTGTTATAGCTGACTAATTCCAACTTAGACACCCACATAAATTTGAAATAAAAATCATAAACACCATTCAGATTAGATGAAACTTTGTTCAATTTTGGATATTCTTTCTGCATGTAGAATGAAGCCTTTTTCAATTCAACATCTAGCATGCTTTGCATAAAATATGACAACCAAGTTTATTTGGAGCATACCTTCACTCAACATAAGACAATACGTATTTTGTTTGAACATGAAAACAATACGTATTTGATCTTCAGTTTAACTCACCCAGGCTTCAGGGTGCAAGTACAAAGTAACTTCTCACATCCACCGCAGCTCGTAGAAACAGATAAACATGGTTATTTATTTGTCGAAAACATGCTGCAGAAGCCATTTGATTATATCTAGTACTGGACATCGATGCCAAGAACAAATAAATGGCCGGTAATTGACTTCAATTTCCTATATTGCGAATTCGATCCAAAAACAATACTATAATAATGACAACTCTGAAAATATACATTTGCTTCATTGTGACACTGCGGACAATCGAAATCTCACTCAAACACCAACAGGGCCTTCGGTAGTATATGCAGTGCACACCTGCCCTAGCGCACATACCTGCAGGCTGCAGCTAATTTGTGGTACAATAGTACCCGTAAGTCGTAAGTCGTAACCCTGTTAAGCCTGGGGAGAACAGAGGAGTGGCGCTTCAGACGACGGAGGAAGCGACGTCAATCGACCTGGGGAAAGTATAGAGAAAGGAAGGAGCTCACGGGAGAGAGGATGGCGGCGGGACACGGCGAAGAACCTGCGTCGTTCGACGGAAGTTGGGGTGGAGGCGAGCCCTGTCCTCCTACTCAGTTGAGTTCCTTGCTTACTCTATTCCATGCGTACGTAGTGGCATTCCGTCTGCCTATCGCGTCACTTGAAGCTTAAAATTGAACAACTATCAGCAAAGAGTAAAATAGATGGTAGGTACTTAAACTTGTCAGCAGGTTTCAGATTTGTCACTGTACTCAGAAAATACCTAGTTACGATCACTAAATACGATCAACCTGCTCACAGACGGTCACTGGCTTCGGAGCGCGATGTATTTGCCGACGTGGCATTCAGTGGACCTACAGGTCAGGGCACATGCAAGATTCCAGCTTGTGCAGGAGGGGCCTATTTGCAAAACCGTACACACCTGGGAATTTTCTCTCGCGTTGACTCATCTTTTCTCTCCCGTGTGGATCCCTTTCTCGCTCGCGTCGCGAGCAGAGTTGTGGCGGCGAGTTGCGGTGCCGGCAGCAGGGAGTGCGACGCGGAGCTTAGGCAGCACACGCGGAGGCACACTGAAGATCAGGGGCGGCGTTTGCGTGTGACGATCTATTGCGTTGCGGCGGCCAGCGACAGACAGGGACGGCGCGGCTCGGCAGCGTGGCAGGAGGCGGGTAGGCAGGCCAGCTGCCTCGTCGCCGGCGAGCGAGCTGCCTCCAGGCGCCCTAGGCCCGCTCCGTTCATGTCTACGTTCGGATCGGCAGGGCACGCGCGGGCGGTGGCCGGAGCTGCTGCGCCAGCATGCGCAGCGGCGCGGGGGCGGCTGACTCGGTATCGACGTGGTGGCGAGGCTGCGGTGCGCCGGTGCCGGCGGAGAACCGTTGGCTGCCGCGACGCTCGGTGGGAAGCGGGGCAGCGCCGGCGAGGAGGAAAAACCGGCCAGATTTGGTGGCGGCGATGCTCGCATCTGCGGGTCGCAATCGAAGGCTGCTGATCCTGGCGTGTGTCGCCATTCTTGAGCGGCGAGGTTGGCTGGGGCGCGGGGTGGAGAGGTAGGACAGTGCCGGCATGGGCAGGAGGAGAGCAAGACTCGCCGTATTCCCAGCCTTTGAGGAAATAGCACCTAACACCACATGTTGGTGACTTTTTTGCAAGGAACCACAACATGTGTTTGTTTTTGCATAGAACACCATATTTTGTTGTAATCACTTGCATAAAGCACATAGCCAATCATTAAAAGCTTTAATAGCCATTTAACCAGTCTAGCCCGTTGTCGCGAAGCCTAATGTGGTATTTTCTCTCCTTATTCAACCGAACTAGTATGTACAGATCAACTCGTACTGATACCAGGAGGAGGTAGCCAACCTCACCAAGTCCCCCGCGACCCGAAGACTCGCACACATGTCGAGCCGATAGAGAGCTCGCGGATAGCCTATCGCGTTTTACATGGCGATGGTGAATGGTCCTTAGGCACGTCACCCGTGGCGGGAGTGAGCTTGTCATGCTGTCGCGCGGGGTGTCTCAGCTGTGATGCGTTGTCCTTGACTCACCCATCCCTATCAGAGAGCTCACCATCCTCAGGTCGTCGCTGCTCAAGCACGGCAAGCACCGCAAGGCAAGGCAGCACCGGCTGGTGAGGCGGACATGTGGTGCTTTGACTGCTCAAGATGTCATCTCATATTCCTACCGCGACCTAGACAGGAAGAAGCCCGTTTGACAGCATGACATGGTTTGGCGCGCTACATTGCATGTGACCGGACATGGTCTCTCGTTTGTCGAGTTCGTGGGGGAGGTGGGGGGGTGAGCAGCTACTCCACCACCGTGGACGAGCAGCCACTACACATGAAGGTGGCACGGCAGTAGAGCACCAGGACACCGACCATGGATCCCCCGGCCCCGATGTCGGTCTCATCCCCACCGTTGGTGCGGCACCTCACGTGCTGATGTTGCCGATCACCGGGGGCCGTGGTGAAGGGTGGCCGCCTCCGCTTCGTATATGGAGGAACCAGTCCGAACATACCAGTTCAACCGACAATGAAGATTAATTGTCAATTAAAGCTTTCAATAATGGGTTATGTGTTTTGCGCAAGTGATTACAACAAAATGTGGTGTTCTCTGCAAAAACAAACCCATGTTGTGGTTCTGTGCAAAAATGTCACCAACATGTGGTGCTATCTGCTATTTCCTCCCAGCCTTTAGATGTTTTCTGCAAAACAAACACTGTTGAAATCTTGCATGTGCGCTGACATTTAAACCCGCTAGATGCCACGTCAGCAAATACACGTTTGAGCCAGTGACCGTCTTTGAGCACGTTGATTGTATTTAGTGACCAGAATTAGGTATTCTCTAAGGATAGTGACCAATCTGAAATCCGTCGACAAGTTTGAGTACCTACCATGTATTTTACTCATCAGCAAACTAGCATACATGGTGGTGGTTGATCACATACACATGCGCTGCCGCCCCTGCGGCACAAACGGACATGGGAGCTCGCTTTCCCGCCAGTTCAGGTCATCTCCAACCTGCCGATCCAAATGAACGCATTGGCCATCTGTTTGGGTCGTTTGGATGGCCGTATGGACACGCGGATAGAGGCCCGCGTGTCTGTTTGGGTCGCACCCTATGCCTAACGCGGCGACCCAAAAAAGGCGCCACGTGGTTCGTCTTTCCTAGGCGGCGCTGCGTCACAGCAATAGGGGGCGGGAGAACGCGGGGGAAAGTTCCTACGCTCACCAGGATTCCGGCGCGCGCTCGCGCCCAAATTTCCCGCCAAGGCCACCGGCTATAAAAGACGGCGCCGGCCTCGCAGACCTCACACCCGCTCCGCCGTCCTCTCCCCCTCTACCTTCTCCGGTGCCCTCTCATCCTCCATCGCCATGCCGCGCACCCTACAGATCACGTGGGCCAAGCTCTCCCTCGCCGCCCGCGCCAGGTTCCTGCGGACGGAGGAGGAGGAGCGGCAGGACGCGTGTTGGGTCGCCGACGACGAGGCAATCCGCGTCGCGGCCGAGGGGGCGGCGAAGAAGGAAGAGTACGCGGATCTGGTGGAGGCGGCCGCACACGACTGACACGAGGCCGCGGAGGAGGAGGCGGAGCCCGCTGCGGAGGAGGAGCTCGTCGACGCGGAGGATTACCCCCACGACCTCGAGATGGCAAAGCTCAACGTCGCCATCGAGGAGCGTCTCGCCGAGCTCACGCGCGTGATGAAGGAGCACGAGGCCTCCGTCCGGGTCGGTTGCCGCCATTTAGGCGACCTTATCGGCCGAAAGAGCGAGCTCCTCGCTCTGCAAGCAGCCCGCCACCTCCTCCAGCTGCCCTTGCCCGAGCGGCGCGCCCGGGAGGCTGCTGCATCAGCGGAGCGCGGCCGCCAAGAGCGCCTACGTCGTCGGCAGGAGAACACGAGGCCTAGGACGCCGGCCCCGTCCGCCTGGAGGCACGAACCGCTGTGGAACACGCCGCCGCGCAGGAGCTCGTGTTGTGCGGGAAGCGGATGCTGATGCCGCAGGAGGCGGAGCGCAAGAGCTTGGCCAAGCTACGAGGACGGAAAGGAAGAGGGCGGCCGCGGAGAAACGCCGCAAGAGTGCCGCCGCCGAGCCACCCAGCTAGTAAGCTGGAGTGGAATCCTCACGCGTACAGGCCGCCCGCGTCGAGTGAAATCCACGGTCCCGGTGGCAAGTCGGCGGCAGGACCGCCGGCCCCGTACGTAGCTAGACTAGTAGTTGGTAGTATTAAGAAAAATGTAATATGTCTTATTTTGTGAAAAATCAAGCTATCTTCCTATGAAACGCGGGCTAGGAAAGATAAGAGGAAGACGCGAGCGACCAGCGATTGGCGTCCGCGGTGACCTAGATTGGCGTCCGCGGCGACGTAAACAGGACCCAATTTTGGATCGGCCTTGGATCGTCCCCGAATACGACGGCCATCCGGTTTAGAGATTTTGTCCCGGTGGACCCATCCTCAGATCTCTACTATATTAATTGTCTAGAGGTGGTGTCCCATGGTACGTCCTCCCCACCGCACCACATCGCTGGACAGCAAAAATATCGCCCGTCCCACCCGTCCTCCGCACGACAAAATGAAATCGCCCGCATGTCACTTGTGAAAAAAAAACGAGACGCAACGAGAAACTGGGAAGGAAAACCCAAAGAAACCGCAAGCCACGTTCTTGTTCAACCCCAACCGCACCCCTGCTCCCTGCTCCTGGCACCGCCCCACGTTCCGGCCTGGGAGGAGCAGCGGGCGTGCTGGAGCTGGAGGAGCAAGAAAACGTCGGCTTCCGCGGCCGGCGGCCCGTCGCCCGGCAGAGAGGCCATCCGCAGTTTCCTGCCGGTGGGGATGAATCAGAGGAGGATAGACAGCCGGGGGTCATGTTCGAGGTAGTTCCCGCCTGTGGAAGGGAGCGACATGCGCGGTAAGAGCACCCCTTCCCTCGGTCTAATTCGATTTGCATCGTACGGATGGCGAATTGATTGATTTAGGATTTGAGCGATCGGGTTGAGTTGCCTGATGAAATAAATTGGTTCTCTGATTCATGGCGCTGCTCGAAAAATATTGTTCAAATCCGTGCATTTTCCGTGTCCCAATCCATGATTCCAGTTCCAACATTAGGTCGTACTATATAATTGAAACAATTCGCGTTGTTCTGGATTCTGAAACCGTCGACTGTTACAGGGGAAAGGAGGGATCAGAGAGGGATGGCTATTGCTGGTCCTCGATCAGCATGAGGATCACAGAGATGGTCTTCGGCGTTGCGTTTACCCCCGTGATGGCCATCCGGGTTCACCTGCAATCCACCAGGTTTGGCCGTCACCGCCAACTGATGTAGGTTCGAGTCGTTGGATGTTTTGACATTTCGTGCATGGTCTTATTTATTCCATGACCGCAACGCTGCAACATCAGATGAAGAGCAGGACCTTATTCAAGGTATGATGCAAATGGCTTGCATAATTTTACTTGTTTAATCTGTCAAGCCTATTTAATGCAGAAGTTGTTTGCTTTCTCCCAGTTATTTCACTGGCAGCTGGTTATGTTAGTGCCATCAGCAATCACCTTAATTTGTAATATGCAAAGGTAATCTTGGATAATGATTTATCTACTCATGGTTGCATGCGTGTTAACTCTGTTTAAATGTGTTCGTCTCCACTCCAGTTATCTTTTTTCTAACACCTGGCTCAAGGTGCTTATGGAAATTTTATATCAGTGCAAGGAGATCTTACGATTCATAGGTGTAGGCTTGTCTCTGCTGAATTGCTTATTAATATTTTCTCCAAGCTTACTGGACGATAAGGGAGTGACATTTCGTGTCCAAGGAGAGTAGCAGATACATGGGAGAGAGAGTGAGGCTTGTGGTAATAAGGAGAGCAGCGGGATGGGAGCCGGCCAGGGGAGGTACAGGCTTGGATGAGTAGCTAATGTCCTGATGAAGATAGAGAGGGAAGACCACTGGCGTGTACAAGGCGAGTTGAGGTCAACGCCGCTTTGTTCCGGGCACGAGGCAGAGGACAGCGGACCGTCTTGAATGGGAATGGGTACCATTGGGTGGTAAGGAGCACGGGGCAGTCTCTGGAGGGGAAGTCAGGCGGTTGTGGAGCACGGGCCCGTGTGCGAGGAATTCATGGATCTCATCCCTATCCTCACCAGGGCGCTGGTCATCCAAACCTGTACCTCCTCTGGCTGGCTCCCATCCTGTTGTTGTCCAGTGTCACAGGCCTCTCTTCATGTATTTCTTATGTATCTCTTGCTGGCAACCTGTTCGATAAAATGACTCTGAGATAACTGCTATTTTCTGGGTTTGCAGTAGGGAGTATGGCTGCTGCTGGGGTTGCAAATCCTACCGACTTTGGGGAATCTTTGGTGAGGGAGCACTAAGCACCTTCAATTTTGTTCTGTTCCTGTCCCTCTTGAATAAGGAGGTAGTAGTGCTGTCAAGTCTAAGATGGTATGCCGTGATTGCAAATAAGTAGTGTAATACAATACTACAATGCTGATTCTACCCTGAGGCAAACACCTAGCTCCTGATAGGCGTGTGGGGCCCACCCAAGGAGCCCAACGGCAACCACCCTGTAAGTACCTGTTTCCCGTCCACTTGAGATGAACATGGCAAGCCTGACTTATTTATGATTAATTGAGTGCTTCACTCGCATCTATGGGGTTAGATGATAAATAAGTTCTGAATTTTCTCGTCAAACTGCAGTACCATGGTTGTATTTTACTCATCAAGCTACAACATCGTGGTTCTTCGTGTCTTTTTGGCTAATCTATTTTTGTCTTCTATAACACATGCATGAGCCAACTGATCTATAGCTGAGCAATCAGACCCATTCATTGCTGGCTGGTGAAGTTTCAACGCAACTCGCTAACAAAAACAAGTTCCAGGATGTGTTTTTTGCATTGGTACATGTTCATATGTTTTAGGATGGATCAAATTATGGATTGTGCGTAGGTTTTTCACTTAGCATGAAGTTTATCACTAAAATTCTACTGGGCTAAAACTTTTAATCCATTCAATGCTGGTAGTGTAATGATTAGTTGAAACTGTTCTATTGTGTATCTGGGAAATGTTAATATTAAACCATCTAAATTGTCGGTGCTGCCTGCAGTCTGCTACTCTACCAATACCAGACCAAGTAACTGCCACTAAATTTTTATCTCCATGCCCTAAAGATGATAAATATGATCATTCATGCTAATATACTTTTTTGCATTTAGTGTTTCTGTATCATAAAGAAGCATACCTATGGTTGAAAATAACTCTAGACTTGAATTTCTTGTGTTAGCCGTGGAGATGCGGGCTCACTTGATTGATGTTATTCTGCCTCGGTAGACAAGACGATGTTGAAGAAGTAGTGCAGCGCTGAGTATGTGCTTGAGAAAATTCTGGGTTGAGACAAGATCAGCTTAGAGAAACTTGGCACTCGTGCGTGAGCGCTGTACTACCGTGGAGCAAGGGTGATGTACTAGGCACATGTTCTGTATTCGATAAGAATTCAGCAGCTCTTATTGCACCGCAAATTGCCTCACCGTTGCTCCTGAAGCATTTGCAGAGTTCCAAGGCAAAGTAAGGAAGGAAAATTTAAGATGTAAATCTTAGGATATGAAGTACAGTGTTATCTCTTTTTCAGAATTGAACATTATTTTTGTACAGCGTTGTTTGATTAAAGGTGTCTTTGAAGTGGTAGATTTTCTCTCGTGGTTGTGTAATTCGTGGCCATGTACACCAAACAATCCTTTTAGTACATGTAGTTTATCAAATTTCATAGCAGGAGAGACCACTCATTGTTTCAGTTTTGAGTTTATATTAAATGACTGGTTTTAGATCTTGATATATGCTTAAATCTATTATCGAGTTAGATGTATTGTTAGGTGCTACCTGAGTTTTCTTGTTTGACACTAACATGATGTAAATTGGGCATCATGTGATCTATTCAAGTAGATATCCAAGTTTCCCTCGGGTTCAAATGATTTTGTCCATCCAATGTTGGCAAAGTTCAATGTGCTCACATGTTTTTGCCAGTCTTAGAATTTCTGTAGCACCTCATGACAATTATTTTTCAATAGATTGCCTACTCATGTCTAGAAGACTTATATATGATCTGCTTTTTGTTTCACATGGAAATTTTTTGTTACACTAATAAAGAATGATACCATTTTTAATATTGAGACATTTGCCAATAACAGTTTGTACGTAGATAATAATCACATCACAATGGTGTCTGAGAAATTATTGTCCGGAATTTTTGCTGATTTAGGCAAGAATGGGTAAAACAAATTATATTTTCGTGTTTAGTTATGTGATGCATATGAACCAAATTTTATCCTGACATTTCATTTTGTTCCTCGTGGTTCCTTAAAATTTGGCAATTTTTTATTTACCCGTCGCAACGCACGGGCATTCACCTAGTCCGAATAAAATCTGCGGAGAAAGTTCGTTAGCGGCGCGCGCCACGTGTCTGCTCCGGCCGGCTCGCGCGCGATCGAGTGCGTGGCGTGGGTGGCCTTTCCGTTCCGCCACTGTGGCGGAACATGCAGCTGTTGGGAGCCACGACCGACGACCAGCGTCGATGCAAAAGGCCAGTGGCAATCATGGCAGGACGGCGGTACTATGACGCGCCCACGCCGTCCTCGATCCGGAGCCACCTGCCAACACACATGCTGATTCAAGGCTAAATAGTGTGACATGTGGCGGCACACGAGCGTCTCTCCCTTTTGCTAGTTGTGGTAGGGCATCTTCAGCCGCATATCAGCCGAAAGATCGGTTTACAAAATTTAAAGCTTTCGTCTCAATGCATATTTAGCTGCGAGCAATCTACAATTTTTTATCTCATATATTTCGTCGCTTTTCCCACATCTTACTTAGTTTACTTCCAAACGCAAAATGTGTCCGTTTTGCTCCATTTGGGTCGGGATAAAACCAACGGCAAGATCCATATATTTTTATATAAAATTGTACATATTGGAAAAATAATAAAAGACACAAATTAAAATAAAAACAAATAGAAACCCTACTCATCATTGTTGGTCGCGCCGCCTAATCCTCGTCATCGTTTGTCGAAGTCGATGAGCTCACGGCGTGGGCCTATGGACAGGGTCGGTCCATAGAGCGGGGCAAAGTGGCGCTCGCCCTAGGCCCTAGGAGGAAGGGGCCCAAGACAAAAATTATTTGCGTTCCTATATTAGTTATCTTCTATTGAGGATCAAGTATAGAATAATTCTAGAAAATATAGATGACACAAGCAACAAGAAAATACTCCAATATTTCTAAATAATCTTTCTAGATGCCACCATTTCTTCCTAGCCTTTTAAAATGCGCAGAATCGCACCGACACTTATGTGCCTTTCGTATTCGTTAGTGGAGAATAACGACACAACCACATAATTATGCCATTCCGCAAGCAACTCTCCTTGGATTTCTGACGGTTCTATTTAGCCCCATCATACATGTTTGAGAGAGATAGTGTATTCCATCCTCTTATTAATTCAATGCCAAATATATCTACGCATTTTTTTTTTGCATATGAATAACTTACTCCCATAATTTTGTTCTGCTATAAATAAATATCATAGTATATAATTCGCTCGATCAATAGAAATAAGTTGTTTTAAATGCCTTTATCGAGATTCCAAAGACTATGGATCTATTTGTACATAATATTTACTGTGCTATTATATTATAGTAACATTTCTCTTGCGGAATACTAATATTCTTTTAAATCTTTTGTACTCGCGAATCTTGACACATATTGTTGAGGGCTCCAAGAAAAGTATTCATCCTTAAACTCTTTACAATTTTAGCATTAACATTATAGATAAGGTTAAGACGTAATATTGAAATAAAGACGTAATCCTACTCATCATTCCATATCTTTTTATATAATTTTAGCATTAACATTCCATATCTTTACAATTTTAGCATTAACATTCCATATCTTTTTATATAAAATTGCACATATTGAAAAATGACAAAGACGTAAACTTAAAATAAAACCAGATAGAAACCCTACTCATCATCGTTGGTCGCACCGCCTAATCCTTGTTGTTGTTGGTCAGGTCGATGAGCTCCGACGGGGCATATGGTCCCTAGATGGGTTTCACCCTATCTACCATGTCTTGTTTTGCGATGTTTACCATGTCTTGTTTTGCGATGTTTGCACTGTTGCGGAAAAGACACATGGTTGACCGTGATTGAGACACTTTATTTATTCGCCGGCCCTGTCATATGTTCCCCTGTGTGCTATCATTGATGATCACGGTGTATTATGCTCTGCTCATACCACATGAAGATCTGAAGGATCGTGGACGGCAACATGCCAGGAGCCTAGTGAGCGGAATCCGCCGCCTCTGATTACGCACGCGCGTGGCAGGCAACGGCAAGAGGCAACGCACGACGGCGGCGAGGTGGTGCACCGACAGGCCGTGCACCAACGCTACGTGACGACGTGCACAGATGTACGCCTGGGCTCGCATGGCAGATCTCTGATGATCACTATCTTCGGCAGCCGTAAGTTCGGACGCCAGTTAATTAAGCGCTGCCTTTACGGGAGCTCCATAAACGTAATCAAGCAACATGCACGTACGCGCCGCGCGCATGTCCCTGATGTTCATTATCTTCAGAGCTGATGAATAGAGCATCTCTAACCGTTGGGCTCCCCAGACCAAAATCTGGCCCTATTTAACGTAATCAAGCAAAGACGTTGTTCGCCGCGCCTTCGCCGTGGCCCGCCATTACTCGCTGGAGGCGGATTGGGGAGAGAAGAGAGGGTTGGGGAGAGGAGGGAGACGGCGGTGCTGAATGCGGCTAGACACGGTAGGTTCCGCGATAAATAGAGGGAGCCGCGCGTGAATCCGAGGCGACGGCATTAACGCGCCGCGTAAAGCTACGCGTCCGGAGAAGACTGCCCGGTGGCAGGCTTTTGAAGCGCGCGGAAGACGATTGGCCTTTGTCGCCGATAAATCGGGGCCACCATCCGTGCGAGAAGTTTTCTCGATGTTTCCCGCGCTTTCGTTTCGTCCGGACTCCTCGAGCGCTCCCCGGGGAGCCGGGGATGACCTGGGCTCGCCGGATGGATGAAAGCCCAAATCCGGATGAAAACGAGGTTCCGGGGACGTGACTGAGTTATTTTCGTCCATCCGAATGAAAAAAAAGGGTTTCGGAGGCTTCCCGGAAAAACCGCTAGAGATGCTCTTAGGTTAGGCATACGAGTGGACGACCACCGGTAAACTGCCTTCACGTCGGACCATCATTTGCCCGTGGAAAAGCGAGATAACTGAACCTACGTTACGAACCCGCGGCTATTTGTTGTTTCATCTACCAATAGTGCAGGACAATATATCGTGTTGTGTCCACATGAATTGGTCACACCCATCTTTCTTCTTCCTGGCCTTCTTTTAGTCTCAAGATTAAGGTCCAGCAGACAACACGACCCGGTACGTGTTCTTCTTTCTCTGGGACAAAAGGGGTCGCCAAGATGCACTAGTCTGAATTTTGACATCTGAAATCCTCTCTTCTCTGGATTTGAACAGCTTCCCCTCTCCGCGTACGCGTACAACTTTACAACTGCTCCAAGAACACTTCTCTTCCGTGCAGCGATTGAACTTTGAATGCGTGCACATGACTGCTTTATCCAGGTGAAGAAAATAATACAGTAGCACTAGTTGAAGATACTCACCTGCTAGTGTTTATATAATTGCCAACTTGTACTTATATATGTATCGACCAATTCATGCAGGGTTCTTGGAATGTTGCAAACAAACCATTCACTCTCCAAAAAAAACATTGCGCTCTTCTGGTTCTTTTCCTCACATTTTGGTACCCGCTGACGCAAACACGTCCTACAAGAAGAACGCGTTTCTGCTAAAGCACCTTATTTAATTTATTTGGACACAAAATACTTCCACCAAAGAACATATACTGTATGAAGATCGATCGACACTCGCGGGCAATACTTTACAACAACCCCTCAAAATCAAGAACATCTTTGGAGTAGTATAGTAGTACCGGCACTATATAGCATCTGATACTGCAGATAAGTGTGGCTCTCCAGAATAATTCAACTTTTGTACGCAATTTAGAAAGTGGAAATCAGAGGCCTGGGGCTGTTCCTGCAGTGCGCTGTTTCAAACCTTTGTCATCTACTACTCCAGACTGTTTCCTGACATGTCGCGCCGATAACTGTTCTTCGGCTTCAGTTGTTTTATCTTCCCCGGGCAGCATTACAACCACGAACCACCGGCATGATTGAAAGCAAAGCCGTACCGGTAGTACTCGTATGGTGATTCTGAGGGTACCTCTAGGGGGATGCACTAATAAAAATGAAGCAAATCCAAGGAGAATCAGACCGTGTCGCACCGCTAATCTTGTTTAACCATTGTTTTCTGCTACAGATAAAAATACACGAGCTGCCGGTGATGTTCTTGGTGAAATGGGTATGTTCCTCGGTAGACCTACATAGAGAGCTGTCATGTCACATGTCAGCTCGTAAGAAACTAGCGCGGGAGAGAGATGTTTGGACAGGATCGTCAGGAGCGACGTTAAACTATTTGGCTTTCGCGCGTGAGAAGCTGTTGGTTGCATGAGAGACGCCGGAGATCAGATAACTCTCTCGCGGTGGTTGCCATGACAACTTGACATGATGTTGTTGTTGTTTCCCCGCGATGGCGATCTTGCTCCGGAATGCGATGTCTCCCTTTCCTGACGACGAGCTCGTGTGCGTGCGGAAGTAGGTCGTAGTCGTGTGCGCAATTCTGTTTTGCCAAAGATCGGTTCAATTATTTGGCGGGCTTTGCTCTGTCGGCGTCAGGATTAATTGAGGACAGCCAGAGATCTAATCCATTGTGATGGGCATGTTCCACATGAGAGTATCGGAGATTCAGAGTATGGCTAATGAGTGGTCTGCTTGCAATGATGCACCAAGTCTGAACCACTACCCAGAGCTCCGAAAATTTGTAAGTAGGAAAATATTTAGTTAGCTCTCATCTATCACATTAGATGTTACTATCAGTGTTACCAAATTCCTGCATCTCCCCTGTATTGCAAGCAAGGATTATGGGGCTGGCAGATAAAGTGACAAGACGAAAATACTATGGATGAGATAAGCAGGGAGGATTCCGTCCTGTTCCAGTGTTCCTTAACAAATACACGGCGAGCATTTCAGGAAGTTGACCAACACACTACAACATAAAACATATTTGCGTCACTTCCGTGCTAAACCAACCAATCTCCAAATACGCGTAATCGTATCACAGTTTGGACCGGTGATTGGGTCTAAAGAAAGACAGAAAAGGTGACCACTGTTGTAGATTTTGGTGACCACTGTTGTAGATTCAGAGTATGGCTAATGAGTGGTCAGCTTGCAATGACGCACCAAGTCTGGGCGCAGAAATGCATAGGAGAAAACCGAAGTTCATATGGGTTTCAAGGACGAGAATTGTAATGCCAAAATGTGTGATTTGACGTGCACTGGCAAAATGGTTATATCACCACATGCCTGTTAGTTTGTAACTACTACAGGTTTAACCTTTACAGCTTACAACTTTCCTGTGCATAATCTATTGATGTGCTTCAAGGTTCACATTGACATTATAATTTGTCAAGGAAATAATTAAACCGAACAGATATAGCTCCACTGTAAAATGAACATACACCAAAATACTCATGTACATACTTCAACTGACAATTTTCAAAACCAGGTTCGCTCACGCTGAAACAAAAGTGGACCAAATCATTCAACAAAGAATGAGATACCTTTTCGCCTGATGCGACAACCACTTTGCCACGGTGGCGGGAGTGAGGTCAGCCAAGGGATGACGCATTCGATTTAGGAGGAACTTCGGATTGGAGGAGACGGTGGAATGGGAGAATCTATGGAGGATCTTCGATTTACATCTGATACAGACGGACGGGGACCAGGTTTTCTGGGCGCTGGAGACTGATTAGGGAGAGACTGCCTTCGGCTGAGCAGGTGGCCCAGAGGAACGGCCCATCTGATGGCAGTTGTGCACTCTGTGGCAAGTTGGAGGATGGCGGCCACATCTTTTTCAGGTGCCACCTGGCTCGTTTCATGTGGGCTGGAGTTAGGGAACTCCTACCATGTAACTGGAACCCGACAGGGATCGGGGACTTTATTATCCTTGCCTAGGGTCTCTCGGTTTCCTTACATAGGTTAGCTTGATTCACTTTTGCGACGCTATGCAGGACGCTTTGGAACATTCGTAACAAGCTAGCCATGGAAGGGAAGACGATCTCCTGCCCTGTTGCACCTTGTACAAAATGTCGATGTATATGCAGAGCTGGAGGGAGGGACAGAGCACTGCTGGACGAGATACGGGATGGGGTTAGGAAACTCCACGCGAGGACGAGGAGGGGAGGACAAGATGCTACAGCACCATAGCTGCTACTTGTGCTAGTCTTGTTCTTTGTATCGTCTTGGGTGTGTGGTAAAAGGTACCGTAAAAGAAGTCTTTATAAAAGTTCACAGATTGAACCATAGGCAAAGTAAAGCTTTTTCTATGATATACTGCTGATGTTGAGGATCACTACTAGTGCCAGTTTGCTGCTCATGCATGTGCCATATGCCTTGGTATGTTCAAGATCACCATTGTCAGTTCTGCTGCTGCCGCCATTGGTACTACACCACTGCGGTGAGCAAACCTAGTGGACAGTCTGGGTGGCGACAAGTACCATGCAGAGAAGGCCACACGCCAGTGACGCAGAGAACCATGGGAACACGAGCTGGGAACCTCCAATGGACTCCTTCCATTTCACCCATCGCCTCCTTTGTCTCGGCCGCAACTTCATCGAGGTTCTCCCGTCCTTGCGCCACCCCCTCGTCGGTATCCTCCAATCAAGAGCAGATCCACCACATGCCGTGGCACACGGCCTCCATCTTTCTTGGCGGCGCTGCCGACAGAGCCAAAGCGGACAACGGCGTCGCGCCGGCACCGTACCACGCAACCAAGGTGTATTCGAGGAAGAATCGAGGGGATGCGCGCTCGTCGATGAGAACGAACGGAATGCGCGGCAGCAACGTTAGGAGACGAGCATGGACGTCGGGAGGAGAGGAGGCGATTTAGGGTTAGAATTCTTTTGCCAACCGTATCTCACACAGGCAGGAATAGTTTGTTCCTGAGTACCTGAGTTTCGCTGCGTACTTTCGGTTATTTGGACTTCTTTTCACCCCGATACTGGCGGCTGCTTCCGCGGCGTAAGTTCCTTCTTACTAGATCTTCTCTACTTATATGTTTCTTCCGATTTTCCGGATCCGACAAGGCTTCTTCCTCCCGGTCTTATTCGGTTCAGAGACCAAAATGGCACCCGCGAGCGAGAGAGCCGCTTCATATGGATAGAGACCTGAACAAGCGGAGAGGTTGTGCGCGATGGGGCGAAAGCTGTCTTCTTTTGCTTCGGCCTGGACATGGACGGAGACAGCGGGAAGGAAGCGCAAAGGTCCCTCCTTGCCCCCGCTCTCCGCCTGCAAGCGCCGGCGGACCCCCGAGGTAATCGGCTGGGCTTCCCTCCCCACTGACTTAGTTCACCTCGTCACTAGCCGGCTGCTGGCCGGAGATGTGGTAGACTACATCGTCTTCCGCGCCGTCTGTTCCGGCTGGCGCGCCTGCACGAGCGACGCGCGCGATCCCACCCTTCGGAAATCGGATCTATTGCCGCGCGGTTGGGTCGCCCTCTGTGACGGCGACGCGGTCCGCCCGGACGACGCCTGCGAGATCACCCTATTCCACACGCGCACGGCCGGGCGCCTCCATGTCCACCCGCCGGAGCTCCGGAACCATAGGATCGTCGGCTTCACTCAAGGACTCCTAATCCTCGTGAACAAGCGCACCATCGCCATCCGGGTGCTACATCCCTTCACACGAGTCGTGGTCGACCTCCCGTCCCTCGTCCCCGTTTTCCACGATGCGGTCAGTAACCGGAACTCTGTCCTTGGCATGCATGCCACGGTCTGTAGCGCATCCGCGACCTCCATTGCCGTCGTTGTCTGGTTCCCGTATACAGCAGTAGTGCTAGGCGCTGAGGTTGGCCGCCCAACTTGGGAGGTGCTCCATCGACGGCTTTTCCTAAGGTGCGTCTTGCCCTTCCAAGGAAGGCTTTACGCCACCATGGGCTGCTCGAGAGAGATCATGCAGCTGTACCCAAGATCGCCCCGTCCTGTTCTTGCTCGTGTTCCAGATGATTTCGGTGATCCAAGACAATGCAAGTACTTCCTTGTGGAGTGCCGTGGGCAAGTGCTGCTTGCCGTCCACCATTCAACTGCACGACCCTGTGGCGCGGATCCGTTCCAACAAAATGCTACGAGCTATTTGCTCTGGACATCGATCATGGCAAGCTGATCCCAGTGAGCTGCCTCGGTGGCCACGCGCTGTTCCTCAATGGAGATAGATGCCTATCTGTTTTGGCCAGCGACCTCCCTTCTGTGAGCTGCAACTCCATTTACCACACTCTACGCGGTCGCCCCGTGGTGGTGCACTCGGTAAGTACAGGTTTCTCTGAGCAATTAGCAGTGTCATGCCAAATACATGACCGGAAGGATAGGATCCGCCCCTCCGTTCGCCCCTTCACCATTGTTGATCATCTTCTCACCTACTGCCATCCTCATGAGTGGTAAGTACTCCTATGTTTCCTCACTTTCCTTCCTTGCACGTATCATGTCCGATACTACATTGTGATTGGCTTCTCTTTTCTTATGTAGGACAAAAGGACTCATGTTTCATGAGTACCACTCTATACCTGAATCTTTCGAGGAGTTGGCCAAGTACATCAAGGCAAAGGACTCTGAACTGCATATTCCGCGCATTGCAAGGAACAAACCACATCACCGCACAACGCATTACCCGATGAATAATGAAGGTATAAATAATGCCAAGACACAAAATGAATAATTCCCTTGCTAGCTCAATTGAGATCATTGTGCGGCTCGGTCAATTCATTGGTGGTTCCCGACGCCATGTGTTGGCAACTTAGCAAACAATTTGTCTATGCTATGCATTTATAGTGTTGGTTCAAATCTGATATCTGGAAAATAAATTGGATCTGTCAAACATGTGCTGATTACACCCTAGGGATATGTACAATGTGATTACAGGATGTTTCTACTACCCCTAGGGATATGCACAATGCGATAAAATTGCATGTGGTGTTTGTATTTCGATGGAGCTTTTTGAGTTAGTAGAATCCTACTAGTGTAGGAACAACGACTATTGTATCAGCATTGTGCTTCCGAGAACGTCCTGAAAGTAGTTGTCATTCCAAAACTGAAACGAGTGTCCTCGGTCCGAAAGTGCCACCACTTTCAGTTTACCGGTTAACTCAGTAGAAGAAGCTTGTCAGTTTTGTAGTCAAGTACCTGAGTTAATCTCAGACCATTTCAGAAAAGAAATAATAATAATAAGAAAAAGGTTCCAGATCCAACCCAACTGAGGCCTGACTGCCATCGACAGAAAAGGTACCCCCTCGGGTCGTCTCCTCTAGGCGACTCAGGGGGCGGAAACCCTAACCCCCCGCCGCCGCCTCCCCCACCCCTCTCCCCTCTCCTCGCCGTCCCCTGAGGCTGCCGCCGGCGAAGCCTGGCACAACCGGTGATGAGGGCAGCGGGGATCTGCTCGCGGGTCCCTTGGTGCGGCGGAATGGAGGCAGGCCTCCGCGCTGGGGGGGTGGCCCCAGCATCTGGCGGCGCGGCGGCCCTCCTCTCCCTCCCTCGCCTCGGCCTCGCCGGTGCTTGGTTGGCCGCAGGGTGCTGCTCCTCGTCCAGGTCTGGGACCACGGTAGTAAGGGCGGCAGCCTTGGATGGCGGAGACGGCGTCGACCTAGCGGTGGGTGGCGGGTCCGGTGCTGCTGACCGTGGCTCTCGGCCGTGTGGGCGGTGAGGGGGCGGTGGGCGTCGGCGTGGTGCGGAGGCCACCCCGCGCTGGGCCTCTGGCATCAGGTGAAGATTGCTCCTCCTCCCCGTGTGCCCGTCTCACCTCCATAACCACGGATCTAGATATGGTGGTTGGTGGATGCGACCGGAAGAAGGGCTCTGGACTGGGGGAAACTCTTGGCCGACGGTGGTGGTCATGATGTCGACGACGCTGCTGACGCTGATCTCCTTCTTGAAGGCGACATCGAGGTCTATTCCCTTCCTCCATGACCTACCTATCTCGGGTCAAAACCCAAAGCTTTGGTTTAGGCGGAGGCGGCGCTCCGGCGCCGTTCCCTTGTTGAAGGCGCCGCCTTGAGATAGCGGGGTTGGTGGATGTGCTCAGTGGTGGATGGTAGGTAGCTGGTTGCGGTCTCACCGCATCTTCGTTGTCTTCTCCCGACAGCTTGGTCTCGTTTGTGGCGGTTGATGTTGCGGGCGACGGTGAAGTCTATGGATGGCGGCGTGGTGAGGCGATTGCGTGGAGCCTTCTCCTCTGGCGGCAAGTGTACAATGCCCATGCGTGCTCAGGGAGAGATCTCTACCTTTTGACAGGTGCGGCGGCCTCCGTCCGGGGCGAGAAAGCAGGGAGTTTTTTTTCAGAGGTGGAAACGGATGTCATTGTGGCTTGGATTGGCCTCTGGAGGTTGGCGAGGGTGAATACCTCAAGGACATCCTTCTTCTTCAACTTCGCGTCTTCTTCAGCTGGACGGCGAGGCGGGACAAACGGCAAGGCGGGACAATGGACTCGAAGCTCTAGCTGTTTTTTCATTCCTTTTCTTTTGTTTGCTAGTTGTTCTTTGGTTCTTGTTAGCTGATCTTCAGCACTTTGTATCTCTCTGCCGGCAACGGCCTTATTAATCTAAGGCAGGGCTACGGCCTTACGTTTAAAAACCCAACTGAGACCTCGACCCAACCCTGTCGCTCACCTGCCTTGTTCTCAATGACCCCGCAGCTTTTTTTTGCAGGGTAATAGGAACTTTATTAATCAGGTCGGGCTACAGGGCGATCGAGTTCTAGCAACTGAAGAGCAACTTCAGGTCAAACCCAACAATAATAACCCACTCGACTTTATTAATAGAGAACGAGCCATCGCTTGATAGCTTCACCCACCCTGACGGGGGTTTACTCCAGGGCTTAGGCCGTAGTCTAAACTCTACAACCGCCCTTCCACCTCCGCCCCTGCTCCTGCTGGCCACTGCAGGCACCTACTTCACCCAGTTCGACACCTCACCTACCAATGCTAGGAACTAGATGCCACTTGTTCCCAGGTCGCCGCCTCCCAGCTTCGGAGCGCAGCCTCTACTCCCTGGATAGCGCACACGACCTCCACGGCTACAGGACGCCACCCTCGCTCCCTGGACCAAGCTGCTGGCTCCCAGCGATGGAACGCTGCCTCGACTCCCTGGACAACGCATGCGACCTCCCCGGCTACATCCAGGCCGCTGCCTCCCAACAGGGTAGGGCACCGGCTCCTTTCTTCACATAACAATAACACGCAAATGTGAGTCTTGTTTTGTTACTACATACACTACACGAGTCGACTTGATGTCTCTCGCTTCATTTACCATAGTGTGATTGCTTAGGATCTGTTTGTTTGGGCTGGTTGTACGGTTGTGAAGGTAAAGCTGTTATTTTAAGTTTTATTCTTTGGCAAATTAGCTGACTGTGAAATGGAGATTTGTCTGAAGGCACATCTTCAGGTCGTGCGTGTACCGTCAAGGCGCATCTGGTTTGGACAGAAGCCTCAAGCGTGTTCACTGCTAAGACTAGTCGTGGAGAGTAACACATGGTAGTAACATGCACTATGTTATTACTGTATGTTACTACTTATATAGTGGATAGTTAGACTAGTCACCAGAAACTCAATTCGGCTCCCGGGTGCGTATGATCCCTCTACCATAAAAACATATTTCCATGTATTAAAAAAATTTGACAAAAAAATTTACATGTATGTATCCATAATATATGTGTATTCGTCAAGTTTCACGAAAAAATGATATTTTTTGTAGTCTAAGCGAAAAAGAGAAAATTTATCTTGTGATAAGTCTTTGTTTCAGCACCGAATTTTGTCTTTTTTACACACACCACATGACACATCGATTTTTCATGAAACGACTTTGTGAGCGTGTAGCACATGAAGATGTACGTGCGAAATTTTTGTTTCAATTTTTTTGATATTTTAAAATGTGTCTAACATGTATTTCAAAATAAAGGGAGCATACGCTCCCATGTGCCAAAACATCACTCCCGACTAGTCACAATGCATAGTATCATATAGAACTATTATGGGTATGATACTACTACATATTACTATGTCTACAATGCATGGTATCATGTACTGATATCATAGTCTTCTTATATTAATTGATTTGTATCAATGCAAATCTTTATACAAGATGTATTTGATATTAAATTTCCTAGTACTACGTACTATGATACGGTATCTACCTATGATACTACAATCTTCTCTCCCATCTTTAATTGCAATGCCACATCCGATTTTTGCATGCATGAGATGCATGATACTTGTTGAAATATTGGGCCCACATATAGTGGCCCATGTTAGATTTTAGATTTCCCTATAAATCTCAAAGCCCACATAGTGGCAGCCTTGTGAGTTTGAGCCCAGGTTGGTGGCAACTCACTAGGGAGTGACAAGAGGTGGGAAGTTTAGTTCCACATGAAAAGTTGGGAGGAAGTTATACCACCTTATAAGGTGGGTAGTTCGACCACTAGTAAGTGAGTGAGAAGAGGAGTGTTACACACACGCTCCTCCTCCTCCTCGCTCGCTGATGCGTGTGGTTGACACGTCCGTTGGGAACCCCAAGAGGAAGGTGTGATGCGCACAGCGGCAAGTTTCCCTTAGTAAGAAACCAAGGTTTAATCGAACCAGTAGGAGTCAAGAAGCACGTTGAAGGTTGATGGCGGCGGGATGTAGTGCGGCGCAACACCAGAGATTCCGGCGCCAACGTGGAACCTGCACAACACAACCAAAGTACTTTGCCCCAACGAAACAGATGAGGTTGTCAATCTCACCGGCTTGCTGTAACAAAGGATTAACCGTATTGTGTGGAAGATGATTGTTTGCAGAGAAAACGAGTAAAACAAGTATTGCAGCAGATTTGTATTTCAGTATTAAAAGAATGGACCGGGGTCCACAGTTCACTAGAGGTGTCTCTCCCATAAGATAAAAGCATGTTGGGTGAACAAATTACAGTCGGGCAATTGACAAATAGAGAGGGCATAACAATGCACATACATGACATGATAAGTATAGTGAGATTTAATTGGGCATTACGACAAAGTACATAGACCGCCATCCAACTGCATCTATGCCTAAAAAGTCCACCTTCAGGGTATCGTCCGAACCCCTTCCAAGTATTAAGTTGCAAAGCAACGGACAATTGCATTAAGTATGGTGCGTAATGTAATCAACAACTACATCCTCGGACATAGCGCCAATGTTTTATCCCTAGTGGCAACAACACGAAGCACAACCTTAGAACTTTTCGTCACTCGTCCTGGTGTCAATGCAGGCATGAACCCACTATCGAGCATAAATACTCCCTCTTGGAGTTAAAAGCAAAAACTTGGCCAGAGCCTCTACTAGTAACGGAGAGCATGCAAGATCATAAACAACACATATGTAATAACTTGATAATTAACATAACATGGTATTCTCTATCCATCGGATCCCGACAAACACAACATAGAGTATTACGGATAGATGATCTTGATCATGTTAGGCAGCTCACAAGATCCAACAATGAAGCACAATGAGGAGAAGACAACCATCTAGCTACTGCTATGGACCCATAGTCCAGGGGTGAACTACTCACTCATCGCTCCGGAGGCGACCATGGCGGTGTAGAGTCCTCCGGGAGATGAATCCCCTCTCCGGCAGGGTGCCGGAGGAGATCTCCAGAATCCCCCGAGATGGGATCGGCGGCGGCGGCGTCTCAGTAGGTTTTCCGTATCGTGGTTTTTCGCCTCGGGGGTTTCGCGACGGAGGCTTTAAGTAGGCGGAAGGGCAAAGTCGGGGGCGCGACGAGGGGCCCACACCACAGGGCGGCGCGGGCCCCCCTTGGCCGCGCCGCCTTGTGGTTTGGCCACCTCGTGGCCCCACTTCGTATGCTCTTCGGTCTTCCGGAAGGTTCGTGGCGAAATAGGCCCCCGGGTCTTTGTTTCGTCCAATTCCGAGAATATTTCGTTACTAGGATTTCTGAAACCAAAAACAGCAGAAAACAGGAACCGGCACTTCGACATCTTGTTAATAGGTTAGTTCCAGAAAATGCACGAATATGACATAAAGTGTGCATAAAACATGTAGGTATCATCAATAATATGGCATAGAACATAAGAAATTATCGATACGTCGGAGACGTATCAAGCATCCCCAAGCTTAGTTCTCCTCGTCCCGAGCAGATAAAACAATAACAAAGATAATTTCTGAAGTGATATGCCATCATAACTTTGATCATACTATTTGTAAACATATGTAGTGGATGCAGCGATCAAAACAATGGTAATGACATGAGTAAACAAGTGAATCATAAAGCAAAGACTTTTCATGAATAGTACTTCAAGACAAGCATCAATAAGTCTTGCATAAGAGTTAACTCATAAAGCAATAAATCAAAGTAAAGGCATTGAAGCAACACAAAGGAAGATTAAGTTTTAGCGGTTGCTTTCAACTTGTAACATGTATATCTCATGGATAATTGTCAACATAGAGTAATATAACAAGTACAATATGCAAGTATGTAGGAATCAATGCACAGTTCACACAAGTGTTTGTTTCTTGAGGTGGAGAGAGATAGGTGAACTGACTCAACATAAAAGTAAAGAGAATGGTCCTTCAAAGAGGAAAGCATCGATTGCTATATTTGTGCTAGAGCTTTTATTTTGAAAACATGAAACAATTTTGTCAACGGTAGTAATAAAGCATATGAGTTATGAAAGTTATATCTTACAAGTTGCAAGTCTCATGCATAGTATACTAATAGTGCCCGCACCTTGTCCTAATTAACTTGGACTACCGGATCTTTGCAATGCACATGTTTTAACCAAGTGTCACAATGGGGTACCTCCATGCCGCTCTGTACAAAGGTCTAAGGAGAAAGCTCGCATTTTGGATTTCTCGCTTTTGATTATTCTCAACTTAGACATCCATACCGGGACAACATGGACAACGGATAATGGACTCCTCTTTAATGCATAAGCATGTGGCAACAATTATTATTCTCATATGAGATTGAGGATATGCGTCCAAAACTGAAACTTCCACCATGAATCATGGCTTTAGTTAGCGGCCCAAAGTTCTTCTCTAACAATATGCATGCTCCAACCATTAAGGTAGTAGATCTCTCTTACTTCAGACAAGACGGACATGCATAGCAACTCACATGATATTCAACAAAGAATAGTTGATGGCGTCCCCGAAACATGGTTATCGCACAACAAGCAACTTAATAAGAGATAAAGTGCATAAGTACATATTCAATACCACAATAGTTTTTAAGCTATTTGTCCCATGAGCTATATATTGCAAAGGTGAATGATGGAATTTTAAAGGTAGCACTCAAGCAATTTACTTTGGAATGGCGGATAAATACCATGTAGTAGGTAGGTATGGTGGACACAAATGGCATAGTGGTTGGCTCAAGGATTTTGGATGCATGAGAAGTATTCCCTCTCGATACAAGGTTTAGGCTAGCAAGGTTATTTGAAACAAACACAAGGATGAACGGTACAGCAAAACTCACATAAAAGACATATTGTAAACATTATAAGACTCCATACCGTCTTCCTTGTTGTTCAAAACTCAATACTAGATGTTATCTAGACTCTAGAGAAACCAAATATGCAAACCAAATTAGCAAGCTCTAAGTATTTCTTCATTAATGGGTGCAAAGTATATGATGCAAGAGCTTAATCATGAGCACAACAATTGCCAAGTATCAAATTATCCAAGACATTTTAGAATTACTACATGTAGTATTTTCCAATTCCAACCATATAACAATTTAACGAAGAAGAAACTTCGCCATGAATACTATGAGTAGAGCCTAAGGACATATTTGTCCATATGCTACAGCGGAGCGTGTCTCTCTCCCATAAAGTGAATGCTAGGATCCATTTTATTCAAACAAAACAAAAAACAAAAACAAACCGACGCTCCAAGCAAAGTGCATAAGATGTGACGGAATAAAAATATAGTTTCAGGGGAGGAACCTGATAATGTTGTCGATGAAGAAGGGGATGCCTTGGGCATCCCCAAGCTTAGACGCTTGAGTCTTCTTAAAATATGCAGGGGTGAACCACCGGGGCATCCCCAAGCTTAGAGCTTTCACTCTCCTTGATCATATTGCATCATACTCCTCTCTTGATCCTTGAAAACTTCCTCCACACCAAACTCGAAACAACTCATTAGAGGGTTAGTGCATAATAAAAATTCACATGTTCAGAGGTGACACAATCATTCTTAACACTTCTGGACATTGCATAAAGCTACTGGACATTAGTGGATCAAAGAAATTCATCCAACATAGCAAAAGAGGCAATGCAAAATAAAAGGCAGAATCTGTCAAAACAGAACAGTCCGTAAAGATCGATTTTATTAGGCCACCAGACTTGCTCAAATGAAAATGCTCAAATTGAATGAAAGTTGCGTACATATCTGAGGATCATGCACGTAAATTGGCTTAATTTTCTGAGCTACCTACAGGGAGGTAGACCCAGATTCGTGACAGCAAAGAAATCTGTAACTGCGCAGTAATCCAAATCTAGTACTTACTTTACTATCAAAGACTTTACTTGGCACAACAAAACTCAAAACTAAGATAAGGAGAGGTTGCTACAGTAGTAAACAACTTCCAAGACACAAATATAAAACAAAAATACTGGAGTAAAAACATGGGTTGTCTCCCATAAGCGCTTTTCTTAACGCCTTTCAGCCTAGGCGCAGAAAGTGTATCTCAAGTGACATCGAGAGATGAAGCATCAACATCATAATTTGTTCTAATAATAGAATCATAAGGTACCTTCATTCTCTTTCTAGGGAAGTGTTCCATACCTTTCTTGAGAGGAAATTGATATTTAATATTACCTTCCTTCATATCAATAGTAGCACCAACGGTTCGAAGAAAAGGTCTTCCCAATATAATGGGGCAAGATGCATTGCATTCAATATCCAAGACAACAAAATCAACGGGGACAAGGTTATTGTTAACCATAATATGAACATTATCAACTCTCCCCAAAGGTTTCTTTTTAGCATTATCAGCGAGATTAACATCCAAATAACAATTCTTCAATGGTGGCAAGTCAAGCATATCATAGACTTTTTTAGGCATAAAAGAAATACTTGCACCAAGATCACATAAGGCATTACAATCAAAATCTTTTACTCTCATTTTAATGATGGGCTCCCAACCATCCTCTAGCTTTCTAGGAATAGAAGTTTCAAGTTTTAGTTTCTCTTCTCTAGCTTTTATGAGAGCATTTGTAATATGTTTTGTGAAAGCCAAGTTTACGGCGCTAGCATTGGGACTTTTAGCAAGTTTTTGCAAGAACTTTATAACTTCAGAGATGTGGCAATCATCAAAATCTAAATCATTACAATTTAAAGCAATGGGATTATCATCTCCAAGGTTGGAAAAAATTTCAGCAGTTTTATCACAAGCAGTTTCAATTGTTTTAGCGAGTTTCAGTAATTTTGCGCGCTTTGCACTAGGAGTAGAAGCATTGCCAACACCAATTATTTTACCATTCATAGTAGGAGGTGCAACAACATATGAATCATTAGCATTGCTAGTGGTGGTAATAGTCCAAACTTTAGCTACACTAGATGACCGGTTGCGCTATCGCGCAAATGGCAAAATCTAAACTATAAGATTTAGCTTTGATTGTATTTATTGCGAGCAAGAGGATAAAAAGATTGGTTCGAAATTTTGACCGACTTAACCAGTACCATGTAAACCAGAAATTATTATAAATGGGCTTCAGTGGTTATAACAACTCCGTCCCCGACGCAAAGGGGTGGAATTCGCATGTAAATTCTACGGAAATTTAGAG
>NC_061514.1:270005574-270030291 GCF_022539505.1 Lolium rigidum
CGTCGTCGAACATCACCTCCGTGGAGCACTGGCTGGTAGCACCGCCGGACACACGCAGGAGGACATGGTGGGGCTCTTGCCCATCGACGATGAGGCGAACCTCTTTAGATGGCGCTGGCTGTCCCAGTTCATGCCCTGGTGGATGGTGAGGCCGAACTCGAAACCAGAGAGGTCGATGGCCATGGGGTTAGGCGACGATGGGGGCGATGGCGACAGGGACAATGGTGGCTGACTCTGGCCTCTCCCACCGCTCCTTCCTCGGCGACTTCGGCCACACCCACAGTCTTGAGGCCGTCCTAGACGCCCTCTCCACGAGACTTTGTCGCCAACCATTGTTGCTGACATGCCTCTGGTGGTGGTGGTGTGAAATGGAAGAAGTGAGGCTTATGGAAGAAAATAGCCACCGCTGGTGACATGGGTATACCATATCGGTTGCATCATGGTGACAAAGGAACCCGATTATTTCTGATCCCGAGGAGATAGTATTGTAGTAGCACCCTCTTGCCGGCAGCATCCTTCTGGTACGAGGAGGTCACATTCTTCTCACCGTGTTGCATCAGCGTCGCCATCGCCACCTCCACACATGATTGCCGTTGCGAGCGGCAGTAGTTGATGAATGGGTCGACGGAACCAGAGAAGGACTTGGCGAGCTCCATATCATAGCCCTCAGCCAGCTCCTGAGTTCGGAAGAAGTGGCCGTCCAACCGAGCAACAACTTTGCGGCGGTTGTTGATCACATTGCGACC
Organism: Lolium rigidum; assembly: GCF_022539505.1. Classification (NCBI taxonomy): domain Eukaryota; kingdom Viridiplantae; phylum Streptophyta; class Magnoliopsida; order Poales; family Poaceae; genus Lolium; species Lolium rigidum. The sequence goes on from NC_061514.1 coordinate 270,006,321, forward strand.
GTAGATGCGGTTCCCCTCCAGCAGCTTGAGTGCGTCGAGCATCGAATTGATCTTCTCGTGATCAGGAAGCATTGTTGGGTGCTCAGTACACCCTACACATGGATTAAATTTCATTAAAAGAAAGAAAGGAATCGAAGAGAAAAACCACAAGAAGAACCAAGTGTACTTACTAAGGAGAGAAGTGTTGAGAGCTTCGAGTCTCTTGCGGATGTCCTCGTCACGAGCCTCCTGCAAAGATTTCTCGTCCTCTAGACACTGCTCTGTAGCCGCAAGGGAAGCATTGGCCTCTTCGAGTGCCCCCTCGGCAGCCTTAAGCTTGTCAGCCATGACGTTCGCCCGAGAGTGCTCGAGCTCATAATCGGAGCGAAGCTGCTTGTTCTCGACTTCTAACCCAATGAAACGGGTGGCCACTTCAAGCATCTCTCGGGTGAATGGCTAAAGGAATAACAAAGAACGGAGGATTCAGAAGAGAAGTCAAAGACACAAGTAGGCAGGAACAATCGAAAAACTTAGCAAGATAGAGAAGAAGTTATTTGGATGCCCTTAAGGGCACCCGACGGTTTGGCCCTTTTCTTGGCAAGGGCTTGGGGGCTGTCCTCGAAGTCATCGACTCTGCGATGGCTACCAGCGGGTCAGTGACCTTGGCAAGGACGAATTCATCTAGGTCGACATTCTTGTCGGATGCATGGGGTTCTGTGTAAAGCCCTTCGCCCCTACAAGAAACATTGGACTCGGCATAATAAAACATCGATATCATAAGTAGCACCAGGCGAAAGAAGATGTTTGGTTCTACTTACTTGCTCAGTATTTGAGCCAAGACGAAGGGATCGCCAACAAAGGAGGAAGGAGATGCCGCAGTGATCGATTCACCTGACGACTTGGAGACGTCGATGCTCTCCGTCCTCTTCCGCTTCTTAGTAACCTCCTACTCATGAGATGTTGCGGAGGGAGGGAAACTTTTGTGTGAGACGCCTCGGAGTGCACTTCCTCCTCATCATCATCGTCGCCATACGGGTGTTATCACCAGATTTTGGCTAAATCAGGAGGTGGGCCGCGATCAAGATGGGCTTGGAAGATTACACGTGGAAGATCTATGAAGCGGCCTTACACGGAGAATTTGGGCTAGGTTGCCCGTGTATCTTTACTTATAGTAGATTGTATCTAGATTAAAAGTTAGAGTTTATCTCGTGCACGGTTTAGTGCACGCCCACATTAGAAAGTCCGCTGGACTATAAATATGTACCTAGGGTTTATGGAATAAACAACAACTCACGTTCAACCCCAAACAAACCAATCTCGGCGCATCGCCAACTCCTTCGTCTCGAGGGTTTCTATCGGGTAAGCGACATGCTGCCTAGATCACATCTTGCGATCTAGGCAGCACAAGCCCCACGTTGTTCATGCGTTGCTCGTATCGAAGCGCTTTTGATGGCGAGCAACGTAGTTATCATAGATGTGTTAGGGTTAGCATTGTTCTTCGTTTAAGCATGCTTACGTAGTGCAACCCTTGCATATCTAGCCGCCCTCACACCTATCTCGGGTGTGGGGCGGCACCCCGCTTGATCATTATTTAGTAGATCCGATCCGTTACGATTGCTCCTTGTTCTACAAGGATTAGTTTAATATCCGCAATAGTTAGGCCTTACAAAGGGGGGAGGATCCGATGGCACGTAGGGTGGCGTTCGCAGGTCCTAAACAGGATGTTCCGAGGATCAACTTCATGTTGGTTTTTAGGCCTTGTTTAGGATCGGCTTACGAGCACCGTGCGTGGCCGCGAGGCCCAACCCGGAGTAGGATGATCCGATTATGCGGTGAAAACCCTAAATCGTCGTAGATCTAATTAGCTATATCTTGATCAAGCAGGACCACCAAGTATTCGTGCACCCCGTACGAATCATGGGTGGATCGGCTCTTTGAGCCGATTCACGAGATAACCTGAGAGCCGATCGAGGCTCGTATTTAATGTTTACATGTATGCCCCTGCAGGAAACTAAGCGAGGCATCCCCATCACCTTCCCGACCGGGTATAGGTCGGGTGGCACGCCCTTGCACTTCGCATCGCCGCGTGTGACCGAGAAGAGCATTGCGGGCCGTCGCTCGGAGGGGTCTCAGCCAGCCGCAGCTCTAGGCTCTTCCCGGCTCTACGGTGTTGACAAGGCCGCTGCCCGCCGGTGGGTTTTGGCAGTCAACACATTCTGGCACGCCCGGTGGGACAGCCTTCGACATCCGCAACATCGCCATCTACATCCGAGATGGCGGAAGACACCCGGTCACGTACGAGGATCTGCCTGATGAGCTCAAGAAGAAACATGACGAGATCAAGGCAACCCTCGAAGCCGAACTCATCGGCTCCTTCCACCGAACCCGCTCCCATGGCGTCAGGTGGAAGGGTTTCACACCTGGAGACGCACTCGATGGAGTGGACCTGTCCGCCCCGTCAGAAAAACGCACCAGGTCGCTGAAGTACGAGGACCTGCCCGAGGATCTCAGAAGGAAACATGACGAGATCAAGGCAGCCCTCGAAGCCGAACTCATCGGCTCTTCTGAGAAGACCCGGCCGCACGATATCAAGCTCGATAAAGACTCAAGTCCGTCGCCTGGCGTCAACATGGTGGATCTCAGCCACTCCATAGGCCAGCCAAAGTCCTCCTTTGGTGTCAACATGGCAGGGCTTGCAAGCCGCCATGGCAAAGATGAAGCAGAAAGCAGCCACTCCCGTGGCAACGATGAAGAGGAGGCCGATCCACACGACCGGCCCCGAGATGATGACAGGCGGTACCTGGCAGGGGAGGGAATGAGAAGCGTGCGGTATCAACGTCCACTCTCCGAGCGCCTCCTCAACAAATATGAGCACCAGCACGACCGACGTCGGCACTACGACGTAGATGATGAAAGGAATTGTCGGTCCGATGCGAGAGGTCGAGAGGTACCGTCAACATGATAAAAGCGACGACGGATACAATCGTCACGCCGAAGGAAGGTCAAGGGGGCAGGATAACATGGATAGGCACTCGGAGCTGTCCGTTCTTCAAACATTGCTGGGACTCAGGAATGAGCCGATTGCCAACAATCGAGAACTTCCCAGAATGCAAACAGAGGAAGAAGGACGCCGCTAACGTGTCCGTGTTCGAGCGTCTAGGGCCTCTCCCACCTCGGAGCAAGCATGCTGAGCCCGCTCGGGTGGAAGATCTCGAGGAACTAGAGGACGATGATGGAGAAAATAAATATCATCGGCCCAGGTGGTGCCCTGATGGGCTCAGCCGTTCCCAAAAGCGAAGGGTTCAGCGTCTGCGTGGGTTGGAAGAAGCCGAAAGATTGTACCTGCACACGCTAAGGAAGGCACGGCCTGATCCGGCCGCCAAAATCCGGCGAACCCCGGACGAAGAAGGTCGGCCACAAAGAAAAGAGTGGCGCCCCAAGCGAGAGGAAAGCCGATGATGATACATCGGCCGGCACAAACATGGTCTTCATTCTTCCAACCGAGTTTAGCGCTCCAAGATTGTATGAAGCACCCGTGGCACAATTAGATCTGCGGCCCACGGCCGGTCATCTTTGAGAAGCCAAAGGAAAGAAGTTACGAGCATCCGAAGGCCCCGTACGTGCGAGGCTACATCAATGGGCAGCTCGTCAACAAGATGTTGGTAGACACCGGAGCGGCAGTCAACATTATGCCATATTCCATGCTACGTCGGTTGGGACGCTCCAGCTCGGATCTGATCAAGACCAACGTAACGCTGAGTGATTTCAACGGCCAAGCATCTGACGCGCAAGGTGTTCTGAATGTGGATCTGACCGTAGGAAGAAAAACTGTCCCTACGATGTTCTTTATCGTCGACAGCAAGAGTACCTACGCTTGTCCTACTAGGGAGGGATTGGATCCACGCCAATCTGTTGCATTCCATCCACGATGCACCAATGCCTGATACAGTGGGATGGAGATGAAGTAGAAGTCATCCGTGCAGATGATTCAGTCGAGGTTTCAACAGCCGGCATGGACATTTGGGAGACATCAGGCCAAGAGCCACTCTCAGGTATCAATTTGGACGACTGTGAGCGCATCGACGTGACAAAGAACGGGGTTAGGCTGGTTTTATCCATCCACCGGCCTGACCGTGTAACAAAAGCAAATGTCGATGGATAAACGTGGCGAGACCGATCCTTGTGATCGGCCCCAAAAGATTTGTGAAGGGACATCACAAAACCTTCACCGAGAAAGCAATGGGAGGCCGATTCTAGCGATCGGCCAAAATTATCCTCAACATCCATTCTGCCTGGGTTCAACATGTTATCCAACAGAGCCGACACCATCAATTCTCTTGACAGAATCGGCTCCGGGGGGCACCCAGGTGGATAAAACACGAGGGTATGCAGTAGAAGCGTCTCATCCTTTGACGATGGGTATTGGAGTATGGGGGCCGATACACAAGTCGGCCCGAAAATTCAAAAAAAAATCGAGCATAGCCGATGTGCAGACACGACTTAAGAATCAATGGAGCAGGGGGTGGATCTTCCCTTCAAGGACCCCTAGTCTCCATTCGCAAGTCTCCAAGATCGGCGGCGTTAGCAGCAAGGAACGTGACATCTTCTAAGACCCTGACTAAACGGCAAGGGCAGCATAAACGTACAAGTCAGGGTAGGGGTGAGCCTAACGAAGGGAGCATATCTCTTCCAAGACCAGGAGAACCGCCGATGACGAAGCCATCGGCTGTCATGTGTTGACTCAGTAAACTGTCACTTCCAGGGGATGTTGCGCCCAGGGTTGGAGGGCGTCAGAAATGCGGGGACACCTTCACCGGAAGATTGCTGCAGCCTGCCGAAGATAATGAGCCGATCTGATCAGCAAGGCGCAAGGGTTGAACTGAAGAAGCTCGGGGGAGGGCGATTCGCCCTGAAATTGCATTACGGGTTGGAAACCGAGGATGATCGACGTGGTCGGCTCACTGTTATTCTCGCCCCGATTGAGACTCGGGGGGCAGCTCACATTGAAGGTTCTCTGTTCGGGGGAGCCGATTTCGTTGGAATCGGCTAACTCTGCATCACAACTTGCTTGAAGAATGGTGTTGACCTTGCAAAATTATTAGTTTCAGTATGCAAGACGATCCAGCGACAAGCCCAGAACTATGTTGAGGGCACCTACTCAGCGCCAGATTACTAGCCTGCTGGATCGGCTGTATAAATTGTCAACGGATGAAAGGTGATCAATCGATTGGCCGCGCACGATAACACTCTCGGACGTGGTCGAGCCCAGGCCTGTTTGCCTGAATTGCGGGTCCTCATCATTATTTGCACCCCGGCTGAGGCTCGGGGGGCAACTTGCTACGAGAGGTCCTTTGCTATAGGAAAGCCGATTTTGCTAAAATCGGTTGGCTTTGCATCTCAGTTTGATTTTGAGCAATGCTGAAAGAGAACAGAGCAGGATTATAGAACGTCACTGCAGAAGTGATGCCTGTCCTGCAGAAGTGGCAGCTTCGGCGTTTAAATTGATCCAGCCACAGTCCTAGGGCTCTTCTGAAGGCAAAGAGGATCTGGAAGGAAAGGATACGGCAGAAGAATGTCTGAAAGGCCTAGGGTTTACACGATTATGGTTTGGCCTTGTTTGACCAGGAGTTTAGGTCCGGATGGATCTATCTCGAAATTTATCGTGAGAGACCGATGCGATGCTATCGGCTTATTGGGCATTGATCAGTTTGGCAATCGGCAGAACTAGTACGAAAGACAATCGGCTAAATTATCATAAAGGGAATCGGCAAAATCAAGTTGGGGAATTTCTTCATTGATGAACCGGATTTCTTACATAGAAGAGCTGATTGCTCTCAAAAGACGATGCCAGGGGATACATTGCCCCGTCTGCTACTGCTGGTCCTATGCTAAGATCCTATCTAGGGGCCGCTGCTGCCCTCGTCGTCGTCGTCGCCGTCATCGCCACTGTCGGCGCTGCTCCCTACCGGCTCGTCATCGCTGCTCCAGCCGGCCGCCGACAGGACCCTCGTTGTCTTCGTCCTCTTCGTCGGCGTCGTCGTCGCCGTCCAACGTCGCCGAGGTTCCCGGGCCAGAGGTGGCGGCGTTTGGCCGGCGGCTCGTCGGAGGAGCTGTCTTCGTCCTCCTCCTCCCCCTCCTCCTTCGCCTCCTCGGAGGAGGTGAAGTCGTCCCAGGAGAAGCGATCGTCGTCGCTCTCCTCCTCCGATTCCCCGTCGGCGAGGAAGCGGAGGTCGCTCTCCCCACTGGTCAAGGATTTATCGTCCTCGGACCCGGATGGAGGAGGCGTGGTCTTCCAGGTCCCATTCTTCTGGTGCGCGAATGTCCGGCGGCGTCTCACGGGAGGAGGAGGACCCGAAGGAGAGTTCCGAGGAGGTGGAGGAAGAGGAAGACATGGTGCGCAGAAGGGTTTTTGGGAGTGCTAATGCGGAAGGGGTGAAGAGGAGAACTGTTCGATGCGGTTAAACAAAAGGAGGTGGGGGTTTTAATTTTCGAGCAGTTGTCGAGGACATGGTGCCAAAACTGTCAAATCGTGCAGAGAAGTTGGGAAGGCAAGTCGTCATGATGAAGCATGCTGCGACAGTTCTGCTCTGCCATGACATGACCCCTCGGAGGAAAAAGCAGTGGTTTTGAAATTATCATTACCAAAACCAGGGGGGCATGTGTTATCACCAGATTTTGGCTAAATCAGGAGGTGGGCCGCGATCAAGATGGGCTTGGAAGATTACACGTGGAAGATCTATGAAGCGGCCTTACACGGAGAATTTGGGCTAGGTTGCCCGTGTATCTTTACTTATAGTAGATTGTATCTAGATTAAAAGTTAGAGTTTATCTCGTGCACGGTTTAGTGCACGCCCACATTAGAAAGTCCGCTGGACTATAAATATGTACCTAGGGTTTATGGAATAAACAACAACTCACGTTCAACCCCAAACAAACCAATCTCGGCGCATCGCCAACTCCTTCGTCTCGAGGGTTTCTATCGGGTAAGCGACATGCTGCCTAGATCGCATCTTGCGATCTAGGCAAGACAAGCCCCACGTTGTTCATGCGTTGCTCGTACCGAAGCGCTTTTGATGGCGAGCAACGTAGTTATCATAGATGTGTTAGGGTTAGCATTGTTCTTCGTTTAAGCATGCTTACGTAGTGCAACCCTTGCATATCTAGCCGCCCTCACACCTATCTCGGGTGTGGGGGCGGCACCCCGCTTGATCATTATTTAGTAGATCTGATCCGTTACGATTGCTCCTTGTTCTACAAGGATTAGTTTAATATCTGCAATAGTTAGGCCTTACAAAGGGGGGAGGATCCAGTGGCACGTAGGGTGGCGTTCGCAGGTCCTAAATAGGATGTTCCGAGGATCAACTTCATGTTGGTTTTTAGGCCTTGTTTAGGATCGGCTTACGAGCACCGTGCGTGGCCGCGAGGCCCAACCTGGAGTAGGATGATCCGATTATGCGGTGAAAACCCTAAATCGTCGTAGATCTAATTAGCTATATCTTGATCAAGCAGGACCACCAAGTATTCGTGCACCCCGTACGAATCATGGGTGGATCGGCTCTTTGAGCCGATTCACAGGATAACCTGAGAGCCGATCGAGGCTCGTATTTAATGTTTACATGTATGCCCTGCAGGAAACTAAGCGAGGCATCCCCATCACCTTCCCGACCGGGTATAGGTCGGGTGGCACGCCCTTGCACTTCGCATCGCCGCGTGTGACCAGAAGAGCATTGCGGGCCGTCGCTCGGAGGGGTCTCAGCCAGCCGCAGCTCTAGGCTCTTCCCGGCTCTACGGTGTTGACAAGGCCGCTGCCCGCCGGTGGGTTTTGGCAGTCAACAACGGGGTGGAGCTAGTATCAGCTGCCTCGCTTTCAGCAGCGACTGTGGCCTGAGGCACATTCCCACCCTCAGGAAGAGGCGGGAGAGAAACCAGGAAGCGATGGTCCTGGAAGATACAAAGAACAAATGAAGAACGAGCTAATGAGCAACAACAAGAAATTAAGGATGAAGGTCGACAAAACATACCGGAGGCAGGGGATGGTCCTGGTCAAAGCGCTCAGCCTGACAGGTGATAGGCACTCCATCGGTTGTCGTCAGAGTGGTCAGCCGACGAACCATCTTCTTCACTTCATCTTCAGCAACATCATCTTTAGAAAAGCGAGTTGTATCTGTTGAACCCACATAGTTCCACATTTGATGTGCCCTGGCCTGCAGAGGCTGGCGCATCCACATGAAGATAGCCATAAGATGGAGGCCCGAGCCGTCGACTGGAGGGCCTCGATCTTCGCCATCATCGGCTCCGTCTCCTCCAGCTCAGTAGTAGTCAGGGGGAGGTCCCAAGACTTCAACTTCTTCACTTCAGCGGCAACGTCGAAAGGATCAAGTCTGTATTTCTCCCATCGACTGGCTCGTCCTTGACGTAAAACCACTTCTTCCGCCAGTCCTGAACAGATTGTAGCTATTGCACGATTAATTCTAGCGATTCAACCATCCTTGATTGTAGCTATTGCACGATTAATACTCCTTGTGTGCTTCCTTATCTGGCATGATGATTTTTGTAAACCAATCGGGGCTAAGAATTTTTTAATGTGGGTAGATTGCACTGACGGTTAGATATCAAGCGGGAGAGGTTTTATAAGATTAGACTGCTCACATGTCTCCAATATTTGACATCAAACATTTTTGATGATGTACGGACTGCAATATAATAGTAAAGATACAACTAAATCAGAAAAAGAATCGAAGGTGGGTAAGGAGGACTAAAGCGTTGTGGCGTCCGAGAGCGCGCATTTGATGTGGGGATGAGCGAGGTCGGTCGCAGTCGGGGGAGATAACAGCGATGTCGGCCGGACTGCGGTCTGGGAGTTCAGAGGTAGGCGCGACGCGGGTCAGAGGAGCTCCGGCCTGGAGCTCGGAGGCGGGCACGATGAGGGACGAAGGAAGGAACTCATCGATGGGGACCCGCAAATTCTTTTGACAGATTTATGTATGGTAATCGTGTCTTGATTGCTTTCCATGTATTACCGATTTGTTGTCTCCTGATTAATTGTAGCGATTCAGCCATCCTTAATTGTAGCCATTGCACGATTAGTACTCCTTGTGTGCTTCCTTATCTGGCATGATGATTTTGGAAACCATTCGGCGCTAAGAAGTTTTTAATGTGCGTAGATTGCACGGACGGTTAGATATCAAGCGGGAGACGTTTTATAAGATTAGATGGCTCAGATGTCTCCAATATTTGACATCAAACATTTTTAATGACGTACAGACTGTAATATAATAGTAAAGATATTGAACTTGTTGAGTACGCTAATAAGCACCCGTTCCCTCTTGAACCCCTTGTTAGATTGGGAGTTACCGAAGAAGGATCTACCGTAAAACTTGAAGAGGAAGGACTCAACCACTACAGGAGACAAAACTCAATTAGTGCAGTCAATGGAGTCAACTTCCACATCAATTATGGATGAAACTTAGACTAGTAGTAAGAGGGAACCAATTTCATAACCTAGAACCTAAATTGATAGAGTTAAGTTATAATTTCCTTAGCGAGCCAAGTAAATCCGTAGGTGTAGCTAGTGATGAAGTTTTATTTGTATTTTTACCTCATTAGAAAATAATTAGGAGGCTCTAAATATCTTTTGTAAATAGTCTGAGTTGCAATTCTATAAAGATACCTTGGACTCGTAATGTTTGTATTGTACCATCCTGAGGGATATAATACTAATGAAATATTATTTTATTGGTCATATGCCAACGACTTGCGTACTATAACATGCATTGGTATGTTGGATCACAACATACACTTTGTTTGGTCACCTGCATCGAGCACAGATGCAAAAAATAAGCATGGTGTTTAGTTACAGTGCATAACATGAGGCGTTGAGATGTACTGTGTTTAACTAAACTAGTTCACCATGCTTCGATTTGATATAACTTCTACATGAAAATGATACGTCTAGACGTTGTGATTCCATTTCCGCAACTGGTTCCTAGTTTTGTTGAGTGTTTGAAGCTCCATTTCATGGTTATATGTAGAAGTTTTTTGGAGAATTTTGTCAAACTCATCGCAAATGGTTGAATATTTGAAGTTTCCTTCGAAAATTAGCTCCATCTCACTGTTTCACACAACTTTTGGGTACTAATGGTGTGTTTGGATTGCTACCAAACCATACCCTACCATTTTTTTTTCATGACCAAAAGATTGGTTGTTGTTTGGATAGTTGCCAACTTTTTTAGTTTGCCAATGCTCCACTACCAACTTTAGTTCAATTTTTTAGCCAATATTAGCCAACTTGTGGGCAAGGAATAGCTCAACCAAAATATTGGCTAGGCAAAATTTTGGTAGCGCAATCTTGGGCACAAACCAAACACGCCCTAAGTTGTCTATTTTAACATTCGTAGACGAGTATATCTACATCTCCGTAGACGAGTTTTAGCATTCAAAAATGAGTAGATCTACAACTTTTGTGTCCTCGATTTTCGTACAATGTTTGTTGGGAGTGTAAGACCCGTCGTAGTAGTTGATGGTCGGCCAAAGCGCGTTGTTCGTCCCGTAGTTGGGGTCGCCGAGTTGCTCGTAGGTGAGAGGGCGTGGCGCTTCTCGATGAGCACCACCAGGTGCTCGTCTTCCGGCACCGCTAGGTGAAAGTTCAGAGATGGTAAACCTAGAGGGGGGGTGAATAGGTTTCTACAGATTTTAATTCTTTCTTTGCAATATTAGGCTTTGCGGAATATAAAGGTGAGACTAATGCAAACTAGGTGAGACAACCTATATGAGGATACAATTAACTCGAGCACGAAGGCTCTCACGGGCAGTTATATCACAAGTAAGGAGTTCGGTTAGAGATAACCGATAGCACGCGGAGACGAGGGTTTATTCCCGTATTCCCTTCCTTTGCAAGAAGGTACGTCACGTTTGGAGGGGTGGAGGTCCCACGAAGGATTCCTCAGGCCACGAAGGCTCACCCTATTCTCCGGAGCCTATCCCACGAAGGAATAGCTCTCTCACTTGTGGTAGACTTTGAGGTAGCCTCCAAACCTTCACAATCTTGTCAGGAGCAAATCCACAGCCCGGATGCTTCCGGACCACTCTTGCCCACCTAGGATTTCCAAGGAACCCTAAAGAGCAAGATTCTTGATGAATACAAGGGGAATGAGATTTGGCTTGGTAGAACAGTTGATCGGGTCCTCCTCTATCGTTTCCCTGGAGGGATTTGAGTTTGGGTGGAGGAGGAGAGAGATCTGAGGCTTTTGGTGTTTCTAGCAATGGAGTATGAGAGAGGGAGCTCAAGAACAGCTTGTAGTGTAGTGCCTACCCCTTCAGAAGTAGAAGAAGGGATATATAGTGTAACTTGAAATATGGCCGTTGTCAACTTGCCACCTCAGCTTTCTCCTCGAGATTCCCGGTCAACCGGACCACAGACCGGAGCGTCCGGCGCAGGGCCCGGTCCAACCGGGCCAGGGACCAGACCCGCCGGTCCAAACCGGGCGGCAGACCGGACCGAGACCGGAGCGCTGAAGTGTCGCGCAGTACTCCTCCCGGAAGGCATCAGCGCAGAGCCCGGTTGGCGCCGGGGCGCCCGGTCCTGCACCCGGTTTGACCGGGCCAGGGACCGGACCGGACCTGCCGGTCCAAACCGGGCGGCAGACCGGACCGTGACCGGGGCAGCTTCGTGTTTTCCATTACGCCTCCCGAATGGCATCAGCGCGGGGGCCAGTTGGCGCCGGCGCGCCCGGCCCTGCGCCCGTTTGACCGGGCGGCAGACCGGAACTGTCCGGCGCAGGAGCCGGTCCGACCGGGCCTCTGACCGGCAGGATGTTGTAGACCCCTTTTTGATTGTTGTCGAAGTGGGGGGTCTCCTTTAGCCTTCTTATTCCTTTGATACACCATTTATGCCTCTTTGGCTAATACCTAGGATTGTCCTTACAAACATGTATTAGGCCAAATACTCTAGCACGGTGTCATTGTTACCAAAATAATGGATAAGGGTAAAATACCCATACAATCTCCCCCTTTTTGGTATACGATGACAAACCGAGCTAGAGTCACATATAGATATTATGATAAGCTTTAAACCTTGATTCCATATAAGATATTACGACAGCTCCCCCATAATGTGTGCACTTGTAGAATTTGCGTTTGAATGCAAAGTGCACCATTTGTGGAATATGAGAAGCTCCCCCAATATCTTTAGGAAACAAGCATGGTATGGACATGTATATCAAGATATATAAGCATAAAGCATGATCATCCTAATAGAGTGTTTAAGCATACAAATACTCGTCCATACACGAATTATTCAAAGTAGCAAATGGTTCTTGAGAAAGCAAAGAAATAAGCACAAGCCATATAAGAAGCAAATAAAGTAACAACCATGGCTTGTGCCAACCAAAGAACCCCGTGATCATAGACTCTACTCTCTTCTCCCCCCTTTGGCATCGGAACACCAAAAATGCGAAGAAAAAGTAGGAATGCTAGCGTTCCCATCAGTAGAACTCGGTCCCAGTGGATGGAGAGTTATCGCCATCACGCTCGTCATCATCATCCTCGCCATCATCATCCTCATCACCTTCATTCTCTTCATCATCAGCAGCAACATCAGCAGGGGCACGAGCAGGCCTAGAAGGAAGACCACCATGAGCATACATGGAGAGGTCAAAGTTCTGGAACATCTCATCAGTAATGGGAGGCATCTCCCAAGCAGGGGCAACCACAGGCTCCATCTCAGGTCCAGAAGGAGGAACAGGGGCATTCCTTGCAGCCATGAACTCATTTTGGCGCCTCCTTGTCTCCTGGTTCAAAGCAAGACTTTGATGTGCAACATCATTGGTATTCTTGCACATCTGCCACAAGCTGGAGAAGAAGCGAGAGGCACCGCACTTGGGGCGCCTAGAGTAGCTGGAGCTAGCTGCAGGATCATGTCGTTTCTTGGAACGACGCTCAGAGTGCATTACGGCTGGGATTTCCGGACGAGTGTCCTGAATGGGGAACTTGAAAGGTTCCATCCTGATCATTTGATCTAGCTTGTTGTTGGGAGAAGGTACCACCTTGTAGATGAGCCGCTGAACGTACCGAGCATAGTTGGGAGTCATGCGGCCCAGAACAGAACGCCTCAGTTCACAGTAAATGAGATCACAGCCATCAATTGCCCTTATGTTGTCAGGACGGCAATAGTACATCAGATTCAGGTGGTAGTTCCTGACTTCACTGGAGTCGCCTAACTTGCTGATGAGATTCTCACGGAACAGCTTGGCAAGCACAAGATAGGAGTAGTACATCCCAAAGATAGTGGGAGGACCAGCTGTAGGATTCGAGGGATAGCAGAAGGAAATGTAACCTTTAGTGAACTTATCCTGAGAATGAAGCTTGAACCCACGAGCACGGCCACCACCAAAACCCAAGGCCTCACAGAACTAAGAATAGGTGCATGAGTACTTTGATTTGCCAGTCATCCAAGTCATAGTGTGATCATAGTCATCATGGAAGAATACTGTGCAATGGAATTGACGGACAAGAAGGGGACAGTAGAGGCCTTCTCTCTGGTCATCATCGGGCTTTAAGCACACAAGATCATACAACCCCATATTCTTCAAAGTATCAACCACAAAGCGGTACTTGGTGGCTTCATGCAAGGCAAGCTCTTCCTCGTTGATGGCCTTGGGCATCACAATGGCACCATTCCTCATAAACTCTCTAGTGTTGTAGAAATCATCCCACGACACTTGCTGTGTCTTGGTCCAGAAAAACTTATCACCACGAGTGTAAGTCCTTTCCTCAAAGCGATACGAATTTTCCTCCCTAACACTTTTCCAATCACCAAGATGTGATGTGCCCACATTGAATTGTGGCACACTCTCAATAAGATCATCCCTGTCAGCTGCATGCTTGTCTTTCTTTTTGTGTCCAACTTTCTTGACTCGTCCTCCAGTGGAACTCCCTGGTCTAGTATCTTAAGGTGCTTTAGGAGGTATGTGACGGCTAGTACGGCACCCTGGAGGCCTCTCTTGCCTTGCTCGCTTGGGAGAGGTGCCACGGCCAAGATCACTTGAATCACCTGTGAATAAGCAAATAGAGCGAGGATAGCAGTGGGGTAAGTGTACATGTCATCAGGAAACAGGGAGGCCAAAAAGCATAGCATATGTTCAAGTGTTTTGAGGGAGTTGTGCGAAAAACTAGGCGACCCGGCGTACGGTTCGGTCCAACCGGACGAGAAACCGGGCGGGCCAGTTTCCCATCCGGTCGACCGGGCCACGCACCGGACCGGCCGGTTGAGAGGCCGGTTGACCGGGCCTGGGGCCGGGTTCTGTCGAATTGTGAGATTTTGCCCAGAAATTCCACCACAAAATCATGCAAAAACTCATAAACTTGAACATAGACTATAGCAATAGAGTGGAATATGTGCATAGTGGTGTGAGACACTCTAATGGCATGAGGACTTACAAACCCTAACCCTAAGTTTCTCAACTTTTCCTCAAGAAAAATGCAATGTGTGAGGAGGACTTAGAGAAAGAGGGAAAGGGAGAACAATTTACCCGAAGACATGGCCCTCCTTGCTCAAGGGAACAAGAAGAACACCTAGGTAGGGCTTGAGAGCCAAATCCCCAAGATCTCCCAAAGTAGCTTGAGAGGGACCAAATCCCTTGGTGGAGATGATGCAAGGGTCCCGATCTATGATTTGGTGAAGTTTGAGAGGTTTCTAGTGGTGGGAAGGCCCTAGGAAGAGGTGGGGATGATGGAGGCGACGGCAGTGGTGTGTATGGTGGGGGGGGGGAAGTGAGGAAGAAGACCCCCAAGAGGTAACCTCCTCCCCACTTAACCAGCCGCACGACCGGTTTGCTGCCCGGTTGACCGGGCCAGGCGCCGGATGGCCCGGCGCAGAGGCCGGTCCAACCGGGCCAGAGACCGGCTAGAGTGTTTTGCCCCGTTTTGCCTCGTTTTGCCCCTATTCTTTGTGTAAATGTGTATGAATGCTCAGATGATGACATGTACATATAGATAGATAGACGATGATGAGATGAGCATAGACATGGGGTTTGAAACACAAAGTTCTCTAGGCATACCCATTGGAGTGAAAATCCAAACAAGATGTAAATAGCAACAATGGGCATGATTCGAAATATATATATCAAGAATCATAAGTCATTTTTGAAGTGATTTTTGCAATAAGATCATTTAGCCTTATATAGTCAAATCAAGTTGCAATTGAGGCTTAATGAGGGGCGGGGGATTACTCCCCCTATGTGAAAGCGCAAATGTCATGAGACCTCGAAGAGACATGCTTGGGTCCATATAATGACATTGAGTCTATTTATGTTGCACACATAGGTATGCATCATACCAAGACATGGTAAGATGACTATCCCCATATGTGATATGCCTCTAAGCTAGATAGCAAGATAAATGCAAGAATATAGTGCAAGAAGTTATTCAATCTAAGTTTTTAGGATCAAGAATACCAAGTTCTCCTCTCAAGTTAACAAACTGGGCTTCATCCAAATGCTTAGTGAAAATATCCGCCAATTGGTATGTTGTCCCCACATGAGTGAGATCAATGTCCCCATTGACAACATGGTCACGTAGGAAGTGATGGCGAATGTCAATATGTTTGGTGCGACAATGTTGAACCGGGTTATTGGCGATCTTTATTGCACTTTCATTGTCACATAGAAGAGGGGCACCGTACCAAGAGACACACCATAGTCTTTCAAGGTTTTCTTCATCCATAACAATTGAGTGCAACAAGATGCCGCGGATATATATTCGGCCTCGGCGGTGGATAAAGCGGTGGAGTTTTGTTTCTTGGATGACCAACTCACCCATGACCGACCAATAAATTGGCAAGCCCCGGAGGTAGACTTCCTGTCAACCTTATCACCGGCCCAATCGGAATCCGAATAGCCAATGAGTTCAAAGGTTGACCCCTTTGGATACCATAGCCCGAGAGTAGGAGTGAGAACAAGGTATCTTAGAATCCGTTTGACCACCATCAAATGGCTCTCCTTAGGAGCATATTGAAAACGAGCACACATCCCTACACTTAGCATGATATCCGGCCTAGAGGCACAAAGGTAGAGTAAGGATCCTATTATGGAGCGGTATACCTTTATATCCACATCCTTCTCACCGTCACATGAGCCAAGTTGCCCCTTTACGGGCATGGGTGTCTTCATTGGGCTTGCATTGGTCATGTTGAACTTCTTGAGCATGTCCTTCACATACTTTTCTTGAGAGATGAAGGTGCCTTTTGCAAGTTGCCTCGCTTGGAAGCCTAGGAAGAACTTCAACTCTCCCATCATGGACATCTCAAATTTCCTAGTCATCAATAGCTCAAAAGCTTTGTTATGATTGGGGTTAGTTCCACCAAAGATAATATCGTCAACATATATTTGACATATAAATAAGCCACCCCCTTTAACCCGTTTGGTGAAAAGGGTGGAATCGACCGTACCCATGCAAAACCCATCATGTAGTAAGAAATCCCTAAGGAACTCATACCAAGCACGTGGAGCTTGCTTGAGACCGTAGAGTGCCTTATGGAGTAAATACACGTGGTTGGGTCGGCGTGGGTCTTCGAAACCCGGGGGTTGAGCCACATATGCGGTTTCTTTTAGGGGACCATTCAAAAATGCACTTTTCACATCCATTTGATATAGTTTGAAATTGTGGAAAGATGCAAATGCAAGCAAAAGGCGAATAGCTTCAAGACGGGCTACCGGCGCAAAGGTATCCTCAAAATCCATACCTTCTATTTGGGCAAACCCTTGCACCACTAATCTTGCTTTGTTTCGTATGACAATGCCATTCTCATCTTGCTTGTTCTTGAATACCCATTTGGTCCCTATAACATTGATGCGATGATCCTTGGGTCTCTCAACTAGAGACCATACTTCATTACGAGTGAAAGACTCCAATTCTTCTTGCATGGTAATTACCCAATCCGGATCAACCAAGACTTCATGTACCTTGAGTGGTTCAAAACAAGACACAAAAGCATGATGTTGACAATAAGTGATAAGTAATGCATGGTGTCTACGAGTTACCACTCCTTTTGAGATGCTACTAAGGACTTGATCTACTTTCATGTCACTTGCCCTTGTAGCGGCCTTGATCTTCCGAATGGTTCCTTCATGATCAATGAACTCATCTCTTGCTAGTACTTGATCATGAGGGACCACTTGAGCTTGATCATGAGTTGAGGATTGATACGTCTCAAACGTATCTATAATTTCTTATGTTCCATGCTACTTTTATGATGATACTCACATCTTTTATACACATTATATGTCATATTTATGCATTTTCCGGCACCAACCTATTGACGAGATGCCGAAGAGCCAGTTGATGTTTTCTGCTATTTTTGGTTTCAGAAATCCTACAAAGGAAATATTCTCGGAATTGGACGAAATCAACGCCCAGGGTCTTATTTTTCCACGAAGCTTCCAGAAGACCGAGGGAGAAACGAAGTGGGGCGACGGGGCGCCGCCACACTAGGGCGGCGCGGCCTAAAAGGGGCCCGCGCGGCCCTAGCGTGTGGGGCCCCCGTGACGCATCCGACTCCGCCCTTCCGCCTACTTAAAGCCTTCGTCGCGAAACCCCCAGTACCGAGAGCCACGATACGGAAAACCTTCAAGAGACACCGCCGCCGCCAATCCCATCTCGGGGGATTCAGGAGATCGCCTCCGGCACCCTGCCGGAGAGGGGAATCATCTCCCGGAGGGCTCTTCATCGCCATGATCGCCTCCGGATCGATGTGTGAGTAGTCCACCCCTGGACTATGGGTCCATAGCAGTAGCTAGATGGTTGTTTTCTCCTCATTGTGCTATCATGTTAGATCTTGTGAGCTGCCTATCATGATCAGGATCATCTATTTGTAATGCTACATGTTGTGTTTGTTGGGATCCGATGAATATTGAATACTATGTCAAGTTGATTATCAATCTATCATATATGTTGTTTATGTTCTTGCATGCTCTCCGTTGCTAGTAGAGGCTCTGGCCAAGTTGATACTTGTAACTCCAAGAGGGAGTATTTATGCTCGATAGTGGGTTCATGCCTCCATTGAATCTGGGACAGTGACAGAAAGTTCTAAGGTTGTGGATGTGCTGTTGCCACTAGGGATAAAACATCATTGCTTTGTCTAAGGATATTTGTGTTGATTACATTACGCACCATACTTAATGCAATTGTCTGTTGTTTGCAACTTAATACTGGAAGGGGTTCGGATGCCCTGATTAAATCTCATAGTACTCATCATGATATATATATGTGCATTGTTATGCCTTCTTTATTTGTCAATTGCCCAACTGTAATTTGTTCACCCAACATGCTATTTATCTTATGGGAGAGACACCACTAGTGAACTGTGGACCCCGGTCCATTCTTTACATCTGAAATACAATCTACTGCAATTGTTCTTTACCGTTCTTCGCAAACAAACATCATCATCCACACTATACATCTAATCCTTTGTTTATAGCAAGCCGGTGAGATTGACAACCTCACTGTTACGTTGGGGCAAAGTACTTTGATTGTATTGTGCAGGTTCCATGTTGGCGCCGGAATCCCTGGTGTTGCGACGCACTACACTCCGTCACCAACAACCTTCACGTGCTCCTTGACTCCTACTAGTTCGATAACCTTGGTTTCATACTGAGGGAAAACTCGCTGCTGTACGCATCACACCTTCCTCTTGGGGTTCCCAACGGACGTGTGTTAACTACTACCACGCCAACAGCAAGGATTTTTCTGGCGCCGTTGCCGGGGAGATCAAGACACGTTGCAAGGGGAGTTTCCCACATCCAATCTCTTTACTTTTTTTTGTCTTGCTTTACTTTACTTTATTTACTGCTTTGTTTGCTCTTATATCAAAAACACAAAAAAATTAGTTGCTAGCTTTACTTTATTTACTGTCTTGTTCTGTATATCGAAAACACCAAAAAAATTAGTTACTTGCATTTACTTTACTTAGTTTGCTTTATTTACTACTGCTAAAATGGGTACTGTTGAGAATACTAAGTTGTGTGACTTCACTAGCACAAATAATAATGATTTCTTATGCACACCTATTGCTCCACCTGCTACTACAGCAGAATTCTTTGAAATTAAACCTGCTTTACTAAATCTTGTTATGAGAGAGCAATTTTCTAGTGTTAGTTCTGATGATGTTGCTGCCCATCTTAATAATTTTGTTGAACTATGTGAAATGCAAATGTATAAGGATGTAGATGGTGACATTATAAAATTGAAATTGTTTCCTTTCTCCTTAAGATTGGTTGCTATCTCTGCCTAGAAATAGTATTGATTCATGGACTAAATGTAAGGATGCCTTTATTGGTAGATATTATCCTCCCGCTAAAATTATATCTTTGAGAAGTAGCATAATGAATTTCAAGCAATTAGATAATGAACATGTTTCTCTAGCATGGGAGAGAATAAAATCTTTGGTGAAGAATTGCCCTACCCATGGACTGACTACTTGGATGATCATCCAAACCTTTTATGCAGGACTGAATTTTTCTTCGCGGAACCTATTGGATTCAGCTGCTGGAGGTACCTTTATGTCCATTACTTTGGGGGCGGCAACAAAGCTTCTTGATGTATGATGATAAATTACTCTGAATGGCACACGGAAAGAGCTCCACAAGGTAAGAAGGTAAATTCTGTTGAAGAAACCTCCTCCTTGAGTGATAAGATTGATGCTATTATGTCTATGCTTGTGAATGGTAGATCTAATGTTGATCCTAATAATTTTCCTTTAGCTTCATTGGTTGCCCAAGAAGAACATGTTGATGTGAACTTCATTAAAAGTAATAATTTCAACAACAATGCTTATAGGAATAATTCTGGTAACAACTATAGGCCATATCCTTCTGCTAATGGTAATAGTTATGGTAATTCTTATGGGAATTCTTACAACAATAATAGGAGTGTACCCCCTGGTCTTGAAGCCATGCTTAAAGAATTTATTATTACACAAACTGCTTTTAACAAATCTATTGAAGAAAAGCTTGATAAAATTGATATTCTTGCTTCTAAGGTTGATAGACTTGCCTCTGATGTTGATCTTTTAAAATTGACAGTTATGCCTAATAAGGATAATGATAATAAAATTGTTACTACAGCAAACGCCATCCAAGTTCGAATTAATGAAAATATTAGATTGATGGCTGAATTGCATGCTAGGTGGGAAAGAGAAGAAAATGAAAAACTAGCTAAAGAGAATAATGTAGCTAAATTTTGGACTATTACCACCACTAGTAATGATAATGCTTCACATGTTGCTACACCTCCTACTATCAATGGTAAAATAATTGGTGTTGGCAATGTTTCTACTCCTAGTGCAAAGCGTGCAAAATTGCCTGAAACTGATAAAACTGCTAAAACTGCTTGTGATAAAACTGCTGAAATTTTTCAAAATGTTGGGGACAATGATCCCATTGCTGTAGATCATAATGGTTTAGATTTTGATGATTGTCACATCTCTGAAGTTATAAAGTTCTTACAAAAACTTGTTAAAAGTCCCAATGCTTGTGCTATTAATTTGGCCTTTACAAAACATATTACAAACGCTCTCATAAAAGCTAGAGAAGAGAAACTAAAACTTGAAACTTCTATTCCTAGGAAGTTAGAAGATGGTTGGGAGCCCATCATTAAGATGAGTGTTGTGGGTATACTTCATGGGTGTACCATCGACAGTGCCTAGATCCGGCAAGCCCGGGTGGCCCATAGACGGTGATGTGGCATGTGGCCCATCGGGCGGCCCAGTTGCTGTTGATCATGAAGGATGAAGTCCGGCCCAGGATCAGTAAGCCGGATCTGCTTCAACCTTCGGAGGAACCCGGATCCGCGGAGGCCCGTGAAGAACCCGGATCCAGTACGACGTATGGAAGGCGGATCCTTGACGTATACGTCAAGACATAGTTCCGTAGTTAGGCAAACCTGTAATCCGGCTAGGACTCTCCGTGTAAACCCTAGATCCGTGCGCCTTTATAAGCCGGATCCCGGGAGCCCTAGAGGCACGACCTCAACTCATTGTAACAACGCGAAAGCGCCCAGATAATTCCAGACAAGCAGCAGTAGGCCCTGTCATCGTGCAGGTGTTCCGAAGCTGGGTAAATCGCGTACCACCGTCCCGTGTGCACTCCGCCCTATGGCCCCTACTTCTTCTCCCCCTCGTGAGGATCCCTCCTCCGATGTACCGTCGATTAGGCAATGACAGTTGGCGCCCACCGTGGGGCCAGCGGCGTCCGGAGGCCGGAACCGGGAGGGTTCCGCCATGGGAAGCTACGACGACACCATCGCTGTGGGGCGTGTCCTTTACGCCGGAAATCTGCCGATCGTCCCTCCGGATGAGTGCTGGATTCCGGCTAAGAATGACCCCGTCAAGCTCTCCATCGTCCCAGTTGGCGGCATACACATCTTCATTGGGGAAACCGTCGATTCCGACGGAAACCCGCTGGTAAGTAGCGCTGACGCGACCGCCGCTGAGCAGGACGCAGTCCGAAGATCCAATCTGAGATGCAGGAGCTTCACAAGGAAGATTCCGCCTTGGATCTGGAAAAATCAAAACCCACCCAATCCGCCCAGGAGCAGGAGACAGAGGTGGAAGACCAATGCAGATCCGCCTGGGTCTCCCAGGTGTTAGAGAAGCAAAGGTGTCACTTCGTACACTTCTTGGCCCATACCGCTGGAACCGCCCCTCATGAAGTCGGAGCTGGTCCTGAGCAGGTCGAGGCACCGGAAAACAACGTTGCTCCGGATCAGCAGGAGGCTGTCGGAGAAAGCGGATCTCCGGTTGAAGAGTCGATTTTGGGCAACCTAAGCCCAATTTCCGGGGATACCGCCTCCATGGATACTGAAGAGTTCGATCGCAAGGTAAAAGAGTTCGGATACGGTGATCAGCCCGAAGTTGAATCCGCCCAGCCCAAACAGGTTCTCGCAACCTTGGCGGCGCTGGAACAACGAGAGTCAGAGGATGACAACACCTATTCCGATCCGCAGCCGTCCCGTGCAGGATCTCCGCTAACGCGGGATCGTCCGCACAAGGAAGTGTTGTCCCCTAAAGAGCTGGTTGAACAAGCAGGCATGGAAGAAATCGCACACTCGGCTATTCTCAACAAACCAATAACCCCTGACGATGCCGCAAATCCGGAGGCTCTAGAAGCAACAAGACAGGAGATGCTGGCAACAGCCCAGAAGTTCGCCAGAACCGCAGCGGCAATGCTGGATGAGAGGAAAGAGGCCGCGCACTTCGTGGAAAATTTCCACCAGCGAGAGCTTGAGGTTGACGAACAACTGATAAAAGTCAAGGAACTCCAGCAACACTGGAAGGACAAGGTCACTGAGCTTCAGCGGGAGGCCGATAAAATCAGGCGGGACGCTATACCTCCTCGCAAGATCACCTTCGCGACCCCCACTGAGAAACAGCCACTCGCAACTCCAAAGGATAATATGAAGAAGGCTGCGGAGATCTTGAAGAAAAAGACCGAGGAGATCGACATCGAATACGTCCGTACGCTCGTTGCCTCAGCAATGAAGCAGCAGAGCAAGGCAGACACTTGACGCAGGTTGGAATCCAACCCGGATCATTGTGTCTCCACTGCGTAGAAGGACGCCTACAACAATCGCCATCACGATGACGAATCGCGAACTGGATCCTCGGAATGCAGAAGGAAAACCAGAGAACACCCAAATCCAATCCCCGTACCATCAAAGACACCTCCGTCAAATCCGAGAAAGGGAAAGGATGCGATGTACACTGGTAGGAACAAGTACCGGAATCCCTCTCCTCCACCCAACGGGTACCCGCATCCTCCAATCCCTCACCGCCGTAGTCCAGTCGGAAACACCAGGCCGCACGGTCAAGGTGGAATCAACATCCGCGACAACGTGCAGCCTTCAAGACACAGGGAACGTACGCCAGAACCCCGCCGGAGCCGGGACAACGATCGAGAACCCGAGCCTAGGAGGAGTCGGAACGAAGAGCGCGACCCGGAGCCTCGCAGGAGCCGGAACGACGAAGGCAGCCATCGAAGCCGGAGTCAACACCGCGAAGGACGAGGAGATTCGGATGGCGGAAGCAAGAGGTCACATCGGCCCCCTCGCAGGTCTCCCTCACCACCACCCAGCGGTGGAGGCGGAGGTGGAGGCGGAGGCGGCGGTCGGAGATCTCGCTCTCGCTCAAAATCCCCCCGCCACGGCTCGCGTGACGCACGGGAACGTCTCAACGAATACAGAACTGATTACATAGGCCCAAAGTGCTTCGGCGGGATGATTCGAGAGGAACCAACGCCAAGGATGAACCTCAAGCTACCCGGAAACCTGAAGACCTATGATGGCACCGAAAGGCCGGATACCTGGATCGAGGATTACTATAATGCAGTAACTTTCGCCGGAGGAACCCCTAATATCGTCTGCCGCATGCTTCAGTTGTACCTTGTAGGTCCAGCCCGGATCTGGCTCAGTGACCTCGAGAAGAATTCCATCTTTTGCTGGTTCGACCTGAAGACCGCCTTCGAAAAGCACTTCAGGGGCACCTACAAAAGACCTGCCACAACAAGCGACTTACAGGCGTGTATCCAGAAGAAGGGTGAAACGTCAAGGAACTTCCTCACCCGATGGTTGGCATGCAGAACGAGTGCGAGAACGTCGACAACCGCACAGCAATGCACGCCTTCATTGGTGGCTTGCAGCGAGGAGGATTGCTGCGACACAAGCTAACCTGCTTGGTCAATGCAAATAAACTAACGTTGGATGACATGATCACCATCGCCAGCGATCACACTACCGCCGATGACGACGCAGGCGGAGATCTAGCAGCTACAGCAATTCCCCTGCATCAGCAAAAGAAGAACCGTGAAAACGGTAACACCAGCGGCAATAAGCGGAAAAACCCACCCGATGACCAGAAGAGTGGCGGATCCGAGATGGTCGCCATGGCTTTTCAGCGCGGAGGTCCAGGAGGAGGAAGAGGTCGCGGTCGCGGAGGCGGAGCCGG
>NC_061514.1:270030391-270159325 GCF_022539505.1 Lolium rigidum
CATCAATAATTTTCGCGAAGAGATGATCACGTTTGAGGTCGTGCCCTTCAAGAGCTCCTACCACGTCATCTTCGGCAGGCCCACCTACCACAAGTTCCACGCAAGAGCGTGCTACATCTACAACAAGCTCAAGATTCCGGGTCCAAATGGTATGATTACCGTATCCGGAGACTACAAGAAGGCTCATGAGTGCGAGTTGGGCGAAGCCGCCGCCGCAGTCCGTGATATCCGGAGAGGAGCTGCAAGGCTACGGAGCCGCGGTGGATCCGACCGAGATGCGGACCACCAAGAAGCAGATCTCCGAACGTAAAAACTCCTTCAAGGCCGCGATAGAGACCAAGAAAGTCAGCTTCAAGGAAGATGACGCTACCAAGCAAGTCTCGGTCGGAGCCAACATGGACCCCAAATAGGAAGACGCGCTCGTCGAGTTCCTCCGCGCTAACATGGATATCTTCGCATGGCAACCTTCGACATGTCCGGAGTACCTAGGGAACTCGCCGAGCACTACCTCAACATAAATCCGGGGCTAAACCGGTGAAGCAAGCTATGCGACGCTTTGGAGATAAGAAGCGCCGCGCCATAGGAATGGAACTAGCTAAGTTACTAGAGGCAGGTTTTGTAATAGAAGTTATCCACACCGATTGGGTCGCAAATCCCGTCCTTGTACCCAAAAAGAATTCTGAAATACTAAGAATGTGCATCGATTACTCCGGCTTGAACAAGCATTGTCCGAAGGATCCGTTTCCCCTGCTGCGCATTGACCAAGTCATTGATTCGACGAGAGGGGCGAACTTCTGTGTTTTCTTGACGCATATTCCGGTATCATCGGATCCGGATGAAGAAGTCCGACCAAAAGGCGACCTCGTTCATCACCCCATTTGGCACTTACTGCTATGTTACTATGCCTTTTGGCTTGAAAAACGCATGTGCCACCTACCAACGTACGATGCAGCGGTGCTTGAAGGACCAAATTGGCCGGAACGTACACGCCTACGTCGACGATATCGCGGTCATGACCCGGAAAGGATCCGACTTGATCAGCGACCTTACAGAAACCTTTGAGAATCTCCGACGGTACAAGATGATGTTAAATCCGCTGAAGTGCGTCTTTGGCGTCCCAGCCGGAAAACTCCTTGGCTTCATTGTCTCTAATAGGGGCATTGAAGTTAACCCGGAGAAAATCAAGGCAATCTTGTGCATTAAAAGGCCAACTTGTCTTAAAGATGTGCAGCGACTAACTGGTTGTGTTGCAGCAATCAGTAGGTTTGTTAGCCGTCTTGGCGAGAAGGCGCTACCCCTGTACAAGCTATTGAAGAAGACAGACAAATTTGTTTGGGACGAGGCAGCAGATGCAGCGCTTCAAGGGTTGAAGGAAATACTCACCTCCCCACCCATCCTGGCAGCACCAGGAGAGTCAGAGCCTATGCTCCTTTACCTGGCGGCTACCAACAGAGTCATCAGCCTCGTCATCGTGGTGGAGCGACAGGAAGAAGGACACGAGTATGGAGTCCAAAGACCAGTCTATTACATCAGCGAAGTGCTGACGGAATCCAAACAAAGGTACCCTCACTTTCAGAAGCTAGCCTATGGAGTATTCCTGGGCAGCAGGAAGCTGAGACACTACTTCCAGGAGCATCCAGTAACAGTCGTGAGCAAAGCTCCGCTGTCAACGATTCTCAATAACGCTGACGCAACAGGACGCACAACAAAATGGGGCATTGAATTATCCGCCTTCGACATCAACTACAAAGCCAGGACCGCGGTCAAATCCCAAATCTTGGCAGATTTTGTTGCAGATTGGACAGAAGCTCCGGATATAAATCTGGAGCCGGAACCAGAGACATGGGTTATGCACTTCGATGGATCCAAGCAGCATCAAGGCTCAGGAGCCGGAGTCACCCTGAAATCCCCTACCGGAGAAGAACTGCAGTACGTTCTGCAGATCCACTTCGAAGCTACAAACAACATGGCGGAATACGAGGCTCTACTACACGGACTGCGCATCGCTAAGGAGATAGGGATCAAGCACATTATTTGCTGCGGCGATTCCGACCTGGTGGCACAGCAAGTAGCCGGAACCTGGAACGCCAGAAACTCCGTCATGGCGGCTTACAGAGATGAAGTTGACGAGATCGCCAAGTGCTTCCTCGGATACGAAGTCAAGTACGTCGGAGAGACGACAACGCAGCGGCAGACATGCTATCCAAGCTCGGATCCGGCGAGAAAACCAATTCCGCCTGGCATCTTCCTGGAGCACCTACGGATACCCTCGGTGAAGGGCGCTAACCCAGAAAACCCAGATGTGGCAGTATCTCCGGCTAGAGAAGTGATGGCTATCATTCCGGCCTGGACGCAGCCCTTCCTGGACTACCTCATCGATCAGAAGTTGCCAAAGGACGAGGTCCTCGCACGACAGATCATCAGACGAGCAAGATCCTACACCATAGTTGATGGACAGCTCTATAAGCGAAGTGCAACAGGGGTATTTCTCAAATGCGTCTCTAATCAAGATGGTATTGAGATACTCGTGAGAGATCCATGCCGGGATTGCGGGCATCACGCCGCTCCCGCATCACTCGTTGCAAAAGCCTTTCGGCTTGGATTTTACTGGCTCACGACCTAAAGAAGATGTCGATAAGTTGGTAAAAACTTGCCGAGGTTGTCAGTACTACGCTACTCAACCAAACGCTCCGGTCCAAGAGCTAAAGACCATCCCTATCACCTGGCCGTTTGCGGTCTGGGGGCTTGATATGGTTGGTAAGCTAAAGAAATCATCTCCTGGCGGTTTTGAGTACCTCCTGGTCGCTATTGATAAGTTCAGTAAATGGATCGAGGCAAAGCCAATCAGAAGAGCCGATGGTGCTACGACACTCAAATTTGTCTGCAGCCTCGTGACGAGATTCGGCATCCCGCACAGCATAATCACAGATAATGGCACGAACTTCGCTCAAGGAGAATTAAAGGATTATTGCCATGACGTTGGGATCCGACTAGACCTGGCCTCCGTGGCTCATCCACAGTCCAACGGTCAGGTCGAAAGAGCCAATGGACTCCTCTTATCCGGAATAAAAGCCACGCCTTGAAGAACCGCCGCGCCGCGCAGCCGGAGCTTGGGCCGAGGAGTCAGACTCCGTCTTGTGGAGTTTACGAACTACCCCTAATAGGTCAACGGGATTCACTCCGTTCTTCCCGGTATACGGATCCGAAGCTGTGCTCCCTCCGACATCATCCATGATTCACCGCGAGTCTCCGCCTACAACGAAGAAACTGCCGACGAGGCCGGACAGCTATCCGTGGACCTGATCGAAGAAGCTCGGAATTTAGCGGACCAACGTTCCACCATTTACCGACAGAGCTCCGACGCTACCATAGTCGTCGAGTCCGGAATCGCTCGTTCATGGCCGGAGACTTGGTCCTCCGCCTTCGTCAGGTGAAAGATCATAAGTTGCAATCTCCATGGGAAGGACCCTTCGTCGTTAGCAAAGTGCTTCACAACGGATCGTACTACCTCGTCGATTTCCGTGAGCTAAAGGACAGACTCTGCCAATTGGCACCGGAAACGTAAACGGGAGGATCCGGATGACATTTACGATGAAACAGAACGTCCTTGGAACATTGCACAGCTACGTCCTTTCCACACTTAGCGTAGAATTACATACTTTGTAACAATATTATACATGATCAATGAAATAAAGCTTTTGGTTCACTCTATGAGTCATTTACCTCCTTTACTTGTTCATTTTTAGATCGTGTATGTTTTCCGACTAAAACCGCAGAGCTGGATGTTTCCGCCTAGGCGTGTATGAAAGTTGTGATTTACAAAAATCGTCCCTTAAGACGTAAGCTTAAGTTTTCTGGTGGAAATGTTTTCTGTTGCGAATTCGTGGATTCCTAGTAGCGATTTCCGGCACCTTGGCTGGGGGCTTGTTTCCGCGGTTATTGACGGAGTGCCATGGGCTTCGTCGCCGCAGGCGAGCGTTTCCAGCTAAAGGTTTTCCGGCTCGTGGAAGGTCAAGCGAGTAAGCCGAAAAACATAGAAATCAGCACTTGCTTTCCAATAAAACGAAACATGCAGATAATTTAAAGGATTGCAGGATAAGTCGTTTTCCGCACATGCATAGCTGTTTCGTCCCTAGCTACTTAAGAATATAAGTTATATTACAAACCCACTCCGGGGCCAAAATGATGCAACACTGTTTCATTGTTTCGCAGGAATTCTACGCGGAGGAATGCTCTTCCTCAGATTCCACATAGGCGGAGCCGTCGCCGGAGTCCTTGCCGGAGTCGCCATCGGAGAAGTCTTCGGATTGGTCAGCGCTTGATCCGGAACCCTCTACGTCGACCTCCTCGGCGTCTTCCTCCTCATCTTCCGCATCCGAGAAGCCCTTGGGGAGATCATACTTGTTATACCAGAACGAGTGATTAACTCGCCCAACAAAGATGCGATCAAACCCTTTGGTTTCCGCGAGGATGGCGCGCATGTTGGTACCCTTAGGAGTATCACGCGCAACATCCGCGAACTTCATGGTGGGGAAGTGCGCCTTGCAGGTGGCCAAGACAAGGGAGGCGACTCCGCGAGCAGAAGATTCTTGCCAATCCTTGACAAGTTCCGGCACTTGCTTCATCAGCCTGGACATAGTGTCAATCACGGTGGTCTTAGCCCTTTTCAAAGACAGAGATTTGGCGATTCCGCGACACGCTTCGAAAAGCTCGTCGATGGAACTCCGTGCTTCATCATATGCTTCCGTCCTCTTGAGGTTTGAGTCCTTGGACCATTCAAACCCAAGACTTGCTGCGAACAAAGGGATCAGTTCCTTCGCGGACACAAGCAACATATGATAAAGTCGGAACTGCAGCACAAAGAATGCTTACGGAAGATCATCTTGTCAATAGCCTCTGCCTCTGCTTCTTGAACTTTATTTTTTGCCACTAAGGAGGTTACCCTTTGATGGCTCTTCTTTAGTTTCTCAGCAAGTTCCGCCAGGTCATGGGCGTGCTTCTCGGAGAGCTCCTTCCTCGCCAAGTTTTCCTTCTCGGAGGAATCCTTGATAAAGTTCTTGAGGGATTCGTTCTCCGCCTCGAGCACTTTGACTTTGGCGGACAGCTCATCAAAGGTGGAGTGCTTGGCAGTCTCTTCTGTAGGCGGAAAAGTCACAACATGTCATGCGTCATGAAAAATTATAGCAAGATACATATCCAACTCGGAGTTCGTACCCTGAAGGCGGGTCTCCAAGCGCTTAATAGATTTCTGGCTATTTTCCGCATTCTGGCGCAGCCCCTCAATCTCTGTTATTTGCTCCAGCACGTGGGTGCGCAGATCTTCGTGCAGCTTCCGTGTGTTCTGAGAAGCAGACAAGAGTTAGTCGGATATTCAAAATTCTGGGGGCAGACGAGGAGTTCAAAGTCTTGGAGGAGTAAAATTTTAAATTTCCGCCTAAGGTACATATTGAAGAAAGCATCGGCTAACACATGTTACACGGAAAAATGTCTAACCCAATTCTTGGGGGCTAGTGTTACCTGGCGCACATCCTTATGCTTAGCAAAGAAGACCTTGAGATCACTCTCGAGGTCGGAGAGCTCCTTCATTTCCGTGTCTGCAGGCCCCCACACCTTCTCCATCATGTCGGAAACTTTCACGTGGCATTGGGCAAGGGTAAGCTTTTGCAGAGACGGAGTAGGTTGAGGGTCAGCTTGGAGCGTGCTGGTAGCATGAATCAGTTGCACCTTCTGCTCATACTGCTCAGGTGTAGGTTCGGCGGAGGTGGCGCTTGGTTGCTCGAGCGGAGGCGTAGACGAGGATGCGCCCTTCCCGGAACCACCATGGCCAGTTGGGTCTTCAGGAAGGTCATCAATGTTGATGACGTCCTTGGGATCCGGTTTGGTGGCAAAGGAGGCTTTGGGCGGAACCTCGACCTCTGGCGTAACAGGGATGGAAGCCGGAGATGGCTTGACCTTCTTCTTCAGGGCTCTTGGGGCCCTGGGGGGCTGGCTTCCGGAACTTCTGTAAAATAAAAAAGCATAATAGTTAAGTAAGTACTTGCTCGTGATAACAGAAGATTTTGGAATTCGGAAATCGAACACTTACCCGGAAGGTTTAAAGAACTGATGAATGTCGGGTTGGGCTTTGTTGCTGGTGTCGATGAGCTTGAGGCGCTTCTTCTCCGCCTCTGCCTTCCGGGTAGCCGCGGTGCTAGGCACTTCGCGGGCGCGTTTGGCTGCAGGGCTGGAGGGAGCAGCTCTCTTCCTCTTGGAGGGGCGCGGAACCTCAGGAGCTTCCGTCTCCGATGCGGCTTCCGGATCCGTGTTGCCCGTGGATGGAACTCGGAGGAGAGTTCCGAGTTCACCTTCCTCGAGGGCTTCGAGCTAAGTTACAGAGCCATCACTTAGACAAAATTGTAAGTACAAAGGAAAACAATGTTCAAGTCGAGATAGTATACCGCGGTCCCGGAGCCGCTGGTGTGGATGTCCTTGTTACACACGTGAACATGTAGTTCGCGCGGAATTTTGATGAGGAGCCGGATCCTCCTGTCGATGGCGTTGGCAGAAAGATTGTCCTTCGAAGCGCGCATCGGATCCTCGCGCCCCGTGTAGTGGAACATCAAGCGGTCCCGATGCTGAAGTGGCTGGATCCGCTTGGTGAACCAAGACATGGTGAGGTCCTTTCCCGTCAGGCCCTCCTCTGTGAGCTTGCAAATCCGCCTGACTGCACGGGTTAGCTGTGGTGACTCGGAGAGGTGGGGGCACTGCGTCCATGCCGGAGTTTCGCTGGCAGGGCTGTTCTTGAACGGCGGCAGCTTCCTCTCGCCCGCCGGGTCGGAGACGTCCTTCAAGTAGAAGAAACCTCCGGACCAGTACCGCGCGGATTCGTGGCGGCTCGGTACGGGGGTAGACGCGGCCGGGGCGGAGCATGAAGGTGATGGACCCGCAAGTCGCCAACTCGGAGGTCTGGCGGATCTTCTCCTTCTTGACGGAGAAATAGTATTGGAATAGGGGAAGTTCGGGAGTTACCCGGAGATGGCCCTCGCGGAGAGTGACGTGGTTGCTGATCGCCAGCACGCTGTTTGGCGATATGTTGTGGGGCTGAAGCCCATATTCCTTCATAATTTCCGAGAAGAAATCTGATGGCGGGAAGGAGAAGCCTCGCTCCACTAGCGCCTTAGTCACCACCATCTCGCCTTCTTGAGGGGCTGGAGATAGGGAACCCGGAACTGTACGCCAGCTTCCTGGACGCAGGAAACCTTCCGCCTCGAGGTTCTAGAGCTCCATTTCGGTAGTGGTGCAGGGCCACCATTTTCCTTTGGCTTCGGAGTCTCGCTGACGGGCCTTGGATTTCTTGGCGGCGTTTTCTTCCGCCTTCTGTTCCGCCCCGGAGGTTTTCTCCGGGTTTGCGGAAGTTCCTTCGGCGTCCTTTCCAGAGTCCCTGGTGGGATCCAGTTGGACTGGAATGAAGGGAGGAGGGGCGGAGGAGATGGGGGTCGCCATAATTGGCTCGGAGGTTGGAGGCGGAGTCGCAGAAGACATATGAAGAAAGAACAGTGGCGGAAAACGGAATTTAGTCGGATCCACATCATCTTCCTAAGAGTCATCCCTTCCAACTACGGCGAAAGACTGAAGCTCGAGAACTCACCGTGATGGATTCCGCGGTGGTCGGAGTCGCCGGCGACGAGGATTTTTGCGTGGTGGCTCGCCGATGTTAAGAACACGATGAACTCGGTGCGGTGGTGAAGCAGCTCCGGCGAAACTCCGGCGGGATTCCGGCAGACTCCGGCACGGTGGAGGAGGAGCTCGAGGCGGCGCTTCGCAGAGAAGTGAAAAGGGGGGTGAATGAGGGTTTAGGGGTTGACGGTGGATATTTATAGGCCGAGAGGAGGAGATTCGTGCTCCGCATCCTGTGGTCGGAACGCAAGCGTCGCGCCGTTGGATGCGTGACACGTGTCCAAACCCTAAACGGTAAAAATGGCTAAGGATAAGTCACCGCTCAAATCGCACGAAAATGGCGCCAGAATTGGCGGAACCGTTTGAGTCTCTTAAGATTCCGGGTAAAAGCGTGAAGATAAGTAATTCTCGTTCGCAAGCAGGGGAGTAACCCGGAGACATGTTTTAAACTGTCGATGGATGAAGTCCCGCAGGATGAGAAGATTTTCCGACTAAAGGTTGGGAAATAAGAAAGTGTGAAGTTGGAGTTCTTCAAGTTTCTCCACGTTACCAACATTGCCGGAGACCATAAGGCGCTAGCAAGGCGGAAACAGGAGGTGAAACTCGGAGAACTCTGGGGGATACTGTTGTGGGTATACTTCATGGGTGTACCATCGACAGTGCCTAGATCCGGCAAGCCCGGGTGGCCCATAGACGGTGATGTGGCATGTGGCCCATCGGGCGGCCCAGTTGCTGTTGATCATGAAGGATGAAGTCCGGCCCGGGATCGCATAGCCGGATCCGCTTCAACCTTCGGAGGAACCCGGATCCGCGGAGGCCCGTGAAGAACCCGGATCCAGTACGACGTATGGAAGGCGGATCCTTGACGTATACGGCAAGACATAGTTCTGTAGTTAGGCAAACCTGTAATCCGGCTAGGACTCTCCGTGTAAACCCTAGATCCGTGCGCCTTTATAAGCCGGATCCCGGGAGCCCTAGAGGCACGACCTCAACTCATTGTAACAACGCGAAAGCGCCTAGATAATTCCAGACAAGCAGCAGTAGGCCCTGTCATCGTGTAGGTGTTCCGAAGCTGGGTAAATTGCGTACCACCGTCCCGTGTGCACTCCGCCCTATGGCCCCTATTTCTTCTCCCCCTCGTGAGGATCCCTCCTCCGAGGTACCGTCGATTAGGCAACGACAATGAGGGTCAATGATTTTGATTGTAATGCTTTATGTGATCTTGGTGCAAGTATTTCTGTTATGCCTAAGAAAATTTATGATATGCTTGACTTGCCACCATTGAAAAATTGTTATTTGGATGTTAATCTTTCTGATAATGCTATAAAGAAACCTTTGGGGAGGATTGATAATGTTCGCATTATGGTTAACAATAACCTTGTCCCCGTTGATTTTGTTGTCTTGGATATTGAATGCAATGCACCTTGTCCCATTATATTGGGAAGACCTTTTCTTCGAACTGTTGGTGCTACTATTGATATGAAGGAAGGTAATATTAAATATCAATTTCCTCTTAAGAAAGGTATGGAACACTTCCCAGAAAGAGAATGAAGTTACCTTATGATTCTATTATTAGAACAAATTATGATGTTGATGCTTCATCTCTTGATAATACTTGATTCACACTTTCTGCGCCTAGCTGAAAGGCGTTAAAGAAAAGCGCTTATGGGAGACAACCCATTATTTTACTTCTGCACTTTTGTTTTATATTTGAGTCTTGGAAGTTGTTACTACTGTCTTTACAATTCTATCCTAGCTGAAAGGCATTAAAGAGAATGAAGTACATTACTTGAGTGCTACCTTTAAAATTCTATCCTTTGTCTTTACAATATATAGCTCATGGAAAAATAGCCTTAAAAACTATTGTGGTGAAGAATATGTACTTATGTGTCTTATTTCTTAATAAGTTGCTTGTTGAGCGGTAACCATGTTTCTGGGGACGCCATCAACTTTTACCTTTGTTGAATATCATGTGAGTTGCTATGCATGTTCGTCTTGTCTAAAGTAAGAGCGATTTTCATGATCAAATGGTTTGAGTATGCATATTGTTAGAGAAGAACATTGGGCTGCTAACTAAAGCCATGATTCATGGTGGAAGTTTCAGTTTGGACAATCAATACTCAATCTCTTATGAGAATATTAACTGTTGTTGAATGCTTATGCATTAAAGAGGAGTCCATTATCTGTTGTCTATGTTTCCCGGTATGGATGTCTAAGTTGAGAATAATCAAAAGCGAGAAATTCAATGCGAGCTTTCTCCTTAGACCTTTGTACGAGCGGCATAGAGGTACCCCTTTGTGACACTTGGTTGAAACATATGCTATGCAATGATAATCCATGTTAATCCAAGCTAATTAGGACAAGGTGCGAGCACTATTGGTATACTACGCATGAGGCTTGCAACTTATAGGATATCTTATACATAACACATATGATTTATTACTACCGTTGACAAAATTGTTTCTTGTTTTCAAAATGAAAAGCTTTAGCACAAAAATAGTAATCCATGCTTCCCTCTGCGAAGGGCCTATCTTCTACTTTATTGTTGAGTCAGTTTACCTATTCTTTCTATCTCAGAAGCAAACACTTGTATCAACTGTGTGCATTGATTCTTACATGTTTACCTATTGCACTTGTTATATTACTTTGTGTTGACAATTATCCATGAGATAAATATGTTGAAGTTGAAAGCAACCGCTGAAACTTATATCTTCCTTTGTGTTGTTTCAAAGCTTTCTACTAAGAATTTATTGCTTTATGAGTAACTCTTATGCAAGTCTTATTGATGCTTATCTTGAAAGTATTATTCGTGAAAAGTCTTTGCTATATGATTCATTTGTTTACTCATTATCTTCATCATTGCTTCGAATCGCTGCATTCATCTCATATGCTTTACAATAGTATTGATCAAGATTATGATAGCATGTCACTTCAGAAATTATCCTTGTTATCGTTTACCTACTCGAGGGCGAGTAGGAACTAAGTTTGGGGATGCTTGATACGTCTCAAACGTATCTATAATTTCTTATGTTCCATGCTACTTTTATGATGATACTCACATGTTTTATACACATTATATGTCATATTTATGCATTTTCCGGCACTAACCTATTGACGAGATGCCGAAGAGCCGATTGTTGTTTTCTCGCTGTTTTTGGTTTCAGAAATCCTACAAAGGAAATATTCTCGGAATTGGACGAAATCAACGCCCAGGGTCTTATTTTTCCACGAAGCTTCCAGAAGACCGAGGGAGAAACGAAGTGGGGCCACGGGGCGCCACCACACTAGGGCGGCGCGGCCTAAGGGGGGCCGCGCGGCCCTAGCGTGTGGGGCCCCCGTGACGCCTCCGACTCCGCCCTTCCGCCTACTTAAAGCCTTCGTCGCGAAACCCCCAGTACCGAGAGCCACGATACGAAAAACCTTCCAGATACGCTGCCGCCGCCAATCCCATCTCGGGGGATTCAGGAGATCGCCTCCGGCACCCTGCCGGAGAGGGGAATCATCTCCCGGAGGGCTCTTCATCGCCATGATCGCCTCCGGATCGATGTGTGAGTAGTCTACCCCTGGACTATGGGTCCATAGCAGTAGCTAGATGGTTGTCTTCTCCTCATTGTGCTATCATGTTAGATCTTGTGAGCTGCCTATCATGATCAAGATCATCTATTTGTAATGCTACATGTTGTGTTTGTTGGGATCCGATGAATATTGAATACTATGTCAAGTTGATTATCAATCTATCATATATATATGTTGTTTATGTTCTTGCATGCTCTCCGTTGCTAGTAGAGGCTCAGGCCAAGTTGATACTTGTGACTCCAAGAGGGAGTATTTATGCTCGATAGTGGGTTCATGCCTCCATTGAATCTGGGACGATGTGACGGAAAGTTCTAAGGTTGTGGATGTGTTGTTGCCACTAGGGATAAAACATCAATGCTTTGTCTAAGGATATTTGTGTTGATTACATTACACACCATACTTAATGCAATTGTCTGTTGTTTGCAACTTAATACTCGGAAGGGGTTCGGATGATAACTCTGAAAGTTGACTTTTCGAGCATAGATGCATGCTGGATAGCGGTCTATGTACTTTGTCGTAATGCCCTGATTAAATCTCATAGTACTCATCATGATATATATATATATATATATATATATATATATATATATATATATAGGATAAATACTTCCTACTCCTGGGTGTAACTACACCCATCTCTCGTATACGATCATACAAAAGTATATATGATACTTTATCAATTTGAGTATGTTCGTATATTGTATCTAAGATACTCCATACCAACTTTGGTGAAAAAAATTTAAATACACCCATAGTTTGGACTATATATACAAAATACATGCATATTTATACGTAAAGAAATAGTGTACGTAAAAAACTGTACATACTACCTACAAAGTAGTATATATACTACC
Source organism: Lolium rigidum (assembly GCF_022539505.1). NCBI lineage: Eukaryota > Viridiplantae > Streptophyta > Magnoliopsida > Poales > Poaceae > Lolium > Lolium rigidum. Next base: position 270,042,478 of record NC_061514.1, read on the forward strand.
AAAATATTCTTATATACTTCATACTACATGTATACACTCTTCGGTATGATAGATACTACCTAGATTGTGTGAAACACACGTGGGAGTAACTACACCCGGGTGTAGCATGAATATGTCCTATATATATATATATATATATATATATATATATATATATATATATATATATATATATGTGCATTGTTATGCCTTCTTTATTTGTCAATTGCCCAACCGTAATTTGTTCACCTAACATGCTATTTATCTTATGGGAGAGACACCACTAGTGAACTGTGGACCCCGGTCCATTCTTTACATCTGAAATACAATCTACTGCAATTGTTCTTTACTGTTCTTCGTAAACAAACATCATCATCCACACTATACATCCAATCCTTTGTTTACAACAAGCCGGTGAGATTGACAACCTGACTGTTACGTTGGGGCAAAGTACTTTGATTGTGTTGTGCAGGTTCCATGTTGGCGCCGGAATCCCTGGTGTTGCGCCGCACTACACTCCGTCACCAACAACCTTCACGTGCTCCTTGACTCCTACTGGTTCGATAACCTTGGTTTCATACTGAGGGAAAACTCGATGCTGTATGCATCACACCTTCCTCTTGGGGTTCCCAACGGACGTGTGTTAACTACTACCACGCCAACAGCAAGGATGTCTCTTGATCATCATCATGGTCTTGCTCAGTGGAATGAGGACTTTCTTCTTGTTCTTCGGGATGTGACTCAACTTGAGTGGAGGATGGTTCTTGAGTTGCACTTGATGGTTCAGCTTGAGTTGAGCTAGGCTCCACATGAGCTATGCTTGATACTTCTACTTCATCACTTCGATCATCAAGTATGAACTTCTGTGGGCCGGATGTGTCCAATGCCCATAAGCTTGATGGCATTAGAAGGATCATCATTACCTACAACACATGGAACAACTTGCTCCACTTGGGAGCCATTATCCTCCAAGAACACCACGTCACAAGATACTTCAATAGCCCCAGTGGACTTGTTGTAGTATCTATAGGCGTGGGAGTTCTCCGCATATCCAACAAATGTGCCCTCAATGGTTCTAGTTTCAAAACCGAGCTTCCCTTTGTTGTTCTTAACAAGACATTTGCATCCAAAGACACGAATGTACATGACATTAGGCTTGTTACCTGTGAGAAGCTCGTATGGAGTTTTGTTATGGAGGGGGCGGAGGAACAGCCGGTTGGAGTAGTGGACAACCGTAGTGATGGCTTCTCCCCAAAAGTTGTGGGGTGAGTTGAATTCACTCAACATGGTTCTTGCCATCTCAATGATAGTCCGGTTCTCCCTTTCAACAACACCATTTTGTTGAGGGGTGTATGGCGCCGAAAACTCATGCTTGATGCCCTCATCATCAACAAACTCTTGCACGGTGTAGTTCTTGAACTCGGTGCCATTTTCGGTCCTAATCGCCTTGATCTCGGATTCATACATATGTTGAGCTTTCTTGGCGAAGGTGATGAACTCTCTATGGGTCTCATCCTTAGACTTAAGGAGAAAGACCCAAGAGTATCTTGAGTAATCATCAACAATGACAAGTCCATACTTGATCCCACCAAGAGTATCATAATGTGATGGCCCAAAGAGATCCAAATGAAGGAGCTCCAAAGGCCTCGATGTGGTGACGATGCTCTTGATAGGATGTTTCTTCTTGAGTTGCTTTCCGGCTACACATGCACTGCACACACGATCTTTCTCAAAAGAAATGCCGGTTAGTCCAACAATGTGCTCACCCTTTAGGAGTTGTTTAAGGAGACGAGGGTTTATTCCCGTGTTCCCTTCCTTTGCAAGAAGGAACACCACGTTTGGAGGGGTGGAGGTCCCACGAAGGATTCCCCACGCCACGAAGGCTCACCCTATTCTACGGAGCCTATCCCACGAAGGAATAGCTCTCTCACTTGTGCTAGACTTTGAGGTAGGCTCCAAACCTTCACAATCTTGTCAGGAGCAAATCCACAACCCGGATGCTTCCGGACCACTCTTGCCCACCTAGGGTTTCCAAGGAACCCTAGAGAGCAAGCTTCTTGATGAATACACGGGGGAATGAGATTTGGCTTAGTAGAACAGTAGATCGGGTCCTCCTCTATCATTTCCCCGGAGGGATTTGTGTTTGGGTGGAGGAGGAGGGAGATCTGAGGCTTTTGGTGTTTCTAGCAATGGAGTATGAGAGTGGGAGCTCAAGAACAGCTTGTAGTGTAGTGCCTACCCCTTCAGAGGTAGAAGAAGGGGTATATATAATGTAACTTGAAATATGGCCGTTGTCAACTTGCCACCTCAGCTTTCTCCTCGAGATTCCCGGTCAACCGGACCACAGTCCGGAGCGTCCGGCGCAGGGCCCGGTCCGACCGGGCCAGGGACCGGACCCGCCGGTCCAAACCGGGTGGCAGACCGGACCGAGACCGGAGCGCTGAAGTGTCGCGCAGTACTCCTCCTGGAAGGCATCAGCGCAGAGCCCGATTGGCGCCGGGGCGCCCGGTCCTGCACCCGGTCTGACCGGGCTAGGGAACGGACCCGCCGGTCCAAACCGGGCGGCAGACCGGACCGTGACAGGGGCAGCTTCGTGTCTTCCAGTACGCCTCCCGGATGGCATCAGCGCAGGGGCCGGTTCACCGGGCGGCAGACCGGAACTGTCCGGCGCAGGAGCCGGTCCGACCGGGCCTCTGACCGGCAGGATGCTGTAGAGCCCTTTTTGATTGTTGTCGAAGTGGGGGTCTCCTTTAGCCTTCTTGTTCCTTTGATACACCATTTATGCCTCTTTGGTTAATACCTGGGATTGTCCTTACAAACATGTATTAGGCCAAATACTCTAGCACGGTGTCATTGTTACCAAAATAATGGATAAGGGTAAAATACCCTTACACTAGGCCCCCGACGCTGATGTTCTAGCCGCTCGGCAGCTTGGTGCCTGGTGGTACGAGGATGTCATTGTCTGTGAGGATGGTTGCCACCTCGATGGTGAGGCTTGGCCTTCCGTCGGAGCTGCTTCCTTTGCCATTGTTAGGAGACGGTGGAGGTGTGAGGAGGTGAGTAGGCGAGCAGCGCCCCCCTCCCTCTAACTGGTTGGTTGCAGGTAGCTAGACGGACCGGTGAAGCATTCACTCCGGCGTGGGGAGACCCGCATTCACGCGACCATCGATGTATGAGAAGACATGTGTCCTCGCTTGGGCCACCGGTGAAGGCAATAAAGAAGGTTGACGCGGGCTTGTGTCGCAGCCAAAGTAGTCGACTCCTACATGGCGGTAGGTGCCGGCATCCCATGCCGCCCCTATGGGTCGGGACGGTACAGGCGTAGAATACAGGAGCATCCTATGGGGAGCGCTGATGTGAGTCTAATTCATGGCTGACACACTAATTAACCTATTAAAGACGCGTGCAGAGATGGGTGTCCTCCCCTGGGCAACCGGTAAAGGGAATAAGTGTCGTCTAGTAACCTTAGTAGCAGCGTGCCCCGAACGCACGCAGCCGGTACTGGGAATACTAACCGCGTGTCGATCGAGCACGCGAGTAGTAGCTCGTATCACTGGTGAGGTACTAGTCGCGGACCACCACCCGCGATTGGTAGCCAAATTTAACACGCCGACAGTAGGCATTTTCCTACTAATGCATCCCACGTCGTCTCTAGGGTCGGGGCCGGTGAAGGTGTACAGGTTATTTCATTGGGCTCTAGAATCCAGAAGCACGCTATGGAAGAGCTGGTGTGAGTCTAATTCGTGATCGTCACCCTAATTAACCTGTTAAAGACGCTATTAGGACTGCTGGTGGAGATGGTTCGAACTGTAACGGGATTCCAACGTGCAGTGTCATCTCCTGGCCAGCAACTGTTTCGGGGAAGAAAAAGGAGGACCTGCTAGAAACCTAGCAGAACGCCGAGGTCGCAACCGAGGATCATTAGATCTTCCCGAGATTCGTCAGTGCTTGAGCTTCCACTATAACCACCGACTGAACAGCAAACGTGGGGACGGGGCATATGCGACACGAAATTCGTCAGGCTGGCAGCATGGCGAGAACCATCCCGGAAAACGTAGGATCAGAAAATTCAGTTCGCTGCAGTGAACTGAATGAAGCGTCTTTCAGTTTGAGGCGCCCGCCCTAGTGATGCAGGAATTTGACCCAGACACGCGTTACTACTGCTGACAGAAACTGGAATCGCCAAGTGACTTCAGTAGAGCACAATACGGCTTGGTATTAATCGGAGATCACGGCTGCGCTAGCTGCAAAGCCGCTGTCGCTGTACAGCCTGTACCGTCCGTCCACGATTATTCTCTCGCATGTACCTCGAGCAAGCAAAGGCTGAAACTTTCCCGTATTATTCATTGAGCTTTTGACACCAACGCTTTTGTCTGCTTCAGCTTTCCCTTGGATCTCCTTCCTTCCAGTACGTGCGAACTGTGCAAGGTATACACGCGCTCTTAAGCAAGCATAATAACCACCTGGAAAGACCACCGCGCTGAGTATGGCTTACTCCTAGATAGATAGCCGTTTAGCGACCTCGGTGGCTACCGTTTGGTGCGTGCCGGGCTCGTTGCCATGCGTGTGGAATGGAACCCGGGGTTAGTTTGGTTCGGCTCGATCATCTGTTGTCTATGACCAAATGATAATGCTCTGATCAGATTCAGAAGTCCTGAATCCTGATAGCAGAAAAGGCTCGGCAAGCTACTCGGCTGTTTCTACGCTCCTGTCGACGGCCGTGGGCGTCGCCGTCGCTGCACACGTCGGTCGGGCGTCTGCGAGGTGCGCGCCAGTGCGTACAAGGGTAGGTACAAGCCTACAAGGCTAGGAGCAGAAGAGCACGGGCGGATCGCGATCGTTTCGTCCGCTCTCTCGCTCGCTCGTGCGGGTGCAGCATTCACGCTGATTTGATTAAGTTTTCGTAGTCCACAGGCTAACCATGGCTTTGTTGGCTTGTGCCATGAAGGCGGCAGTTTTGGTCCATACTACCTGCTAACGCTATTTTACTATCGTTGAGCTTGAGCGAGCGACGGCTACGTGGTCACCTGAAGCGGTAGAACGGCTGCGCAGGCGAACACGAGTTGGGAATCGCGCCGACAGTCTTGTAGCTCGATCGGGGCCTCGGAGCTCAGGGAGAGATTCTTCAGGCTCTGCCCACCTTGTACGCTTCATGGTCCATGCTGTGCTCTGCAACTGCAAGACTGCTCCATATGGGAGCCTCCTACAGCCTAGGATGCGCTGCCGACCTCTTGACATTCACATTCACTAGATTTAGATGTGCGCCTTGGCGCACGACCCCGTGAATCTAATAAGAATACACATTTCGTATAGCACCCATAAAAATTAAGTGCAAAAATAATAATACATTTCTTAGGTTTCAGAAAACGAAGTCGATAAGATGAACTTAGGATAAGGCAAACAAAATTCCAAACAAAATTCCAAACATTTATATATAACAGGGAAACATAGGAGTATATTATAGTAGAAAACAATCGATGGCTATGTCAAGAACAATAGAAGTAATGAAAGAACAACAAAAGCAACATCTACATAAGTTGGGCATTCTTGCAGCACCGAGGAAACGTAAATGGTACTTGCACCACCAAAATTTAACACCCCGCAAATGGAAATATAAATTAAGCAACGAGTCAAATGTAAGAAACGGTAACAACAGAACATTAACGCATATTCGATACTATAATATCATGATTATCTAGCTAGGTTCTATATCTCGCTAGGTTCTATAAATTAAGGTCAACGCCCATGGCTTGAATGCTAATAAAAAAGATACACAATATTGAGCACCCGAGAAATGAAGACATATGCCCCTCCCAGACAATAAACCAGCTCCTAGAACGGATGAAATTGTCATAGAGCAAAAAAAACAATACTAAAATACTTGAGATCTTAGATCGAGTGCCTTGTTGTCGCCTTGACCCAAACATCCACCGTCCAAGCACATCCCACGGCCAGCAGCAGTTCACAACCCAAATCATCACCCACGGGATCAGACACAGTCTCTTCGTGCTTGCGCACGCTTCAGGAAGAGGAAAATACTATGTCGCTGTATTCCGCACCATTGGACAGGTTACAAAGTGCTATATTAAGCATTTATGAAAATCAGTGATAAGCAAGCAGCATCAAGCATGGTTTTAACATAGTTGGTATAGAGCAATACACAAAAAAAAGCACATACATTAGATATTTAAGATATAATTGGCTGCTTGGAACTGAAAGGTAGTATGTAGTACAATCATTACTACATGGGACATTAGTTTCATCAGGGCACATTAATTTCATCAGGTTTAGAAATTATAGTTGAATGTCTTATAATCAAAATATTGAATCGCCTTCAAATACATAGAACGAAACTGCGTAAACAAATAAATGATCTGTTTCCCCGCAAAAAAAATGATCTGTTGGAAAAATAAACAATATCAAGGTTAGGTGGTGGGTACAAAAATCTTGAAATATTTTCATCAGATTTAGCAATTATAGCTGAATGCCTTAAAATCATGGCATAACATGCCAATAGCATACGTCACCACCATAGAAATCGGTGACTACCAGCAACATAGACCAAACACACATGAGCATGGTTTTTAAGGTGACGCTTTGGCGCCTTAAGGAGGGAGGGCGCTTTGGCGCCTAGGCGACGCCTAGGCGGGCGCTTTGGACACCTAGGCGCCTAAAGCGGCCATTTTTACAAAGCGGAGGGGGAGCGCCTGGACGCCTAGGCGTCGCCTAGGCGACGCCTAAGCGACGCTTTTTAAACCATGCACATGAGGCACAGACACACAAAAGAAGTGCACGGACATGCTGACGACCACCCAAACATGGTGGAAAGCACATCAGTCCTGAGAACCTTAGCGTAATTTACATAACTATAACAAAGACTGAACATGCGCCAAAATAAAAATTGTAACTATAAAATCTGGATGAATAACGGATGCATAATCATGAGGTAACCCATCCAAAATTATATAGCCCTATAACGAACCAGCTCACACCCTCATAATTAACCTATTATCAACACCAATTTTGGGGCGCGGCACTCTACGCGCCGCCGCCTTCCACACTGGTAAACGGCTTGTAAAATGATATGTTAAACATTTATACAAATCAATGGTAAATATTTAACAAATTTGTATATGTATATAATGTAAGGAAATATGTTACATATAGCGAGTGTCGGTTTGATTTTAAAGCAAAACACGTTTGCTCTTGCATACATAGGGTCTACTAAACACAACCGCAAGTGTGAAAACACATATTGTAGGGATTGTGTTACATGGTACACAATAAGTAACCTAAATTCTAGAACTGGAAAGCGGTACACATGACAATTTGTTACTACAGGGCTAGTCTATACACAACAACCACTTGCTTTATTACTCGGTGGGTAAACCTTCCTGTATAGCAGGTGGTAGAACATGTGTTGATACCAATCAAATGAGAAACAAAGACCAAAACAGTCCAATGCGAGTAAGATACAATGAAAGTGCATAATCAACTTAGTTTGTATCGTTCAACAGTTTTTTCTCGCAACTATGGGTGGAACTTGATAAACATCAAAGAGCCCTATTCCATTAACAATATTACGTAGTGGCTTTGAAGGATCGAAGATAATAGTAAAGAATGAGAACTAACCAGAGGCAATTTATTGTATAGCAACTGCCTTCCTCTTTTTGATCAGCATCAATATTTCTTGATCTGTAGTCCAACACCAAGGGAAAGCGTCTTTTCAGGTAAGGCATGAGATTCTAGAAGTGAAGAACAAAAACATACAAAAAATATCCTATCTGTTCCACTTTAGAACACAAATAAGAAAAAAAATATTAGCAAATATTATACACCATTCTTGTAAGATCCTAAGCCTCCTCAATGCGCCAATCATGTGTACATCCAGTAAAAGGAAAGCATGTCAATCCCATGATACAAGTGAAGAACTATAAAAGGCACATTAGCTAGCCGTATGAAAGCAAGTAAGCTGAAGTGTCGAGCAACCGATTATTAAATGGAAAATTGGCGGATAAACCACGAATTTGGTACCAAAAGGAAGAAATAAAAAATACTTATGGCACTAATCCAAAACTCATATAATTATGCAGTCTAATTAGTTAGGTAGAAATGCCAAGCAGCCCATGAAATACTCGTCACGGTAAATCCAAAATATCAAAACTGAATAAAAGAAACTGTCCTTCAACAAAACAATTAAATCCGCACTTAAACATACTTGTCATAAAAAAAACACCCGACTTTCCGCCTCGTAAGAAACTATAGGCTCCTCACATTCCGTATCACTCAAATAAATACAACGGAAAGCATTCATTGTGAAAATCACTTCAATCACTGGACCACTACCGTTGCAGCAAGCATATATGCGATCTTTTGGTTTAATATAAGCAGGTTTGGGAAAAGATGATGTCTGGAACAAAAAGACCTTGTCGCAACCATTTCGTTTACTAAAGTAAAAGATATAAACAGGATTGGGAAAAGACTATGCTCGGAATAAAAAGAGAAGAGTCAATTACTCCGTGATACGGTTCCTTACCTAGCACACGATGAAGAAATAGTGACATATGTGTTGATGACAACCGAAACGAAAAATAAACTCAAAGTATAATGCATCTCGAACCATGCTTGACTACTAAAACAAGTATAAAAGGCCTTACCGAATTTCACCATAAGTGTATTGTACTCGTGCGAATAAATGGGAGTAGTCCGAACGGCTAGCATGAGAGAACATCAAACCTTCCGAGTTACATAAGTAGCAAAAACGAAGGGCAAACATTAATTAGTATATACCATGTGAATACTAAGAAATAGAAGTTAAACATATAGCAAATTAGCTAATCATATTAAGCAGTAAAACACAAATATTGGAGGTATATATATATATATATATATATATATGCAATTAATCTGAAGAAGTGAAGATATAATGGAATCAGTGGTGAATTGTATTATTCCTTTTTAGATGAACACAATATCCATATAGTTGTAACTTTCTGTTCTAGGAACACATAATTATAACACAAAATATAAGAATGCACAAATAAGTGATAGAAAGGGAAATGTACTAACTATCTAAAAGTGCTTAATTAGACCGAGGATGTATAGCTACGAAAATTAGGAAAATTAGTGTAAGGCAACAAACAGCCATAGTCTCTAGAGATGCAAAAAAAAAGTACCTCTGAAAAGAAGATTTGCACTTAGTCATTCAATGAAGAAGTTAACCACCGACCAACTAACCTTTTCATCAGATACAAAACGTTAGCTGCAATAATTTTTTTTTGGCTGGAACGGTATGATATGCAAAACCTACTATGCTGAATAGTAACCAGATGTGCAAGAATTAATGAAAACAGATAAATGCAAGTACTACACATATTTAGGAAGCTGAAACCCATCTTTTTTACAACCCATCTAATATAATTTTAGAAGGCACTCCCGAATGTCCTCACCTGGAAAGAGTGTGTTCACTCTGATTTCTCTTTGAGGTACTCAATAATTAAGCTAATCTTCCCTTGCGATCGATGATGAAGCCCTAATGCACAACGGTGAGTAAAAAATACATCCTTACAATGAAGTGAGTATAAACATCTAATCGATCCGGATAGGTTGCAAAAATAAGCTAGCTTTGCAGCCACAAAGAAGTTGCACGCCATCGAGTCTGCAACTGCCGCGTCGGCAGCCCACAGAGAGATAGTAAGAGGAGAGGGGATACTGGAGGGGATTGACTTGCCTGGTCAGGTCGTCGCTCGCCGTCGATGCTACGTCGTTGACTGCATCTGTTCATCACTGCCATGTTGTGCTCACGCAGGAGAAAGATTAGTTGATTAAACCAAAATGAAGTACTGAAATCGACAAATCCGTAGGCACAATTGCATGCCTCGCTCCAACAATATGGTAGAGCCAAATAAAGATAAAAATTAACACCTTCCCCTGCATCTCCCTTCTTGACCAGTCATACAACGACGATGTGCATGTGTCTGCTGGAACCTGCTAGAAGCAAGGGCCTGAACCCATCGGTACCATGAGTAGCAATACGGTCTTGTTCGAGCTAGCGATATGCATGTCTCCATTGCTTCCTGTTGTATAACCCCAAATAAGAAAGCTGGTACAAAAAACACAAGCAAACACGGTCATACTATGTTTTGACAGAACACGTTGATACCAGGCACCTAATAATCATCGGCTATATGAAATCTGAGATTTAATCGATCCTCAACAACCACAAATATGGATATGAAAACTACAGCATATTTCTTGAGCTATGCCCGGTCATTGCCACTGTTCAGTCCCAAGTTCACATTTATTTGAACAAAAATAATGCAGGAAAAAATGAAATTATCTTTACTTAAAAAATAGACCGAGCGTAAGGCATTATAGGCATAGCGAGTTTCTAGTTCTCCATAACAAAAAGGGAAGAGCGCATTAAAAATTCCGGAATGCACACACGTACATTTCAAGACCTAAGAAATAGCGTCTTTCAAAAGATAGAGAGGCAGCAATAATCAATCACACCCTGCCTAAGCCGGTCAACTATTCAATCACACGGACCTACAAAAGTAACGGATCGAGATTTATATCAGAAGATGGGATGCAATGAAAATGAAGGTGCATATATGATACCTAATTTGCTATGAACTTCTTATTTTTAGGTGCATCAAGAAACAAAATCCTCTAGCCCGGGGTCGGAGAAAGACTGAAAGGTAAAACAAAAAAGATTCAATTTCACAACCACCTGCTATCTCCATGTATAAATAATTGAGAGAGTAGTTACAGGGAAATTAAGAGATACAACTCATGCAAGCCTTTATTTTCATCTTTCCAAGAACATAGCCTGAAATGTGAATAAACATATGTGGTTTTGATAAAACATAACCATCACATACAAATAACTGAAAGTACTGATTTTAAGGTTGATGCTTAAACAATCCTTGGTTCTAAACTGATTGCACCTTCCAACACAGTAACCTGTCATAGAAGGTGCCCCAGCTGCAATGGAAGCACCATTCAGTGGTAGATGCACTCATATTCAAACCCTTCTTCGTTATTACCACCTATTGACCTATATATGCATTATTGCAACCATAAAGTAAGAGAGACTGGAAGTTATGATACCAAGAAGCTGTTATGTATAAATATCTCAAAATCCACGTTCTCTATATATGCACAAGCTTTCTGTTATGCACGCCGTAGGTAGAATTCCCGGTGATAAAAACTAAAAGAACATTGTATCTAAGTTCAAATTGTAAAAGGACCATATGGAAATATGGAGAATCAATAAATTGGGTAATACTTCCCTCGAAGACTGTTGTGATCCCCTATACTTGTGGGTCATCACTTATCCACCAAATTTCCCTAGAAATCCACCTGCACCAAGCATTGTTCAACCTGTCGATACTTTTTCTCGAACATGCCACATCATTATTATAAAATTTAAAGGTACAATAGTGCAGTAATGTTCATATCTCCCATCCTCTGATTAGCTTGTATGTATATTAGATATTCAGTATGTAACTATTTACAATACAACAGATGAGAAAAAAGGACAAATACCAGATGTACACCGTGAAGTTGATAATATTAGTCCCTTTCCGACCTTTGCTTTCAACTCATTGCTCATCCATTTCCTGAACAAGAAACCATACATATTGAAATTTAATTTGCACTTGCATAAACAAAACAAAAACGAAGATGGAAAAGAGGTAGAGAAGCAGCGAGTTGTGGCTGCAGCAACATCACACTCATCACCGTCGGATCTACCTCGCCCTTCGGCCGGAGAGAGAGAAGACACGCCATCGAAGCCCTCCTTCCGCAGCCGGACAAAGAGGGGTACGGATGGGATCGTGGAGCTCCAAGCACGCCGCCGAGGTCTCTTCCTCCTCCGCCAATCCTCTTTTTTTCACCACTCCTCCCTCTCGTTTCGGCTTTCTCGCTCTTCCTGTTGGTTCTCACCAGCAGCGGTAGCACATCGCATCACCTCATGGTCGCAGCGAGGTCGAGCAACACGATCTTTATTCAAACAACAATGTCCAGTGATATCACCCAAAGTATCTAACAGGACAACTATGAAATTCTGGGAAGCAATAGCATCTTAAAAAGGAATACCGTGGAAGTAAATCTAATGGAGACATTAAAAGAAAGCTAAATGCAAGAAAATAAGTAACTGCGATCAAGCTTAAGTAGGGTTTGTAATATAACAGAGAATGGAAGTAAATCTAAAGGAAACATTAAGAGAAAGCTAAATTATGCCAGGTTTGCAGTCCTACAACATATATAGCAGTACATTTCAATTGCAGAGAGAGAACCAATATTAACTAAGAGGAAGAAGTGTAGATGGGAAAGCCAGATCAATGGAAACGCTTATAAATGCAGAGTATGGAAGTCTGGTTACTGAAAACAACATTGCATGCTGATGTGCACCTACTGTTCGTCAATAAATTAATACAAGAAGAAATTTATATGCTGCAAACAGAACACTTCTCTAGATCTGCAATAGAAGGGGCAAGTGTGCTTGAGTTTCCTCAAAGGCTGCTCACTACACGCAGCCACTGTGCTGCACCTTGGTGATACGGCTTCAACCTGAGGTTGCAGATGTACATCCTAAGTCAGCTCGAGGGCAGGGAGGCCTTGTTTACCTCAGGCTTGTATAGAGATGGCGAGATCGCCAGTGTTAGACACCCTGCCAGGGTCAGACCAGTGACCACACCACCACTGCAAGCCTCCGGTCGTGGCTCAGCATTGCAGAGGCAATCTCAGAGCAGAGTCCAAGGCTGATATCTTGACGAAAAATCAATGACATGTAGAGGTAATATGGAGTGTATCTCCCCATTCAAATCGAACGGAAACCTGGCCAAGCAGGATTTCATGAGTTCAGAGCTCAAGATAATCTTTGGTAGGCTGGAATTTAACATAAAAGTAGGCAAGGTATCTATTATACATGTCAAACACATCGGTTGCGAGCTCTGCAACAATACTAACAAAAGCATTATTCAACAGTATGTTCAACACAAGAGTTTATCAAGAATACAACCGTGGTAATATCAATGTTCATGTGAGAACAGTCTATATAAGGAATTAGGGCACACCAATCATAAAGAGAAGATGCAATCTCCATTCCTCCCAAAATTTTGGTTAACCATATAACCAAATTATAACGATTATTGTTTAGTTTTTAGTAAGAAGGAAAACATGCACAAAACTGAAAAGATAATTCGAAAACAAATTTCAAAGCAAGCACGTGGCATGAGGCCACAACCGCATAGAAGGATACCACAACTACTACAGACAAGGAACTTCAGGAAACAATAAAGGCTGTAGGAAAAAAACATCATCTTCACTACTTTGCTCGGTTAATCTCTCGGGATATAACAATACGAGTACTTATTAAGAGCTCCGCCGCAACGAAAAAGAGGCCGAAAGATCCGTCATCCACACTACCTAGCCATTGAAGTAATATAGTTCATGATAACGAAAGATGCAATAGTAAGGTTTAACCAATAAGGCAACCCAAGTTTTTAAATAATTGACCTTGAACTGGTTCTTAAAAATATCAACTAAAATATAAGTCGTTGAAAAAAACTGAGATCAAATCAAGATAAAGCACCCACACATGTGTCCAACAAATTTTTTGAGCTGCAATGGACCACAATTATATAACAAATATATTAAGTTGCATACCATCAGCAAGAAGAACATCGATTTAATCCCTAACCCCGTTAAAACAGACATACAAAATAACTACATATTTCTTACGTTCTGCTGGAAGATCCGAAGGAAAAAAACTGCTTTGTGAGGGACTCAATTCTGCAACTTTGAAGATTAGCCTATTGTGGTGAGTTAAAACTCAAAAAAATTCTCAACCGGCCAAGGCTCCCTTCTGTGAGTACTTTGTTCTGCAGCCAAAAGGACACTCTATGAGCAACAACACTTCAACCAACATCAAGCGAGAGAATCAGAAGTAACCAGTACTTAATGGCTTCACCTCGAAGTTTGGCTAAATAAAAAAACTAAGGAATTGAATGGGGAACCATACCTACAATAACTCAGTACCCCATCTATGATGCGTGAATGAATTGGAGTACAACAACATGGTCATGCTCGGGGTGAAGAAGAACACAAGTTGCTGTACACTATTCAAAAATAGGTGTCAATTTTTTTCCCGAAATGCCTGTAGTATAACATGTAATTACCACTTACCAGAAGTCATATATTACTTAAAACTTGAGCAACCAAACATTTTTTTATGGATATCAACTCTGAATGAGCTGCACAGAAGCAAAGGTGAAGGTCAGATGGTCAAAAGATTCAATATAGATTTTACCACAGAAAATACAAAATCATGCTAAGAGATATGGTAGCTGAGCTACATGCTTCAGGAATTGCTCGCTGTCACATGTAAGCTGACCAAAGCACTCAATATAGGCCAAAGTTTGTGCCTTCAAACATAAAAAAAAAACAAAAGCGGCTCATTAACCTTAGGTGATTTCAAAGATGCAGCGTATCTAGCAAAATTCAATTATCAGGTGATTTCTGCTGCTGCACATCATATGCCGGGGCCAGAACAGAGATGGGAACTGGAGCCCATCTATCCCCTTCCCATTTGATGCATATGACCATCATTAAGATATGTCAGATACTAATCGACAAAATTTAGAGAACATAATATTCCTTAGTTCAAATAGAGTATCTGAAAAATAAGATGTCGTGCATTGTACACACATGGTCTAGCCATACATCACAAGAGGAAATCACATTGTTTTGTAAAGCACATATGTATTTTAGAAACCTCTTGATCTTCTTCAATATCTCCATACCTAAATTGAATTTTTTTTGAACAGCTAGAAAGACTACTCAACCTATCATTGTTTGCTTGAGCTATATTTTTTAAGAGTACCAATGGAGCATAAACATTACATAGAAGAATCTTTCCCTGTGGCATGGTTGAATTCTCGTCAAACAATCTGTAAGCATATAAAAGAGAATCTGTACACACAAAGACACGATATGTTGTAGGGATCTAAAAAAGAGGAGCCCGCAAGAAGCCCCTTGGCCCTTGCGGCGAGGTCGGATGGAGCCGAGATGCGAGGTCAGCCGCCGCGGCGCCCTGCCCTTCTCCCGTTGACCACCTTGGAGGATAAAAAAGGAGTGCAGCGAGCATCGTCGGCTCAGCCATGGGGAGAGGAATAGGGGAGGACAAGAGTGACCTAGGTGAGGCTAACGCCATCTTACCTCGGGCCGTTGCCGTATGTGTCCGTGGTGATGGTCGAGAGGTGCAGCTTGTGCTCCTCCCGTTGAGCGAGAGGAGTCGGGAGTGAGAGCACCAACTCGCACGCGCCGGTGACGGAGATGGCGCACGGCAGGTGCGCGAGACCGACGAGGGAGAGGATGACGGGAGAGAGGACCGAGGCCGCGCTCGCGCCGGCCACCGGGACGGGAGCGTCGCATCCGGGAGAGGCGGCTAGGGTTTTTTTACTTTGGGCTGGCCCATTTATATGGTGCGGTGAAAACGAATGAACGGACGTGATTCGCTTTGAAGTACCATCCAACGGCTACCATCTCAAATCGCTGTGAGGCCCCCTATGGGGGGCATCATATACAACGTTAGATTCATTCGGTCCAGCAACAATCATCACGGCGATCGACATGGACACACGTGGATGGACTGCTGGTTATGTATCGCCGTCGACATGCATAGTGGGACAGGAACACTCCGTAAAACGTTCGAGCTATGCTTATTTGGAACTTGTTTACTTCTAGTGTATTTATGGGGGATGTTATCTTGATTCCTGAATAATCCCTGATACTCCGTTTGTTTTTTCGGATTTAGACGGGTTAATTTCGGATATTCTCATAAATCCTCATATTTTTGCTAGATTAAATACTCTCCATCGTAGGAATGTATTTTTAGAGAAGAGTATTTAAGAAAATCAGAGGGAATTGGGTGAACACCAGACCCTGCCATCCTGAAGCCTCTTGAAGGTGAAAATACGAGAGAACTAAACAAAGCCTAAGCCTAAGGTGGACTGAAAGGATTTGCGCAAACAAGTATATACTAGCAAGTCCTACGAGTGAGTATTTGGTGCACATGAGCACCAGTGCTCTCAGTTTTTAAAATATTAAAAAATTATGTATCTATGTTTTAAAAAATCATCACATTTATTCCATGAATACACATATATGTTCCGAATACTCGTGAGAAGTTTCACTACAAGTTGCATTGTATTTTGAGCTACAGGAGAAAAAACAAATTTGTGGGTACGTATAGTAACGTATATTTGTCAGAAATTTATCTTTTTTAAATAGCTCAAAATATAATATATTTTTCTCCAAAATTTTTACTGTATCTTCGGAATATTTATATGTATGTAGGTATTTAATTTCAATTTTTTTGAAATTCAAATAATATAATTTTATAGCACACTGGTGCTCATGTGTTAAAGACACTTTTCGCAAGTCCTACTAACTTTTTTATAGCATATACAGGCTTGTAGCCTCAGACCCAGGCCCAAATTTCCTTCTTCGTTGTGAATAGCATTTGAGCTGGGCTAGATCCCACGCTTGGATCCGCCCAGGCCGGTATGTGTGGTTCCAAACTCCACCTGGAGGTGTTTGTATGAATTATATACTATTTGAATAAAGTAAAGGTGGCGGGTTGTTCTAAAAAAACCTATTATCACGGTTTCGTAACTAATATATTTTTTCTCATTTTGAGTAGGACTTCGTTTTATTTCCTACAAAAAGGGACCAAGCCTTGTGCAATTTATTTTATTGAAACATATTACCAAACAACCCTAAAGCATAAAATTTAGAAAAAAATTGGTAACCTGCCCAAATAGTGTGACCTCAAAATTTAGGAGTAGTTTAATATTTGGTCAAGTTTTTAGTTATTCAAGACGTGTGGCCATCCCAGTGACGAAAAAAATAATTCTACTTCCACAAATTATGTTTGGACCTAAGTAAAGTATATTCAACTGAATCATATGTGTATCCCAAATGTACATTATACTAAATTAAACAAATCTTAGAAAAATGGGCCATGAGAAAGCAGAACTATGCAAGCGATAATTCCATATTTTTTACTAGAACCATGAAGAGCTAAAAGCAAAACATGGACCAATTTTCGATAAGAAATGAGTCCAAGCACGAAAAACATAGGGTTAGACAACCTAGACATTTTTTTTCTCCCGAGCTCATATGGTCCTGCTTCAAGCAAAACCTGGACCAATTTTTGCCAACTAATATACAACATATAATTGCATGATCAAAAGAAAACCAGCTACCGAGCTACATAGGGTTGGATAATTAAGTTGTATAGACAACAAAGATCATAGGCAGCGTCAACATCAAATTGAGAGAAAGAGGGTGTGCAGAGGAGAGAGATGCGGCCACATGAACCATAATGCTTTGAGTACACTAGTTCTCCACCGGCTTTATGGTTTTTTTCATGCAAGTATAGACAAATGAGAGGTTTCAGGCAAAGGAAAAGAATTGGCACTGCTTGGACCAACAAGGAAGCCCTAAGTCTAGCCGTCTAGGTGTGTAATATTTACCTGCCTTTAGAAGTTGAAGGAATCTTCGAGACCGAAAGCAACCATTTAAAGAAGTGATCTTAACTCACTTGGATAGGGAAGTGGCAAGATAAAGGGGTTCCACATGGTATCTTGTGTTGTTTTGATTCATTAAGAGGAATCCAGAAAATAGGCTGGAAGCGTACACCTACTCTAAAGCTTCGATATTCGTCGTTCAGCTAACAAGATCGCCTATTATCCTACAACGATGTCTCCGCCTTATAGTCCACTCGTTCTTAAATATAAGCCATATTTTTATTGTCGAAACATATATTTTGGTTGAGTTGCTCGTACGGTATTTACTGGTCAAAGCACGTGTTTAAACTTTAAATAGTAAATTGCGTGCTATGTTTTAAAGTGGAGGTAAGATATAGTCTCTACATTCGAAAATAATTAACTCACCTTTACCTAGATAAAGATGTATTTTAACGCATTTCGATGTGTAGGATACATCTGCATTTAAATAATGTTGAGGCACTTATTTCAGAATAGCGATGGTACAAAAGTTCTGGCTTCATGCTCAGTTATTTGTTCAAATTTTGGCAGGCCCAAAAAATCGGTAGCTCTGTAATCAATATTCATCAGAGTTTACTTCAAAAAAAAGAAATGTTATTCAGAGTTCAGAACGAGGCGAACGCATAAACCTACACAAAAACCCCGTGGCACATTGCCATTTGAACCGCCTAACAACGAGGACGAGGGATGCTGCCTCGGCCGCCGCCGCCGCCTCCAGCCGTCGCCTCCCTCCCCTACCAATGCTCCGTCCTCCTCCGCAACCTCGCCGCGCGCCACTCCCCTGTCCCGACGGCCCCCTCCTCCTTCCTTCGCGCCCTCCGCTGCCTGCACGCTCGCCTGCTCACCGCCGCACTCCTCCACAACCCGTCCCACCCCCACCTCACCCTCCGCCTCCTCCACCTCTACACCATCTCCCCGGACCTCGCCACCCCCGCCATCCTCTTCCGCTCCGAACCCGGCCCCATCGCCGCGACGTCTCTCGTCTCCGCCTACGCCATCGCCGGCCGCCTCCCCGATGCCGTCTCCTTCTTCGACTCGGTCCCGCTCGCGCGCCGAGACACCGTGCTCCACAACGCCATGATCTCCGCCTTCGCCCGCGCCTCCCTCGCCGCGCCCGCCATCTCCGTCTTCCGCTCCCTGCTCGCCTCTGACTCCCGCCGTCCCGACGACTACTCCTACACCGGGCTCCTCAGCGCCGCCGGCCAGATGCACAACCTCGCGGCATCGCACTGCACGCAGCTGCACGGCTCCGTCCTCAGAGTGGGCACCGGGGCAGTCCTATCCGTGTCCAACGCGCTCATTGCTCTGTACATGAAATGCGATGCGCCTGAGGTGGCCGGGGACGCGCGGAAGGTGCTTGACGAAATGCCGGCTAAAGACGTGCTCACGTGGACCACTATACTCGTGGGCTATGTCAGGAAAGGCGATGTCCATGCTGCTAGATCAGCGTTTGAAGAGGTTGATGGCGAGTTCGATGTCTTGTGGAATGCGATGATTTCAGGGTATGTCCAATCGGGAATGCATGCGGAAGCGTTTGAGCTCTTCAGGAAGATGGTGTCGAAACGGATACCGCCTGACGAGTTCACGTTTACTAGCGTCCTGAGTGCCTGTGCAAATGGCGGCTTCTTTCCGCACGGGAGATCTGTCCACGGGCAGTTCATTCGGTTGCAGCCAGATTTTGCTCCTGAGGCAGCGTTGCCTGTTAACAATGCGTTGGTCACCTTATACTCAAAGTCCGGGAAGATTTATGTTGCTGCAAAGATATTTGACAGTATGAGTTTTAAGGATGTAGTTTCTTGGAACACCATTTTGTCAGGGTATATTGAGTGCGGTTGCTTGGACATTGCAGCTAGGGTATTTAAGGAGATGCCGTATAAAAGTGAGTTGTCGTGGATGGTGATGGTATCAGGATATGTTCATGGAGGGCTTGCAGAAGATGCTCTGAAGCTGTTTAACCAGATGAGGTCTGAGGATGTCAAGCCATGTGATTACACTTACGCTGGTGCGGTAGCTGCATGTGGTGAACTTGGGGCGCTGAAGCATGGAAAGCAGCTCCACGCACATATTGTGCAGTGTGGTTTCGAAGCAAGCAATTCTGCGGGAAACGCACTGCTGACCATGTATGCTAGATGCGGCGCTGTGAAAGATGCTCGTCTTGTGTTCCTTGTGATGCCCAATGTTGACTCTGTCTCGTGGAATGCCATGATCTCAGCCCTTGGGCAGCATGGATACGGTACAGA
This sequence comes from Lolium rigidum, assembly GCF_022539505.1. NCBI lineage: Eukaryota > Viridiplantae > Streptophyta > Magnoliopsida > Poales > Poaceae > Lolium > Lolium rigidum. The sequence goes on from NC_061514.1 coordinate 270,062,276, forward strand.
GGCACTTGAACTATTTGACAAGATGGTTGCTAGAGGCATACATCCTGATTGGATTTCATTCCTCACAATTTTGACCGCCTGCAATCATGCTGGCTTAGTAGAAGAAGGCTTTCAATATTTTGAGTCCATGAAAAGAGACTTTGGCATTAGCCCTGGAGAAGATCACTATGCCCGGCTGATAGATTTGCTTGGCCGGGCTGGAAGAATTGGAGAAGCGAGGGATTTGATCAAGACAATGCCTTTTGAGCCTACCCCAGCCATTTGGGAGGCTATTCTCTCTGGCTGTCGGACTAGTGGAGATATGGATCTTGGTGCGTATGCGGCAGATCAGCTCTATGAGATGATACCACAGCATGATGGCACATACATACTACTGTCCAACACATATTCAGCTGCTGGACGCTGGGTTGATGCTGCGAGAGTAAGGAAGCTAATGCGTGATCGTGGGGTGAAGAAGGAGCCTGGGTGCAGCTGGATAGAAGTTGGAAACAAAGTCCACGTGTTTCTTGTCGGTGATACAAAACATCCGGAAGCGCATGAAGTCTACAAGTTCCTTGAAATGGTTGGTGCTAAGATGAGAAAGCTGGGATATGTCCCTGATACAAAGTTTGTGCTGCAAGACATGGCACCCCATCAGAAGGAATATGCACTATCCGCACACAGTGAGAAACTGGCAGTTAGTTTTGGACTTCTAAAATTGCCTCTTGGAGCCACAGTTACAGTTCTTAAAAACTTGAAAATATGTGGTGATTGTCATACTGCAATGATGTTCATGTCACTGGCAGTCGGACGGGAAATTGTTGTAAGGGATGTTAGGCGGTTTCATCATTTCAAGGATGGAGAATGTTCCTGTGGTAATTATTGGTGAATATAATTTTTACTGTCATGGCAGCTGACCTTCCAACATATGCCCTTCAGTCAAGGATTCAAAAGCCAGTTACGAAAAGGTATAGGACCATTTCTGGTACCAGTTACTCATGATAACCAGTTATCTGACAAACAATCTCGATGGACATTTTGTTAAAGCCACATCCCAACTTGCTCCGTATTCAGTCAGTTACTGTTAGCTCAAACGGTTAGTGAATTACAGTCCATGAATTCCAATCTGAAAATTGCACCTTGAGTTTCTTGGTAGACTGGTATCTTTGTTTTCCATTCTACCCCACCTATGAGCTCCTATACTGTATCCCTGTCTCCAGGTCCATGTTTTAGATTTAGTTTTTCAGCTATCTTGGCTGTAAATAAACAAGTGACACCAAATAGCAATTCAGGGGCATGGACCAATTCAAATTTCTGGCAGAAAAAAATAGATTTTCATGTAGATCTGTCAATTAGTCTGTGGTTGATCTGATCCGTCAGTCTGTGTCTCATAAATAACTGACAGATTGGTGCTAATTTCTACTACGAAGGTTGTAGCCACAGTGCTGTCAAGGATCATCCACGGCCCTTTTCGGTAAGCATCACGATGGGATTCCTGTTGTATCCAGTAACCAATTTGGGCCAATCCAACATCTCTATCTCCTGGCTAACTTGAATCAGCCGGTTAGGCACCATGAATATGGAACCCAGGTCAGCATTCTTTCTCTTTGGTTAAGATCTTAATGTCCTGCCAAGTTTAGACTGTGGAGTGCTCTGCTTAGTGCCTGATGGATCGGATAAGGAGCTCAAATTATGAACCAGGAGATAACAGCAAGTGCCTGAGGAACTGTCTTTCTGAATGAGCTTTCCAGTCAATTTCACAACGCTGGCATGAGGTTGAAGAGTTCACTGAGCTCAAGCATGGAACTACTCGCATTAGTAATCAGTTGGAGGATAATATAGTGCCTCATCTACATCCCTAGTTTTTAAAGTTATATGGATTAGCAGTACGCATAAGATGGAGCTGTGCACAACTGCGGATGCTCTCCTTCGATGTTAACTTCGAACTCTACAGTGTATGTTCTATTTTTGGACCCGTCCTATAGGGACAACTTGGGTAGGATCTGGCTTTAGATATAGGATCTATGAGATTGATTTTTTAATACAAGAAACATGTTCAAATATTCTCAAAAAAAAAAGTGACAACATACATCTATGTTATATATGCAGCACCAAAAATTTGCTGCTTTAAATTCAACCTACATTTAAAGATCCAAAAAAGATAAGTCCGAGAGTGAATAGTGTGAAATACTGTTCACCCAAGGTTGACACTATTCACAGCAGAATTTGTCTTTTTTATTTCTCTAAATATAGATAGAGTTTTGAACTGATTTTTTTGGATATGTAAATACAGAGTATATGTATGTTGTAAACATTTCTCCCTATTTTTCGCATTTTGTAAATACGATTTTTTATGGACTGATTCTATGATCTCACCTAATAAGCTGATCCTATACAAGTCTACCCCGCTAAGACAGCCGCCGCTCGGAAACCTGGCCGCATCGGTTCCCCCTCCTCCGGTGTCCTATACAAGTCTACCCCGCTAAGACAGCCGCCGCTCGGAAACCTGGCCGCCTCCATAGATCGGTTCCCCCTCCTCCGGTGTCGGGAGGAGTGGGGAACTCCATCTATGCGTGAAGATTTCAATAAAAGCAATTTTTCAGTAGTTTTGTTAGGGTTTTGGTTTTATACTAACAAATAGTACATGGTAAAAAAAGAACAGTTAGGGTTTTGGTTTTGAGATGATTTAAACGGCCATCTCATGAGGTCAAGGCGCCCCCTGCTGTGTATGGTCATGTGTCTATCGTTAAGATCTGTATAATCACCGCAGATGTTTCTGACTTTGTCTCAATGCCTAATAGACGGCACGGTGGACTGTTAGTGGTTGCAAGGCTCGTCAGCGTCGCCGCCCTTGATTTGCCAGGACTTTGCCACTACTTTCGGGATCACGGCCACCGCGCTTCCTGCAGACGCCCTCTCATACAGCGGGCTAGCAGGTGCACGAGGAGCACGCTCTGAGCCTTTGAGCATCTCTTGCACAATGAACGTTGGTTCAGCTAAACTTGAAGGACACATTAGTTCGCAAGTGGACGTATATGGGACTGAACAACAATAATCATCATCATTTCGACCAAGTGTTTTTCGAGTACATCAATATATCATAAGATAGAGCAGGCTGTGTAGACTCCCTGCCTGTAGTTGTTTACACAGATAAATAAATTCTAGCTGTAAGAGTAAAATGCCAGGCCGATGAGGTTGTGTTTCCTTATCCTTATCACTCGTTGAACAAAGCAGCGTTCTTCCTCTCCTGAAATGCATGGAGAAATATCAAAGGTTAGTCGATGCACTAGTAAAATGCATACTCATATGGCCCTAGCATCAGCATCCTTAGGATATTCACGTTAAGAAAAAAATATCCTCGATATTGTTATTACCTGTGCCTGGCGACGATCCTTGTTCAGCTTCAGAGCTCTTCCTTTCTCTTCTCCAGACCTAAAGATTTTCTGCAAGTGTTTTTTGATATATTTTTAGTTCAGTAATCTATCAGTTGATGACCATAGACTCATAAACAAAACAAGAAACAAACACTCTCCTTCAGAACCAAGAAAACAGCATCAGGAAGTTGTGAGAAGGAGTCCTAGGTTTGGAGGTTAAATAAAAATGGCTTTTTACTAATACCGGAAACTGGGAATTGTGAGATAATTAACCCGCATCCCTAGAAAACTGAATTACTTGCTAATTACTTGCTAGGTGAACACATTATCATTTTCTCTATTTCACCTTTTAGCTATTTTTATATCATCACATAGCACCACCAACAGAAGCTAAGACGTCACATGGTACATTTCACGTTTGAATAAAAGACCTACTAAATCAGAAGAAAACATTGGCACTGTGTGTGAAGCTTAGCAGTGGTGTTAAGCCTTTTGATCTTAGCATGAAAGGTAATATTTCTTGACATCAGTGCTAGCGAATTCTCCCACTTTTTTGAGTCACTTATCACAGGGATGTGGATGCTCCAAGTAGTCAGTAAGGCCATGTACAATGCAAAGTGCCTAGTGGGGTGCTTACAAAATTAAACCAAATGTTTTCTCAATAACTAGCGCTTATTTCTATAGGAGAGGTGCCTAGTTAAGAATTTTCCTTGTATAAATAAGCACTAGTGCTTAAAAAACCAGTTTATTTTTATAAGCACCTTGCACTGTATATGCCCTATCAACACAGTTGTTCTGATGAGCATGAGCAGCCGTTAACTTGTCATGAGCAGAACAAGTTTGACCAAAAAAGAAAGTACATTTGTCACATATTCTAAAATAAATAGGAATCCATAAGCCTATACCCTAAGACACAGCCACCATAAATCTTCATATTTATTTCCTCTAGCCTAATCCCTGGCTAAGCCAGTTGTGTCTGTCTTTGATGTTGGCATGTTTCTACTTCAGTCATGTAAGCATTCCAAGACCACTTGGGGTACACTTAATTCATTTGACACTGGTTCACCTTTTGCACATAATACCATGGACCAAACAATTCTCATTAAAGAACAGTAATCATCATTGCAAATTAAGGCCTTCTGTGTCTTAGTTTTACCTTGTCACTAGATGACAGGGATTCAGCCTTATCAGTCCTGATACTGAAGATATCTTGAAGAAGTCCATTGTCCTGTAAAGAAAATACAGCCATCATGTCACATGCACAAGTAAACTAGCACAGAGGAGAAATGACAGTGGAGAAATGAATCACTCCAAAAATAGTTACCTGCACATGCTTCAGGAAGCCTCTCCCAAGGAAATGCTTGAAGAAGTTCAACTGATGATCAAGAGAAATTTAGCAAAGACATGTGAATATATAATTCAAGCATTCAAGGACCACCGAAAGAAAAAAGACAAAGGCAGGCACCTGAATCAGTTCGGACCATGACGAAACCCTTAAAACATCACGTTTTCCAGCAATCTTCAGTGATTCTTCAGGACACTCGCCATACTGGAAACAAATAGCCATCAAAATACGGAACAGAGATCCTAAACTGAAGATTGAACAACAATGAAAATGAACCGGACCTTAACAAAATCCAGAATCCGTTGGAACAGATCTCTTTGGTCAGAAAGATTTTTCTTGTCTGCACCTTTGCCCCCTGCCTCCGCGGAGAGATTGGAGGCAAGACCTGCTATTTTGGCTTTCAATGCTTGCATATCCAGAAAAAGTTTACTCTTGGAGGTACCAGCTACTCCAGTGTCATCATCATCGTCTTCACAAGCGGAGACATCAAGTAGCTTTAACTCAAAACACAAAGCTAATGCTTCACCAGCAGCCATTCGAACAGCGCGATCCTCTGCTCCTAGAAGAGTAGACAGAAATGCAATTGGCCTGGCAAATAGCAGAAACATAACATAAGCAATTATGAATATGCATGCTGCAATATAAAACCAGGAAGGGAGAGAGAATCACTGACTCCTTCCAGCTATCAGTGTTGATCCGCCATGAACCAATAGTTGTTAGCAAAAATGTCCATGAGGATAGAGCAGCTGCTAACACAGGTGGCTTTGGTTTCCGGACAGTACCCACCTGCAGATAAGTTGGAAACAACAAACATATTTGGTCATCCTAGAACTTCAAATGCAGTTCTTAGAAGAATCATCAGTTCATAAAACCTGATAAGAAATCAATAGCACCCATACGTACATTTGAACCTGATTTTGGATGAATCACATCCCACATGGCTTTCAAAGATAACTCTGTTTCAGCGAGATCAGTTGCACCAACAAATGTGACGACAGCCAAGCAATCAAGGGCCTAAAACAAGTCCATGTACATCACATCACTGAAAATGCAAATAAAATCTGGAATTCAAAAGAAAAGATAAGGCTTCACTTACAGAGATCATCTTTGAAGCATCCGACCAGGTTTGAAGGACCTTAGAAAGTTGTGGATGTGATTCTACCATTGTTTCATGCGAGGTAGTCCCAGCACCAAGTGTAATAGACAGTAACCCTGCAAGTCCAAAACACAACAGGGAAAAACTGTTTTAGCAAACACCCAATGAGGTAGGAATGGGAGAAGGAAAATTTATGGACAGGATACAAACCAATGGCACGAGATGCCAGGCAAGCCTCCTTGGTAGATCCCTTCTTTATTGAAGTATTGAATAGACTCAGCAGAGTAGCATATCTTCAAAGGAGGAAGTAAATTTATACTGAATTAAAGAGTGGATTCAGACAAAAGAATTACATGTCTATTTAAGAGTGAGCTAAGATGGTGACACAGAATGTACTAAGACAAGAGATAGTGATGCCGTTTTGAGCTTGAAATGTGAAGTATTTTGTGCATAAGAACTAACAAATACGGTGGTGTATGTATACAGCTTCTACTTCAAGTAGCTATTATGTTCACATGCTACAATTAAGATTGGTTAGTGGAATGCAGTAACTTACTTGTTCTCAACAAGGCCATCAAGCATAAAACTTTCAAAAGCATCAACCAACGAAGCCAACGCTGCCTCTCTTGTAGACCCCCTGTTCCAATAACAAAATATTATAACTGATCGAATGGTAGAATGTGTACCCAATCGAAACATGAAGGGTCATTTAAGCTGGGTGTACAGTTACTAGTAAGATTTCATATAACTGAGTTAACTATGACATGCTTGCAGAGTAGAATTTGACATATAAGTTCACAATGTAGCAGACATTGTTCAAGAAATCGGCAATTAATCAGCTAGCTGGCTGATTAATCCCAGCTCCGAGGGTCACTGGGCAGCTGATTGATGCCAATTAGCTGATTAATCAGCCGATCAACCTATTAATCCCCTACTAACCAGCAGACCAGGCAGCTTACCGGTTAACGAGTTCCTCAACATTGGTACAACACTCCACTAGTGTATGATTTAGCAAATAAGAACATGCGTTACAGGACAATACAGTTTGTGAATCGTCATGGCATTTTACATTCAATCCAAATTTGTAGAGACTAAACCAAACACCGGAGTCAGAGTCCAGAGTACAAAGTTCTTGCATCCAACATTCGTCAGTGAACTAGGACCAGATGCCAAACCATCTTCTCATTCGTGATGCTACTATGCTACACCCGTAACGACAAATTTACTTGAATAAGCACACGCTAATCGAAGGAAACGCTACAGAACACTTGGCATACTACATACACTGCTGGAGAAGTCTGTGGTGATAATATTAATAACAACAAGACACAACGAAATGGTAGCAGAGAAAGTCGCACCTCTTCTCGTAGAGCGCGTCGATGTACTTGTCGAGTACGAACTCGTGCGAGTTGACGTTCTCGGTGGCGTAGGAGATGGAGAGATCCGAGAGCGCGGTGGAGGAGGTCTCGACGCTGTCGGCGTCGCTGCTGTCCAGGAGGTCGTCCCCCGCGGCGCCGCGGGCCTTGCTCTTCTTGCCTGATGACGAGGAAAGACAAAACCCCCAAATCGATCAGAATCGGCACCGCAAAACCAAGAACCGCCGCAGGTAGAAGACTTACTCTTCCCCATGGCGAGACCCTCCGCGCGGCAAGAACCGGAATCACGAATCGGCCGTCCCCACGAACGAATCACGAGAAACCCACAACCGCGCAAGAACCGCGCGGCGAGGGTCAGACGAGGGTTGACCCCGAATCAGGAGAGGGCGCGGAGTGAGGAGCGAAAACCGGCGGCGGGGACGGCGTCGAAATCGAGATGCGCGCGCTGCGGTTGGGGACAAGAGCAGGAGAAGGAGGAGCAGGGGTTGTTCTTGAGGGTGTCGGATTCGGATTGGGCGTGGAGACGCGTAGCTGCCATGTAGCGAGGGCGCGAGGTCGGGGAGGGGGAGGTGGCTCCGGCCGTGGTCTTCGATTTTGGCTCGGGGACGGGAGAGGGGAGACGCGCCTTTGGTGTTGCTCCGGGTGTGGGGAACGGGGAAATATAAACGAGCGGCGGTGGGGGATTTGGGGTGGAAGCGGCGGTGGAAGTGACGGGAAGAAGGAGGGGATCCGAGTTGGATGCTAGGGCACGACAGATGGCTTGGGTTTCCCTTCTCGTTCTCGTTTCTGTGACGTCAGGAGTGAGGAGTACTAATCCAAGGCTTGTTTTAGATATTTCTCAAACAAAAAAGGAGGCTTGTTTTAGATAGAAGACGGCTTCTTTAGACTGGCCATAGTGGATAGTATCATATAGTAGTATCATGTATATGATACTTTTCTATGATATTAGATCTATAATGCATAGTATCATAGGCTAGTATCATAATTTTGCTATATTAATTGATTTGTAGAATCCCAATACAAATTTGTGTACAAGATTTATTTGATACTAACTTTTCTCGTGATGTGCGCCATGATACAGTATCTACCTATGATACTCTAATCTTCTCTCTCATCCATAATTACCTGCCACATCAGCATTTTTGGTGGGGTTAAGATGCATGATACTAGCTATGATACTAGCACTATGGCTAGCCTTAGGATACTTGGAGAAATTGTTCGTTTATTTTCTTAAAGAAGTCATTGCTTTTTGTATACCTTTTCTTGTGAACGCTTTTTGTATGCACATTTTCACGTCATCAGCAAATGGATTTTTTTTTGGATGTCAATATTGCAAGAAAAGGTGTGTAGCTTAATATGCGGATAGCTAGAAAATGAAATTGTGTGTAGTAGCCTATTTTGAGGATAACTAGGAAAATGGCATTGTATAGCAAGGTTGGATATTTCCATCAGGACGGGACGAGCGATGTTCCGGTACCTTGGTCCACAATGTAGCAATTTGCTTCGGTTCTCCGTTAAGTCGGACCTCTGCGCGTATTTTCAACATAGAATTTTATGCGTGTCAACTTGCATCACAGAGTAAAACTAGTGTAGAACCTGCGAAAAAGAAAGAGTAAACCGAGTTTTGAATTAGCGTGTGCTTGACTATTCTACCAAGCTTAAGCATAGGTTCAGATGCACAAGTGTTATACTAAGATACTTGTATAACTACTCCGCGATCAACTATGAAAACTTACACGGCGAGCATCTTGGCCCTCCACGGCATCTTTTCTTTCTCTTTGACGGAAGATCCTGCATCTGCATGGCATCTCATCAGAATACCTAGGGCCGGGACTGACAAGAGATGCCATCCGTGGAGAAAGGCTCGCCGGATATTCTCTCCGCACGATTCAGATGGCCCATTTGCTTTTTCAGCGACGCACAGTCGGCGGCGTCCACGTCGGCAGTCGCTATCCCTTGCCCAGGGCCTCAAACCGTGTCGACACGACGACACCATACCACCACGCCATAGGCGCGGCGCCGTGGCACCCAGCCCCCGCCCGCAGACGCAGAGGACACGTGCCTCACGGTCACGGACACGGCGGATGGTGTGGTCTGACTTCTCAGCTGCCTAGCTGCTCCGTGCCGACGTGCCGTTGCCCGTTTCCCGGCAGAAAGGTCTCCACTCTCCAGACCGCTCAAGTAGCGTACCAGTGTACCACCACGTTAGAGCATCTCTAGTAGAGTCTGAAAAAACGCAAACTGAAAACATTGAGTTCAGTGTAACGAAAACGCGAGTTCTGTCGAAATTCGCAGTGGCGCAGAATAGAAACCGTAAAATGGAGCTGAAAAGAAGAATTCGAAATGGCGCGGGTAAAATTTAGCGATGATCATAGTTCTAGATGACATAGATGCTCCGATTGAGCGTACATAGTTTTGAAATTGAAAACGTAATTACTGGTACACCGGCAAGCGCAACCTACCTAAGCGAAATGCGGCCTATATGACCTATGGCGCGCGGCGGTACCGGTGCTGGCGGAGATGGTCGGCGGCGTGGAAGACCTTCACGCGTCGTCCTTGTCAAGCTCGACTACCGGACGCGGGCCTCCCGGCGGGCCGCCTCGTACTCCCTGACCTGGCGTCGGCCTCCTCCCGGCGGAAGCGCGCCCTTGCCTCCGCCTTCGTTTACATACCAGTGTTTCCTGCCTATAACTTTATGCTACAACCGCTCACACTTGAACAATGGACTAAGCCTTGAATTGCAAGTTTTGTGTGAATAGGTTTCACTCAAAGTCATAACTAGTACATGGATGCTAGTAGCCTACCCCGCGGATGAAGCATATGCGTCATACTTCGTGGTCTCATCATGAGTTTACTATAGTTTACCTAAATCTCATAGATTGCAACGTTTAATATTCGAACTCATATAGGCGTGTTCTTTCAAGAATGCTCTGTAGGACAAAATCTTTGCTATAATAGCCAGCATAAACACATTAAGCCTTGTTGCCTGATACGTCCAAAACGTATCCACTTTCCCGAACACTTTTGCTATTGTTTTGCCTCTAATTTGTGTATTTTGGATGCAACTAACACGGACTAACGCTGTTTTCAGCAGAACTGTTCTGGTGTCTCGTTTTTGTGCAGAAATCCAACTTTCAGGAAAAACCTCGGGATTTTGACAGAAGGCTCTATTTTCCCAGAAAACTCACGGAGCCAGAAGGGCAAGTCAGATGGAGGCCCGAGGGCCCCACACCCTAGGGCGGCGCGGCCCAGGAGGGGGGCGCGCGGCCCTAGCGTGTGGCCCCCTCGGCCAGCCTCCGACGCCCTCCTTCGGACTACTTATCGCCCTCGACCTAAAAACGCACGAGAGAAGTCGAAGTCGCCGTAAACCCTCCGAACGCCGCCACATCGCGAAACTCCGTCTCGGGAGCCGAAGTCTCCGTTCGGCACTCCGCCGGGACGGGGAATTGGAGGAGATCATCGCCATCATCACCACCGACGCCTCTCCATCGACCAGCCATGTTTCCCCCATCCATGTGTGAGTAATTCCCCCGCTGTAGGCTGAAGGGGATGGTAGGGATTGGATGAGATTGGTCATGTAATAGTCATAAGATTGTTAGGGCATAGTGCCTAGTATCCGTAGATGTTACTTTTATGATATTGTTGCAACTTGTTATGCTTAATGCTTGTCACTAGGGCCCGAGTGCCATGATCTCAGATCTGAACATGTTATTGTTTCATCATGATATTCATTGTTTATGGTCTTACCTGCAAGTTGTATACACATGTCGCTGTCCGGAACCAATGGCCCCGAAGTGATTGAAATCGGGACAACCGGAGGGGATGGTAGTGATGTGAGGATCACATGTGTTCACGAAGTGTTAATGCTTTGCTCCGGTGCTCTATTAAAAGGAGTACCTTAATATCCGATAGATTCCCTTGAGGCCCGGCTGCCACCGGCTGGTAGGACAAAAGATGTTGTGCAAGTTTCTCATTGCGAGCATGTACGACTATAATTGGAACACATGCCTATTGATTGATTAGTACTTGGATACCGTTTTATTATTATCTGCAAATGCCCTCGCTTGATTGTTACATGAGTTTCTCTCATCCATGCAACGCCCGTTCATCCGTCCCCGTGCCTACGTATTTTAATCCTCGCTGTTTACTATAATCTCTACCGCTGTCTTTGTTACTCTGCTCGTCGTTATTTTACTACCGCTACTACTATAAAACTCGTTACTATCGATAAACTCTTGCGAGCAAGTCCGTTTCCAGGTGCAACTGAATTGACAACTCCGCCGTTAAGGCTTTCAAGTATTCTTTGTCTCCCCTTGTGTCGAATCAATAAATTGGGTTTTACTTCCCGCGAAGACCGTTGCGATCCCCTATACTTGTGGGTCATCAAGACTATTTTCCGGCGCCGTTGCCGGGAGCATAGCTTTATTTGGAAGTTCACTTGGATTGATATTGTTCGCCGCAAACTCTCCATCATGGGTAAACCTCGCGATACTAAGGTCGCCATATTACCATCCACTACAAGAAAAGGTACAACTCGAGTACCTCTGCTGCTCTTGATTCACCATCTCGTGATAAATAAACTTGTTTCACCACCACAAGCTTCAAATGCTGGTACTTCTGCTGAATCTGAAAATTCCTCTTATAATTGCGATGATGCTTCTATCGTGCTTGATAATGATGGTTCGTTAGGATCTTTTCTAGATGCTACAATTGCTAGGTCTAGACAAATTGAAAATACTGAAACTCCTAATGAAAATGCTCGTTACATCTGTTAATTCACCCGAGTCCGTTGAATACTCTAGTGATGATCTTGATGAAGATTATGTGGAACTTGATGATGATTTTATTGAAAAATGCAATGCTACTACTGATGCAAGAAAAATTAAAAAGTTGCTTGCGTAACATGCTCGTTAGATATAAACTGTCTCCTGATCCTAAATTTGCCACATCTCCTATAAACATTAAGGATAAAGATTATGATTTTTCTCTTGATCTATCTCATATAGCTATTGTTGAGAAAACACCCTTTTGTGGTACCGAAAAAGAAAGTGCTCGTTGAACACATGATTGAGTTATCTACTCTGAGTAGCTTGTTTTCTGATGATGTTAAGAAGCGTACTTACTTTGTTGCTAAAATCTTTCCATTCTCATTAAATGATGACGCTAAAACTTGGTATAATAGTTTGCCACCTAATTCTATTAAAAGTCCAAAAGAATTGCTTGATGTTTTCTTCCGGAAATACTTTCCTCGCTAGTGCTCAACATATTGCTTTGCGGAGAATTTATAATTTTGACCAGGAAGATGGAGAGAAATTGCCCGAGGCTTGGGCGAGATTTTGCTCTCTTATTAGAGCTCGGCCCGACCATGATTTGGAAAAGCATGATTTACTTGATATATTTTATAGTGGACTAACCATTGAGTCTAGGGCATACCTGGATAGTTGTGATGGTTGTGTTTTCAGGAAAAGAACTCCGGACGTACGCCGAAGAATTATTGGCTAAAATAGGCCGGAATCATGATGATTGGACTACACCTGAACCAACCCCAACACCGATACTGAAGAAGAGGGGTATGATTAAATTAAATGATGAAGATATGAGGGAAGCTAAGAAGTCTCTCAAGGAGAAGGGTATTAAACCTGAAGATGTGAAGAATTTACCTCCTATAGAAGATTTATGTAAGATAACTTCCCCTTCATCCATGGTTGAGGTACACTCTCTTGAACGCTTTACTAGAGAAGATATTCCGTATTCAAAACCTCCTGCGCAATGCTTAGATGAGTTTGATAATTATATTGTTAAGCAAGAAAATTTTAATATGAGAGTAGAGAATCATTTAATGGAAAATTCTCGAGCTATTAGTGAATTGCATGATATTGTGGAGAGAACCTTCAATGATGTTAAGATTCTTGTTAAACATTTTCATAAGGTTCAAACTCAAATTGATCAACTCACTAAAGTGCAAAATGACTTGTTGGGAAATAATTCTAAAGAAAAACATGCTTATGAAGTAACAACTAGAGGTGGTGTTTTGATACGTCTCCGACGTATCGATAATTTCTTATGTTCTATGTCATATTATTGATGATACCTACATGTTTTATGCACACTTTATGTCATATTCGTGCATTTTCTGGAACTAACCTATTAACAAGATGCCGAAGTGCCGCTTGTCGTTTTCTCGCCGTTTTTGGTTTCGAAATCCTAGTAACGAAATATTCTCGGAATTGGACGAAACGAAGACCCGGGGGCCTATTTCGCCACGAACCTTCCGGAAGACCGAAGAGCATACGAAGTGGGGCCACGAGGTGGCCAAACCACAAGGCGGCGCGGCCAAGGGGGCCCGCGCCGCCCTGTGGTGTGGGCCCCTCGCCGGCCCCCGACTCGCCCTTCCGCCTACTTAAAGCCTCCGTCGCGAAACCCCCGAGGCGAAAAACCACGATACGGAAAACCTTACCGAGACGCCGCCGCCGCCGATCCCATCTCGGGGGATTCGAAGGTCTCTTCCGGCACCCTGCCGGAGAGGGGATTCATCTCCCGGGAGGACTCTACACCGCCATGGTCGCCTCCGGAGTGATGAGTGAGTAGTTCACCCCCGGACTATGGGTCCATAGCAGTAGCTAGATGGTTGTCTTCTCCTCATTGTGCTTCATTGTTGGATCTTGTGAGCTGCCTAACATGATCAAGATCATCTATCCGTAATACTCTATGTTGTGTTTGTCGGGATCCGATGGATAGAGAATACCATGTTATGTTAATTATCAAGTTATTACATATGTGTTGTTTATGATCTTGCATGCTCTCCGTTACTAGTAGAGGCTCTGGCCAAGTTTTTGCTCTTAACTCCAAGAGGGAGTATTTATGCTCGATAGTGGGTTCATGCTCGCATTGACACCGAGACAGATGACAGAAAGTTCTAAGGTTGTGTTGTGTTGTTGCCACTAGGGATAAAACATTGGCGCTATGTCCGAGGATGTAGTTGTTGATTACATTACGCACCATACTTAATGCAATTGTCCGTTGCTTTGCAACTTAATACCGGAAGGGGTTCGGACGATAACTCCGAAGGTGGACTTTTTAGGCATAGATGCGAGTTGGATGGCGGTCTATGTACTTTGTCGTAATGCCCAATTAAATCTCACTATACTTATCATGACATGTATGTGCATTGTTATGCCCTCTCTATTTTTCAATTGCCCGACCGTAATTTGTTCACCCAACATGCTTTTATCTTATGGGAGAGACACCTCTAGTGAACTCGTGGACCCCGGTCCATTCTTTAATACTCGAAATACAAATCTGCTGCAATACTTGTTTTTACTGTTTTCTCTCGCAAAAAATCATCTTCCACACAATACGGTTAATCCTTTGTTACAGCAAGCCGGTGAGATTGACAACCTCACTCGTTTCGTTGGGGCAAAGTACTTTGGTTGTGTTGCGCAGGTTCCACGTTGGCGCCGGAATCCCCGGTGTTGCGCCGCACTACATCCCGCCGCCATCAACCTTCAACGTGCTTCTTGGCTCCTCCTCGGTTCGATAAACCTTGGTTTCTTTCGAGGGAAAACTTGCTGCTGTGCGCATCATACCTTCCTCTTGGGGTTGCCCAACGAACGTGTGAAATACACGCCATCAAGCTCTTTTCTGGCGCCGTTGCCGGGGAGATCAAGACACGCTGCAAGGGGAGTCTCCACTTCTCAATCTCTTTACTTTGTTTTTGTCTTGCTTTATTTTATTTACTACTTTGTTTGCTGCATTATATCAAAAAACAAAAAAATTAGTTGCTAGCTTTACTTTATTCACTGTCTTGTTTGCTATATCAAAAACACAAAAAAATTAGTTTATTTGCATTTACTTTATCTAGTTTGCTTTATTTACTACTGCTAAAATGAGTAATCCTGAAGTTGAAGTTCGTTCATTTAAGCAACAAGGAGGAGAATGTTTAAAAGATGCTTGGTATAGAATTAGTGATGCCCATAATAGGTGCACTAAGAAACACTCCACCACTATCCTACTCGGGAATTTTTATGTTGGTATCTCTAGCTGGAATAGATATGTTCTTGATTGTCTCGCGGGGGGTAACTTCCTAGGTGCTCCCGCTTTAGAGGCTAGTTGCATTATTGAGAGTTTATCTGGAACACCACCTGTTAATAAAATTAAAATTGAAACCTCCCTTGAGGATGTTATGAAAAAATTGGAAACCGTAGAGAAAAATTTTAGTGTTGAAACTAAGTTGGAGATGTTACTTGTTAAAACTGATAAACTTGATAAATCCTTAGGAGGAATTGATGAAAGAATTAGTGTCCTAGGAACTTGTGTTGACCATGATAATCAAATTAATAGGATTGGCGAACTTGAAAAAGCTATGGGAACTTTGGGTTCAACCTTTTCATCTTTACGAGTTTAGAGAGAAAGCTTATGTGGGAAAGGAGCAAAAGTTTATGTATGCCTCTAAAGTGCCTAAACCAAAGAAATATTATTATAGGCCTAAAATTGACAAAGCCCCTAGTACCACTGCAAATGGGGGAGCTTATGATATCAATGCTCCATCTCGCGATAATACTTGATATACACTTTTTGCGCCTAGCTGAAAGGCGTTAAAGAAAAGCGCTTATGGGAGACAACCCATGTTTTTACTACAGTATTTTTGTTTTATATTTGTGTCTTGGAAGTTGTTTACTACTGTAGCAACCTCTCCTTATCTTAGTTTTGAGTTTTGTTGTGCCAAGTAAAGTCTTTGATAGTAAAGTAAGTACTAGATTTGGATTACTGCGCAGTTCCAGATTTCTTTGCTGTCAGGAATCTGGGTCTACCTCCCTGTAGGTAGCTCAGAAAATTAAGCCAATTTACGTGCATGATACTCAGATATGTACGCAACTTTCATTCAATTTGAGCATTTTCATTTGAGCAAGTCTGGTGGACTAATAAAATCCATCTTTACGGACTGTTCTGTTTTGACAGATTCTGCCTTTTATTTCGCATTGCCTCTTTCGCTATGTTGGATGAATTTCTTTGATCCATTAATGTCCAGTAGCTTTATGCAATGTCCGAAGTGTTAAGAATGATTGTGTCACCGCTGAACATGTGAATTTTTATTATGCACTAACCCTCTAATGAGTTGTTTCGAGTTTGGTGTGGAGGAAGTTTTCAAGGATCAAGAGAGGAGTATGATGCAATATGATCAAGGAGAGTGAAAGCTCTAAGCTTGGGGATGCCCCGGTGGTTCACCCCTGCATATTCTAAGAAGACTCAAGCGTCTAAGCTTGGGGATGCCCAAGGCATCCCCTTCTTCATCGACAACATTATCGAGTTCCTCCCCCGAAACTATATTTTTATTCCGTCACATCTTATGCACTTTGCTTGGAGCGTCGGTTTGTTTTTGTTTTTTGTTTTGTTTGAATAAAATGGATCCTAGCATTCACTTTATGGGAGAGAGACACGCTCCGCTGTAGCATATGGACAAGTATGTCCTTAGGCTCTACTCATAGTATTCATGGCGAAGTTTCATCTTCGTTAAATTGTTATATGGTTGGAATTGGAAAATGCTACATGTAGTAACTCTAAAATGTCTTGGATAATTTGATACTTGGCAATTGTTGTGCTCATGTTTAAGCTCTTGCATCATATACTTTGCACCCATTAATTAAGAAATACTTAGAGCTTGCTAATTTGGTTTGCATATTTGGTTTCTCTAGAGTCTAGATAACATCTAGTATTGAGTTTTGAACAACAAGGAAGACGGTGTGGAGTCTTATAATGTTTACAATATGTCTTTTATGTGAGTTTTGCTGCACCGTTCATCCTTGTGTTTGTTTCAAATAACCTTGCTAGCCTAAACCTTGTATCGAGAGGGAATACTTCTCATGCATCCAAAATCCTTGAGCCAACCACTATGCCATTTGTGTCTACCATACCTACCTACTACATGGTATTTATCCGCCATTCCAAAGTAAATTGCTTGAGTGCTACCTTTAAAATTCCATCATTCACCTTTGCAATATATAGCTCATGGGACAAATAGCTTAAAAACTATTGTGGTATTGAATATGTACTTATGCACTTTATCTCTTATTAAGTTGCTTGTTGTGTGATAACCATGTTTCTGGGGACGCCATCAACTATTCCTTGTTGAATATCATGTGAGTTGCTATGCATGTCCGTCTTGTCTGAAGTAAGAGAGATCTACCACCTTAATGGTTGGAGCATGCATATTGTTAGAGAAGAACATTGGGCCGCTAACTAAAGCCATGAATCATGGTGGAAGTTTCAGTTTTGGACATATATCCTCAATCTCATATGAGAATAATAATTGTTGCCACATGCTTATGCATTAAAGAGGAGTCCATTACCCGTTGTCCATGTTGTCCCGGTATGGATGTCTAAGTTGAGAATAATCAAAAGCGAGAAATCCAAAATGCGAGCTTTCTCCTTAGACCTTTGTACAGGCGGCATGGAGGTACCCCATTGTGACACTTGGTTAAAACATGTGCATTGCAAAGATCCGGTAGTCCAAGCTAATTAGGACAAGGTGCGGGCACTATTAGTATACTATGCATGAGGCTTGCAACTTGTAAGATATAACTTTCATAACTCATATGCCTTATTAGTACCGTTGACAAAATTGTTTCATGTTTTCAAAATAAAAGCTCTAGCACAAATATAGCAATCGATGCTTTCCTCTTTGAAGGACCATTATTTTACTTTTATGTTGAGTCAGTTCACCTATCTCTCTCCACCTCAAGAAGCAAACACTTGTGTGAACTGTGCATTGATTCCTACATACTTGCATATTGCACTTGTTATATTACTCTATGTTGACAATTATCCATGAGATATACATGTTACAAGTTGAAAGCAACCGCTGAAACTTAATCTTCCTTTGTGTTGCTTCAATACCTTTACTTTGATTTATTGCTTTATGAGTTAACTCTTATGCAAGACTTATTGATACTTGTCTTAAAGTACTATTCATGAAAAGTCTTTGCTTTATGATTCACTTGTTTACTCATGTCATTACCATTGTTTTGATCGCTGCATCCACTACATATGTTTACAAATAGTATGATCAAGGTTATGATGGCATGTCACTTTAGAAATTATCTTTGTTATCGTTTTACCTCGCTCGGGACGAGCGTAACTAAGCTTGGGGATGCTTGATACGTCTCCGACGTATCGATAATTTCTTATGTTCTATGCCATATTATTGATGATACCTACATGTTTTATGCACACTTTATGTCATATTCGTGCATTTTCCGGAACTAACCTATTAACAAGATGCCGAAGTGCCGGTTCTTCGTTTCTCGCTGTTTTTGGTTTCGTAAATCCTAGTAACGAAATATTCTCGAATTGGACGAAACGAAGACCCGGGGCCTATTTCGCCACGAACCTTCCGGAAGACCGAAGAGCATACGAAGTGGGGCCACGAGGTGGCCAAACCACAAGGCGGCGCGGCCAGGGGGGGCCCGCGCCGCCCCGTGGCGTGGGCCCCTCGTCGGCCCCCGACTCTGCCCTTCCGCCTACTTAAAGCCTCCGTCGCGAAACCCCCGAGGCGAAAAAACCACGATACGGAAAACCTTACCGAGACGCCGCCGCCGCCGATCCCATCTCGGGGATTCTCGGAGATCTCCTCCGGCACCTCGCCGGAGAGGGGATTCATCTCCCGGAGGACTCTACACCGCCATGGTCGCCTCCGGAGTGATGAGTGAGTAGTTCACCCCTGGACTATGGGTCCATAGCAGTAGCTAGATGGTTGTCTTCTCCTCATTGTGCTTCATTGTTGGATCTTGTGAGCTGCCTAACATGATCAAGATCATCTATCCGTAATACTCTATGTTGTGTTTGTCGGGATCCGATGGATAGAGAATACCATGTTATGTTAATTATCAAGTTATTACATATGTGTTGTTTATGATCTTGCATGCTCTCCGTTACTAGTAGAGGCTCGGCCAAGTTTTTGCTCTTAACTCCAAGAGGGAGTATTTATGCTCGATAGTGGGTTCATGCCCGCATTGACACCTGGGACGAGTGACGAAAGTTCTAAGGTTGTGTTGTGCTTGTTGCCACTAGGGATAAAACATTGGCGCTATGTCCGAGGATGTAGTTGTTGATTACATTACGCACCATACTTAATGCAATTATCCGTTGCTTTGCAACTTAATACCGGAAGGGGTTCGGACGATAACCTCGAAGGTGGACTTTTTAGGCATAGATGCAGTTGGATGGCGGTCTATGTACTTTGTCGTAATGCCCAATTAAATCTCACTATACTTATCATGACATGTATGTGCATTGTTATGCCCTCTCTATTTGTCAATTGCCCGACCGTAATTTGTTCACCCAACATGCTTTTATCTTATGGGAGAGACACCTCTAGTGAACTGTGGACCCCGGTCCATTCTTTAATACTGAAATACAAATCTGCTGCAATACTTGTTTTTACTGTTTTCTCTCGCAAACAATCATCTTCCACACAATACGGTTAATCCTTTGTTACAGCAAGCCGGTGAGATTGACAACCTCACTGTTTCGTTGGGGCAAAGTACTTTGGTTGTGTTGCGCAGGTTCCACGTTGGCGCCGGAATCCCTGGTGTTGCGCCGCACTACATCCCGCCGCCATCAACCTTCAACGTGCTTCTTGGCTCCTCCTGGTTCGATAAACCTTGGTTTCTTTCTGAGGGAAAACTTGCTGCTGTGCGCATCATACCTTCCTCTTGGGGTTGCCCAACGAACGTGTGAAATACACGCCATCATGTTTCTACTCAGGATCCTCTATATCCTGAGGGACATCCCAAAAGAGTTGAACAAGATTCTCAACGAACTAAATTAAAACTAGTGCTCCATCTAAGAAAAAGAAAAAGAAACATAAGAATGTTGTAGAATCCTCTGAACCTGTTAATGATCCTAATAGTATTTCTATTTCTGATGCTGAAACTGAAAGTGGTAATGAACATGATAATAATAAAGATAATGATAAGAATGATGCTTCTGATAAAGAAGAGGTTGAAGATGAACCTGAAAAGCAAGATAAAAATAAAAAATATACTAAAGAAGATTTTATTGCTAAGAAACATGGTAATGAAAGGGAACCATGGGTGCAAAAGCAAATGCCTTTTCCTGCTAAGAAACTAAAATCAAAGGAAGAAGAACACTAATAAATTTTGTGATTGGATGAAACCTTTATTCTTGCAAATCCCTTTGACTGATGCTATTAAATTGCCTCTAGTATATGAAAGATATTGTTACTAACAAAAGGAAAATCCCCAATGAGGAAATTTCCACTATGCTTGCTAATTACTCTTTCAATGGCAAAGTTCCAAAGAAGTTGGGCGACCCAGGTATACCTACTATTCCTTGTTCTATTAAGAATAATTATGTTAAAACTGCTCTATGTGATTTGGGAGCCGGTGTTAGTGTTATGCCTTTTTCTCTTTATAAGAGACTTTACTTAGATAAGTTGATACCTACTTGATATATCTTTGCAAATGGCTGATAAATCTACTGCTATTCATGTTGGTATATGCGAGGATGTTCCTGTTCAAGTTACTAATAATCGCTTGATATTAACTGATTTTGTTGTGTTGGAAATGCTCGAAGATGATAATATGTCTATTATTCTTGGGAGACCTTTTCTTAACACCGCAGGGGCTGTTATTGATTGCAATAAAGGAAATGTTACTTTCAATGTTGATGATAGGGAGCATACCGTCTATTTCCCCAAGAGAATTGAAAAAGCATGTGGAGTTAATACAATTTCTAATGTGAGAACTATCAAAGTGGGAACTATCGATTGTCCTATATATGAGCCTAAAGAAGAATATCAAACTCTTATGATTGGATCCATGTCAATACAATTCAAGGTAACATGATTGATTTGAGGTTTATTTCTTCATATGCTATGTAAAATTTATTTGGTGGCAAGACTTGATCAACCTTGTTAACAAATTCATTTTATATGCATAGAGGAGGTAAACAACATTTCTTTCTTCCTCCACTTGCTCTACTTGTTGTAGCACTTTTATTTTGCAAAGTTCCTTAGTTAATTGGAGATTTCAAAAAAATTCCTGGCCAGTAATAATAAACTTAATACCCAGAAATGTGCATTTTTCAAAGTTTTCAAAAATTCGCAAAAATTATACCGTTGGTCCTATTTTTCGAAGAGGCACCTGGGAGCACCAGAGGATGACCTGTGGGGCACCACAGGGTGCCACACCACCAGCCGGCGTGGCCAAGGAGGTGGGCGCGCCACCCTGTGGTGTGGGCCCCTCCTTGCCCCACTATTTCATCTCTTTCTCCCAGAATCTTCTCTCTCCCGAAAAAACTCGAACCAGCTTTCTCTCACTCGCGTTTTTGCTCAAGAGCTCAGGATTTTTCGATCTCTTTGCTCAGCCCAGACTTCTGTCTGAAATTTGGCACATTTGCTCTCCGGTATGTGACTCCTCCGCCTATCCAAGTAGAATTTTGTTTGGTTGAGTATATCTTGAATATTTTGCTGCTGTAGGTAACATGTTTAGTGAGCTTGCATGCTTGTTCTAAGTGGTATAAACTAGTTTTGATGCATGATTAGTACTCTAGCAAGTTCCTATAGCAGTTCCCCTTGATTATATGTCACCAAATCAAATTTTATATCACTTGTTGAAAATTTCAGAAAAGAGATGAAGAAGTTCAACTTTGGAGAATTGTTCAAGAAAGGAACAACCAGCACCGGGAGGCCTTCTAGGACCGCCACCCAACTTAGGCGATCGTACAATGAGGATATCATCGCGCCTAGCTTCGCGCCCGAAGAGGACAATGGGGCTCCTAATGCTTCATCCTTCCCATGTTATGATTTTCTGACAAATGCAGGGATACTGGATGATTTCTTCACCCTTGTCAACAAGGCGGGCTTAGCCACCTACGTGGGAGATGAAAAGGAGCAATACTACATGTTATTAATTGTTGGTACCTTTCCATGATTGACATAGCTATTAGATGATCTTATTTGCATGTATCTTATTATGAACTGCCTAAGTGTTAGCCATAGCATGAGAATATTTACATCATATGAACAAATGTGTTCGTGAAAGTTCTTTTATCGCTCGGTTGTTAACCGAATTGCTTGAGGACAAGCAATAAGCTAAGCTTGGGGGAGTTGATACGTCCAAAACGTATCCACTTTCCCGAACACTTTTGCTATTGTTTTGCCTCTAATTTGTGTATTTTGGATGCAACTAACACGGACTAACGCTGTTTTCAGCAGAACTGTGTTGGTGTCTCGTTTTTGTGCGGAAATCCAACTTTCGGGAAAAACCTCGGGATTTTGACGGAAGGCCCTATTTTCCCGGAAAACTCACGGAGCCGGAAGGGCAAGTCAGGTGGAGGCCCGAGGGCCCCACACCCTAGGGCGGCGCGGCCCAGGAGGGGGGCGCGCGGCCCTAGCGTGTGGCCCCCTCGGCCAGCCTCCGACGCCCTCCTTCGGACTACTTATCGCCCTCGACCTAAAAACGCACGGAGAGGAAGTCGAAGTCGCCAGAAACCCTCCAGAACGCCGCCACATCGCGAAACTCCGTCTCGGGAGCCAGAAGTCTCCGTTCTGGCACTCCGCCGGGACGGGGAATTGGAGGAGATCATCGCCATCATCACCACCGACGCCTCTCCATCGACCAGCCATGTTTCCCCCATCCATGTGTGAGTAATTCCCCCGCTGTAGGCTGAAGGGGATGGTAGGGATTGGATGAGATTGGTCATGTAATAGTCATAAGATTGTTAGGGCATAGTGCCTAGTATCCGTAGATGTTACTTTTATGATATTGTTGCAACTTGTTATGCTTAATGCTTGTCACTAGGGCCCGAGTGCCATGATCTCAGATCCGAACATGTTATTGTTTCATCATGATATTCATTGTTTATGGTCTTACCCGCAAGTTGTATACACATGTCGCTGTCCGGAACCAATGGCCCCGAAGTGACGAAATCGGGACAACCGGAGGGGATGGTAGTGATGTGAGGATCACATGTGTTCACGGAGTGTTAATGCTTTGCTCCGGTGCTCTATTAAAAGGAGTACCTTAATATCCAAGTAGATTCCTTGAGGCCCGGCTGCCACCGGCTGGTAGGACAAAAGATGTTGTGCAAGTTTCTCATTGCGAGCACGTACGACTATAATTGGAACACATGCATATTGATTGATTAGTACTTGGATACCGTTTTATTATTATCTGCAAATGCCCCTGCTTGATTGTTACATGAGTTTCTCTCATCCATGCAACGCCCATTCATCCGTCCCCGTGCCTACGTATTTTAATCCTGCTCGTTTACTATAATCACTACCGCTGTCTTTGTTACTCTGCTCGCTGTTATTTTACTACCGCTACTACTATAAAGCTGTTACTATCGATAAACTCTTGCGAGCAAGTCTCGTTTCCAGTGCAGCTGAATTGACAACTCAGCTGTTAAGGCTTTCAAGTATTCTTTGTCTCCCCTTGTGTCGAATCAATAAATTGGGTTTTACTTCCCGCGAAGACTGTTGCGATCCCCTATACTTGTGGGTCATCATTGGCAACCTGCCTTACAGCAATTGAGAGTTGTGCATATTCAAACAGAGAGGATTGCATAATACTCTCCTAAATTAAACCACTAGTTTGTTTTTTCCAGGTCCTAATTCATGGGATCTCCGATCACAAAGGTTGGGTTACTAATATGGTGTAACATCAACGGGTCTCAAACCCGCTGCGGTGACCCAGCATACCACTGCATTCTGTACTATACAAGTCGTTTATATAATATTTATGAAGGGACTTCTTCACAAATATCACATCCCTCGGAGTGGTACAACAGAAACATTGCAGGTCATAACACTCAAGATTATATTACACACATGGTTCTTAACAAGTTGGTATTCTCACAGGTCCGATGAGAACACCCTACGATATTACTTAAGTATCATTACAACTCAATCTTAATAGACATGACGAGCTCAACAACTTATTTAGGTAAGTCACTACGCTGCTCGGCTTCGAAATGTCTAGGGTAATACTCTACTCCTCCGCCTCCGTGTTGTCAACTCCGTAGACTATCCCATAGTCCACGCCTTCAATTCCTCCTGAAAGGTCTGGCTCTTCATAGAACACCGCCATGCGAATGTTTTCTGAGCTCAACTCAATGCCCAGAACTAATCACACAATGAAATCAAGAAGCAAATCCAAAGCAAACATATATTATGTATATACACCATATATAACATAAGATTACACACATATATTACATGTGGTATATATAACCACTTATTCTGGCTTATATTTGCTCCTATTTATTGTAATATCAAAAAATTTGTAATGACAATGTAATGTGTGTGTGCAATCAATAAAGCTCAAGGTTTTGTTTATGAGCCTTTATATTTATTTAAAATTCATTTATGAATTATTTGTGTAAGTGTGATATGATTTTTGAATTATGAATTCATAATTCATTTATATGTTAGTTACTTTATACTTCTTTTGTTTGAATTCAAATTTGAAATGCCAATTCAAATTTTCCTCCTAAAACCCTAAGTTTCAAAAGATATCATGCCAAAATTTATAGCACTCACATTGCTCTAACCCTAATAGCAACGAGAGAGAAACCTCGATCTCTCTTAGGTTTTATCCAATAAGGCGCGAAAATTTCCCCCGTTTTGCAATGAAATGCACATCCCATTTCTAAATCTACCCTTCGTTTGTCCTACATTCTGGGATATTACACCCATCTACCTTGATGCACTTTCTATCACATTACATGATAGTCCCTTTGTAAAGGGATCTGCCAAGATTTTATCTGTTTGAATATACGTAATAGACTTCAAACGTCTCTTTACGTGTCTTAATGACTTCGTGTTATTCATAGAATTGTTCACTTTGACAATTATAGTTTGATTGTCACAATTCAAAAGGATTGCCGAAACAGGTTTTTCAACCACATGCAAGTCCATCAAGAGCTCACGCAGCCATTTTGATTCGATAGTAGATATGTCTAAAGCAGTAAGTTATGCTTCCATAGTTGACCATGCCAATATGGTTTGTTTGCAAGATCTCCCTAATACTAAGCCACCTCCAAAGTTAAATACATACCCACTAGTGGCGTAGAGATCAGCTACATCAGAGATCCAATTCGAATCACTATATGCTTGAAATACAGCAGGGTGCCCTGGATAATGAATCTCATAACTCATTGTACCACATAGGTAGCACATGACCCAATCAAGTGCATGCCATGATCAGTACCCGGGTTTGACATGAACCTACTCAACTTGCTAACGACAAAAGATATGTCAGATCTAGTCGCACTCGCTAAGTACATGAGTGAGCCAACAATCTAAGAATATCTCAATTGATCTATGGCAATCCTTCGGTTCTTATGCAGTGTCACACTGGGATCATAAGGTGTTGGAGAAGACTTGCTATCAATATAGCCGAACCGGCTCAAGATCTTCTCAATATAATGGGATTGTGTTAGAGTAATCCCACTCTCGTTCTTAATTAGCTTGATGTTCAGGATCACATCAGCTTCTCCCAGATCTTTCATATCAAAGCTATTTGACAAGAAAGACTTGACTTCGTTTATTACTTCCATGTTTGTACCAAAGATCAGAATATCATCCAGATACAAACATAGTATAACCCCTTCGTCCCCAACATGATGATAGTACACGCACTTGTCAGCCTCATTAACAACAAAGCCTACAAAAGTTAAAGTTCTATCAAACTTCTCATGCCATTGCTTAGGTGTTTGTTTCAGGCCATATAAAGATTTCAGCAACTTGTACACCTTTCTTTCTTCACCTTTTACTACAAACCCATCAGGCTAATCCATATAGATTTTCTCTTCCAACTCTCCATTAAGAAAAGTTGTATTTACGTCCATTTGAAGAACAATAAGATCATAGGAGGCAGCCATGGATAGTAGTACTCGAATGGTGGTAAGTCTAGCGACAGTTGAATGGGTGTCGTAATCTTCGCCATCTCTCTATGTGTAGCCTTTCGCTACAATCCGCGTCTGGTACTTCTCAATAGTACCATCAGGCCTTAGCTTCTTCTTGAACACCCATTTGCATCCCACAGACTTGCATCAATGGGGGCGTTCTGATAGCTCCCAAGTTTTATTAGAAAGAATCGAGTCCATGTCATTATGGACAGCTTCTTTCCAGCCATCCGCATCTTCAGATGCATATGCCTCTGCAATGGATGTGGGAGTATCATCCACAAGGTACACAATGAAATCATCACCAAAGGATTTTGCAATCATTTGTCTCTTGCTCTGTATAGGAGCTTCATTGTCATCCTTCTCAGTAATATTCTCATGTGATTGTTCAAAATACTCATTAGATGTACTAGATTCAAGAATTATCTCAGTAGAAATTCTAGCAATGCTATGCATATCTTTCATAGGAAACATATTTAAAAAAAATGTTGCATACGAGATTTCATAATAGTATCAACACGCATATCAGGTACCTCAGATTGAACAACTAAAAATCTATAGCCTACACTCCGCGGAGCATAACCTAGAAAGATACAATCAACTGTCTTTGGTCCGACTTTGCGCTTCTTAGTAATTGGAATATTGACTTTCTCCAAACATCCTCATGTGCGCAAATACGAAAGTGATAGTTTTCTCCCAACCCACTCCTCGTAAGGGGTTTTATCTTTATTCTTGTTAGGAACTCCCTATTTAGGACATGACATGAAGTCAACAAAGCCTCCCCCCACCATGCCTTTGATAAACCAGAAGTGGCTAACATGGAATTCACCAAGTCAGTCAGCGTGCGGTTTTTCCTCTCGGCAATCCCGTTTGATTGGGGAGAATAGGGAGGCATCCTCTCATGAATAATGTCATGTTCCTCACAAAATTCATCAAAGGTTTTAGGAAAATATTCACCAACCACGATCCGACCTAATACGCTTGATCTTTCTCCCTAGTTGATTTTCAACTTCGGACTTATAAATTTTAAAGTAGTCTAAAGGTTCATCTTTAGTTCACAACAAATAAACATAGCAAAATCTAGTCACATCATCAATCAATGTCATGAACTATCTATTTCCACCTTTTGTCAGCACACCATTCATCTCGCATAGATCAGAATGTATGAGTTCTGGAGGTGACAAGTTTCTCTCCTCAGCCGCTTTGTGAGGCTTCCGAGGTTGCTTTGATTGCACACAACTATGGCACTTAGAACCTTTGGCAATGGTGAAATTTAGAATTAAACTCAAACTGGATAGCCGAGACACTAAATCAAAATTAATGTGACATAAACGAGAATGCCAAACACTGGTATCATTATTAACATTGCTACAAATATGGTTCACAGACTTATTACTGAAATCAAAATGCGAAAAGCGAAATAAGCCTCTGCACTCATAGCCTTTACCAATAAATTGTTCAAACTTGGAAACAACTACTTTATTCGACTCTAACACAACCTTAAACCCATCTCTGCATAGAAGGGAGCCGCTAACGAGATTCTTGTTCATAGTAGGGACATGTTCCATGTTCCTCGGTTGTACGATCTTCCCCGAAGTGAACTTCAGATCTACGGTGCCAACACCACGAACAGAAGCATGTGACCCATTTCCCATCAAGACGAAAGAATCTGGGTGACCTCGTAAGAAGTGAACATGGATATGTTAGCACACACATGAACATTAGCACCCGTATCAATCCACCATCATGGAGTTTGAAATACCAAAAGAACACGAAAAAGATTACCGTACCCATCAACATTGCTAGCGGTCACAGTGTTGACATGCTTCGCCTTTTTCTTGTGGTCTGCCCTCTCTAGACAATCCTTAGAAAAGTGGTCAGCCTCTCCACAGGTAAAGCAACTCAGATCTGATTTGTTTATCATCATCTTCTTCTTGAAGGTTGTAGTCTTCATAGGCTTATTGAAGGAGGGCTTGGTATTCCCTTTATTCTTGTTGTAGGGTTTCTTCTGCATCATGTTGGCGCTAAACTGACCCTCCCCTTTCTCAGTAGTATCCTTAGCCCGAGCTTTCTCCTCACCATCAAGAGACGCTATCAGATTTTCAACTGATATCTCCAGTCTCTTGTATTTGAGAGTTGTGGTAAAGTTCCTCCATGAAGGGGGCAACTTAGCGATAATGCATCCAACCACAAACTTGTCAGGTAAGGCACACTTAAGAAGTTCAAGCTCTTTCGCAATGCACTGTATCTCATGAGCTTGTTCGAATACATAACGGTTGTTCACCATCCTGATGTCATGGAAGCTCTCCATGATGTACAGTTCACTATCGGCTTCGGTTTCACCGAATTTAGCATTCGGTGCATCCTAGAGCTCTTTACCGTCTGTTATGTGCACATACACATCACACATACGATCAGCAAGAATACCCAGAATGCATCCGATGAAGAGAGTATTGTCTTCCTTCAACTGTTTCTAATCTTGGTCAGATATAGTTCCTTAAGGTAATACATTACTAACTTCGAACACTTTCAGATGAGTAAGCCAGAGCGTGGCCTTAATATGCCACCTCTTAAATTGCACACCGTTAACTTATCCAGCCTGAGTGCATCAACAAAACCAGCCATTGTTAACTTAGGAAATTTCCTACAGTTAGGTTTTTGGATTGTTAGATAATTAGGCACAATTTCCATGATTAATTACAGAATATTAAGCACGACGACAGAAAGTACTAACATGTGAAACTTGAACATACTAGATGCATTAATCAACATGAATGGCAGCCGGGAAAATGACACAACATCCATTGCTAAATAGATTGAGATATTTGGGCCGCATTTGCGTCGCCGCGGACGGCTCGGTCACTATGCGTCGCCCCACTGGAGCATGTTCTAGGAAAAAAATTCGTCCGCGCAGACACAAATGGTCGCTCAGCGTCTGTTTGCATCGCCCCGTCGGAGATGCCCTTAGATTACTTATAGTGAGAGTAAGATAACTAGTAACATCACACACCTCAAGGCATTTTGGTGACATGACATGATAATAAATGAAGAAAGAGAGTGAGATGGTAACTAGCTATGTTACCATAATATCACACTTCTCAAGTGAGTCCATAATCTAATAAATATAACATGCATGATACCACATATAAGTAAGACTACTCACAATGAGAGTATCATAGGTAGTACTGTTGGATAATTGGGCACAATTTCCATGATTAATTCCATAATATTAAGCATGACGACATCAAGTACTAACATGTGAAACTCGAACATACTAGATGATGCATTAATCAACATAAATAGTAGCAGGGCAAATGACACAATATCCATCGCTAAACAGATCGAGATATGTCGCATGTACCGCTATGGTGGAGGTTGTGGTGGCGGTGTAGCAGTCGCCGATGCAGCAGTAACGTTGTTGATGACAACGTTGTTGACGATGGATCGAAGTAGATGGTGTTGAAGACGATGGTAGGTAGCACCGCTCGACTTGGACGGAAGACGACCCGTGATGAAGAGCTTGATCAGTCGCACAGAGCGCTTCCCAAAAATCTAATTCTCCCTCTCCCGTACAGGATCGCAAAGACGAGCGGTTCCGGAGACCTGCTCTCCCGTTCGCCAGTGCACGCCGGTGGGCGGGATGGAGTAGGCTACAATCGTTGTGCAAGCAGAGAGAGGTGGAAACCCTAACTCTTGTATTAGATATGTTTCTGCGGTAGTGATACGTCTCCAACGTATCTATAATTTCTTATATTCCATGCTAGTTTTATGACAATACCTACATGTTTTATTCATACTTTATATCATTTTGATGCATTTTCCGGTACTAACCTATTAACAAGATGCTGAAGCGCCAGTTCCTGTTTTCTGCTGTTTTTGGTTTCAGAAATCCTACACAGGAAATATTCTTGGAATTGGACGAAACAAAAGCCCACAGCCCTATTTTCCACGGAGGGTTCCAGAACATCGAAGAAGAGTCGGAGGCGGCCAGCAGGGGGCCCACCCCACAGGGCGGCGCGGCCAGGCCCCCAGGCGCGCCGGCCTATGGGGAGGCTGATAACGCGTGAAGCACACGTCCGTTGGGAACCCCAAGAGGAAGGTGTGATGCGTACATCAGTAAGTTTACCTCAGTAAGAAACCAAGGATATCGAACCAGTAGGAGATGAAGGCCACGTGAAGATTGTTGGTGAAGGAGTGTAGTGCGGCGCAACACCAGGGATTCCGACGCCAACGTGGAACCTGCACAACACAATCAAAATACTTTGCCCCAACTTAACAGTGAGGTTGTCAATCTCACCGGCTTGTCAGTAAACAAAGGATTAAACGTATGGTGTGGAGAATGATGTTTGCTTGCAAAGAACAACAGAGAACAATGATTGCAGTAGGTTGTATTTCAGATGTAAAAGAATGGACCGGGGTCCACAGTTCACTAGTGGTGTCTCTCCAATAAGATAAATAACATGTTGGGTGAACAAATTACAGTTGGGCACTTGACAAATAGAGAGGGTATAACAATGCACATACATATCATGATGACTACTATGAGATTTACTTAGGGCATTACGACAAAGAACATAGACCGCTATCCAGCATGCATCTATGCCTAAAAAGTCCACCTTCGGGTTAGCATCCGCACCCCTTCCAATATTAAGTTGCAAACAACAGACAATTGCATTAAGTACTGTGCGTAATGTAAACAACGAAAATAATTTAGTGCACATGGTGGCAGATGCGCACAGGGGGGTATAGGTACACATGCACTAGATAAGAGACACCTGCCCTGGCTAACATTGCGTCGCGGCAGTAGGCACCGTACCAAAATCACAGAAGCTACACGTAGCTTAGATGTGTAGCATCACCTTTTTCACTTTGCAGCCCAAATGGCCCAGATGGTTACATCGCGCAGACGGGCCGATTCATCCCGCATACGAGACGTCGTTTTATGGAGGCGGCCCATCACGCACGGATCGCGCTCGACGTCTATGATCTTTTTATATGTGAGCGCGCAACCAGTCGTTAACACACCACATTAGCCACGCTTCTTTGTCCAGTTCTTCTCCGATCCCTTAGCTTTTCTGCTCATCGGCCATGGAGCCAGCCAGATCGGGAGCCAGCCGCAGCAGCGCGTGCAGCCGCAGGGTTGCCTCGACCGGGTCATCTTCAGGAGTTCGCGACCATGGTGGGGCATTAGTCCTAGCGGACGCAAGAACCCGGTGGACGAGCTGGGCGACGCCCCGCCGGTGATGTTGTGTGCATGCTCAAGGCCAGCAATGTCGCTGATGGCAAACACCGTCGCGAACTCAGGCCGATTCTTCCTCAAATGTGGTAACCCAGCACGCCCGCCCGTCAGGTGCGGCTGCTACAGAGGGATACAGGTGCGAGCTCTCGTGCAGAACAATGCCTCAATCCACTTCTCTACTTCTTGACTTCAATCACGTGTCTAATCACGTTAAACCGCTTGTTCGTGGGGACATGGATGCTTCCTGTGGATATGGGAAGATCTACTGAAGATTTACACGAACGCCAAAGTAGCGTACGAAACAAGGCGCCTGGAGGCTGAGAAGGTCGCCATGGCGAGGCGATGGGAGGAGGAGGTGGAGGAGCTGCAGTCGCGTCACGATGAACAGCTGACGAATCTGCAGAAGCTCTATGAGGCAGAGCTCGCTGAAGCGAAAGCCAGAGCAGAGGCCACCATGGCAGCGGCAAAATCAAGCGCTCGGAAGCTGAAGATCGTAATTGCATGCCTAGTGATTCTATGCATGTTTAGGATGACTTAAGCCTTTCCTTCCCGTTCTGCAAGACAGAAATATGATGTATCCCCGCCTCTTTTATTTTCGCAAGCAAATCCAGCAATAAATGACCTCCGCTCATGTTTTAACAATCTCTCCCTTTTTAATTGATTTGATAACTACGTTATGTTTCTATATATTTTGAGCTGTTCCTCTTTTTCTTTTGACAATCCCGAACGTTTCGGCCTCGTCTGCCACGTTAGGCCAAGGTCATGTCTACGCAGAGAATCTCTGCGCCCGTTGCGTGAGACCGGCGTGGTACACCTTTTTCACCAGCTGTCGCAAATGAGCAGTGGACGGTGGTGTAGAAATGTACGTTGATAGACGTCTACCTACATGTCGTCTCAAAGCTAAGACATAGAGTCACCACGTTTTGCAAATGTACGGCTGGGGTAGCCACGTTTAGGACAGCACAGCAACACCAGACGGATCCTATCAATATCCTGGGGCAATAAATAGGTGGCCGGGAGACGATACATCCAAGCACCAACAGCTAGGACAGAGGCACCGCAATTGCAACGGCTCTTTTTTCCTTTCAGTAAACGGGAGATGGGGGTAGTGTTAACCATCGAGGTCGCCGTAAACGAGCTGGAGATGGTGCAGCCCGCATTCAAGTGCGCGTGCCGGCAGGCAACTGTCCGGAAGGTTTGCTCCACAGTTGGTGCAAACGAGGCTAGACCTTTCTTCAAATGCAACATCGGATACGTAGAAAATAGCACATCATCAGTATTCGAGGACCCGAGCTGGAAAAGAGTGAGCAACCTCTCCCGCAATCCATCCCCTTTTTTGTTTTCTTTTTTTGGTTTCGTTCTTTATTTTTTGTACTTATCATTCCCCCTTTTCTTGTGCACAGCATCTTGGATGCGATATCTGGATCTGGGCGGACGCCGTGAACAGTTTTGCACGAGATGTATTCGACGAGAACCAACTATCTGATGCGGATCTGAGGGCTGCACTGCTGGGAATAAACATCAGAGAGCCACGAGAGTAGATCATGAACGCGCTCCAGGACGGGGGGATGCCATAAAATGATGCACTTTTTTTTTTATCGCCCAGGTTATTTTCTTCGGTACGCGCCCCAAAAATCGTGTATCTCAGTACGCCACAGTCAATGTGTTTTCTGAGTAAATTACGTGCACTACCAGTTCCTGCGATATTTAAACCCTGTTTTTCTTATCATTTTTTCGATTTACTGGGTTTTTATGTCTACGTCGCGAGGGCTCTAATTAAGGCCTAAAAGCTCACCCGAGAGCACCTCCACGTGTAAACTTTATTGGCAGGACCGATCTATCTAGCACGAGACGCGTGTCTGTCGGAGTTATCTGCGGCGTCTGACCTACACGCGAGCCATCGACACCCACAACCGGCACACGTATCCCGTGTCCGAGAAGGGATGGGGTTCATGGCGCGTCTCCACCGCCGCCGCAGCCACACACAACACCCCGTCGCCACGGGCACCTGCTGTCTTCGACGGTACAAGGGAAGGCCCATGTCGTGCCATGAAGCCCACCCCTCCCCCCTACATTTTTTCCTTATCGGACACGAGATACGTGGTCCAGTTACGGTGTCGATAGCTCGCGCGTAGGTCCGGCGGCGGGGCGGTGGGGGGGGGGGGTGTGCCCGTGGCGACGCCGGCGGCGGATACGCGCCATGAAAGCCCACCCCCACCCTGCATTCCTTCTCGGACACGAGTTACGTGCGACAGGTATGGGTGTCGAGGGCATCGCTTCGGCGGTCAGCGCCCCAGGTCTGCACCGCAGCCTTCGCCATCAATGGCGCGGCTGCCTGTTCTGCACGTGCACTGGCTGGCGGCGCCTGGGCTTCTGCGCCGCCTTCAATACAATCTTATCCCGCGCGCGGCCGCGCTTAAAAGACCACCGGCCGCGTTCCTCCCTCCCCCACAACTCCACTCGCACCACCCCGCCGCAGCGCCATGGGGAAGAAGAACAACTTCGAGGACTCCGACAGCGGCTGCAAGAGGGGGGCACCGCTCCCCGCCATGCTGTGCAGTAGGCCGTGGCGGAGGTCCGCGTTTTCGAGTTACCGGAGAACATGACGGACGACGAGATGGGGAAGCTCGGCCTCCTCGTCTCCGAGAACGACGCGCATGTGCAGCAGCCACTGCCCCGCTACGCCACCGGCGTCATGCCGCCGGGCCTGGTCGCCTCCTCCACCGCCGCCACAGCCGCAGGCCTGGTCGCCTCCTCCACCGCTGCCACAACCATACCCCCTGGGCGCCTCCGCCGCTTGCCACAGCCGCAGCTCTGTGCGTCTCCACCGCCGCAGCCTGGGCGCCTCCTCCACATCCAGCACCACCGGCGCGCCCGGCGTACGCTCCCCCGGATGGCAACTGGCCGTGGGAGATACCGGAACTCATCATGCTCGACAGCGACGAGTAACAGCAGTAGACGTTTTGGCATTTTTTTTCATGTTTTAACTATGTAATTTATGTTTCATGCATTAAAAAATTGTCTTCGGCCAAAAAAATGCGTCGTGCCGCTAGAGCCACACATGTCGCAAATGGACATGCGGTCGATTTTGACCATTTCGGCCGAGCCACACCCGCCGCTAAAATGCTTCGCGCCGCTGGAGATGCCCTTATACGCAAACGATTCGATTAATACCTCACCGGCAGGAGTACCGACGATCACGAATCGAGAAGTTCTAGGGATGTAGTCGTCGCTCCACCTTTTGACGCGGCAGCACGAAAAAAAGGGATGGAGTGTGGGCAGCACCGAGTAGACAGCGCGCGCGGTACATCTTAAATCGAATCTCAGTACATAAGGAAGCATGGCATACATGACACACACACAACGCTCACACACCTCAGACCAGAAACACTGCTACACACCTACGATGTTTTTATTTTATTTTTCTCCGATCTAATCAAGAGTAGATTAGCCGAAGGAACGCCAGCGACGAGACGAAAACCATCTAAGACTGCTTGCCGCCGGCGCCGGCATCGCGAGAACCAGCACTTGCAACAACCACACCGTCGTCGCCTGGCTTCTCTCCACCCTTGGTCAGGAGCGACAGCTCATACAGCTCGTAGAGGCGGCAGCGCTCGCAAGGTGCAGCAGGCTGGACCTCGCCTGCAGGAGCACCAAGATCCTGACCGCCGGCAGCGACCTCAATGCCTCCGGAGCGGCGTGAGGGGCTCCCAACCCGGCGCGCTGGTTGGAGCAGCGGACCCGAAAGGCGTGGGGAAAAGCCGAGCGGCTCACACCCGCCGTCCTTCATCACCGCTGAAGGGGGAGAATCGGAGGACTTACCGCCATCCATGGCGATGGCGCTGCAGGTGTTGTGGGTATACTTTATGGGTATATCAACGGCATGGCCTAGATCCGGCAAGCCCGGGTGGCCCATAGTTGGTGATGAGGCATGTGGCCCATCGGGCGACCCAATTATTGTAGATCCTGAAGGATGAAGTCCAGCCCAGGAACAGGAAGCCGGATCCCAACCGACCTACGAAGGAGGCCGGATCCGTGACGGCCCATGAAGTATCCGGATCCAGCACGTTCTTAGAGGAAGGTGGATCCTTGATGTACACGGCAAGACATTGTACCGTAGTTAGGCGACTTGTATTCCGGCTAGGACTCTCCATGTAAACCCTAGATCCGTGCGCCTTTATAAGCCGGATCCCGGGAGCCCTAGAGGCACAACCACAACTCATTGTAACAACGCGAAAGCGCCCGGATAATTCCGGACAAGCTGCGGTAGGCCCTGTCATCGTGCAGGTGTTCCGAAGCTGGGTAAATCGCGTACCACCGTCCCGTGTGCACTCCGCCCTATGGCCCCCTACTTCTTCTCCCCCTCGTGAGGATCCCTCCTCCGAGGTACCGTCGATTAGGCAACGACAGTTGGCGCCCACCGTGGGGCCTGCGGCGTCTGGAGGCCGGAACCGGGAGGGTTCCGCCATGGGAAGCTTCGACAACACCATCGCTGTGGGGCGCGTCCTTTACGCCGGAAATCTGCCGATCATCCCTCCGGATGAGTGCTGGATTCCGGCTAAGACTGACCCCGTCAAGCTCTCCATCGTCCTAGTTGGCGGCATACACATCTTCATCGGGGAAACCGTCGATTCCGACGGAAACCCACTGGTAAGTAGCGCTGACGCGACCGCCGCTGAGCAGGACGCAGTCGCGAAGATCCGATCTGAGACGCAGGAACTTCCTAGGGAAGATTCCGCCTTAGATCTAGAAAAATCAAAGCCCACCCAATCCGCCCCTGAGCAGGAAATAAAGGTGGAAGACCAATGCAAATCCGCCTGGGTCTCCCAGGTGTTAGAAAAGCAAAGGTGTCACTTCGTGCACTTCTTGGCCCATACCGCCGGAACCGCCCCTCAAGAAGCCGGAGCTGGTCCCGCGCAGGTCGTGGTACCGGAAAACAACGTTGCTCCGGAGCAGCAGGAGGCTGTCGGAGAAAGCGGAAATCCGGTTGAAGAGTCGATTCTGGGTAACCTAAGCCCAATTTCCGGAGATGCCCCCTCCATGGACACTGAAGAGTTCGATCGCAAGGTGAAGGAATACGGATACGGTGATCAACCCGAAGTTGAATCCGCCCAGCCTAAACAGGTCCTCGCAACCTTGGCGGCGCTGGATCAACGCGAATCAGAGGATGACAACACCTACTCCGATCCACAGCCATCCCGTGCAGGATCTCCGCTGTCACGAGAGCGTCCGCACAAGGAAGTGCTGTCCCCTGAAGAGCTGGTTGAACAAGCAGGCATGGAGGCAATTGCACGCTCGGCTATTCTCAACAAACCCATAACCCCTGACGACGCCGCAGATCCGGAGGCTCTAGAGGCCACAAGACTGGAGATTCTGGAAACAACCCAGAAGTTCGCCAGAACCGCAGCGGCAATGCTGGATGAAAGGAAAGAAGCCGCGCACTTCGTGGAAAATTTCCACCAGCGAGAGCTTGAGGTTGACGAACAACTGGTAAAAGTCAAGGAACTGCAGCAGCACTGGAAAGACAAGGTCACCGAGCTTCAGCAGGAGGCCGATAAAATCAGGCGGGATGCTATACCTCCCCGCAAGATCACCTTCGCGACTCCCACTGAGCATCAGCCGCTCGCGACTCCAAAGGATAATATGAAGAAGGCTGCGGAGATCTTGAAGAAAAAGACCGAGGAGATTGACATCGAGTACGTCCGTACGCTCGTTGCCTCAGCAATGAAGCAGCAGAGCAAGGCAGTCACTTTGCGCAGGTTGGAATCCAACCCGGAGCATTGCGTCTCTACTGCGCAGAAGGACGCCTACGACAATCGCCAGCGCGATGACGAATCACGAACCGGATCCTCGGAATGCAGAAGGAAAAACCAGAGAACACCCCAATCCAATCCCCGTACCATCAAAGACACCTCCGTCAGATCCGAGAAAGGGAAAGGATGCGATGTACACTGGTAGAAACAAGTACCGGAACCCCTCGCCTCCGCCCAACGGATACCCGCGTCCTCTACCTCCTCGTCGCCGTAGTCCAGTCGGAAACACCAGGCCTCATGGCCCAGGTGGAATAAACATCCGCGACAACGGGCCACCTTCGAGGAACAGAGAGCGTACGCCGGAACCCCGCCGAAGCCGGAACAACGATCGAGAACCCGAGCCTAGGAGGAGTCGGAACGAGGAGCGTGACCCGGAGCCTCGCAGAAGCCGGAACGACGAGGGCAACCAGAACCATGGTGAAGGCAGCCATCGAAGCCGGAGTCAACACCGCGAAGGACGGGGAGACTCGGATGGCGGAAGCAAGAGGTCATACCGCCCCCCTCGCAGGTCTCCCTCACCACCACCTAGCGGTGGAGGCGGAGGTGGAGGCGGAGGCGGCGGCCGGAGATCCCGTTCTCGCTCAAAATCCCCCCGCCACGGCTCGCGTGACGCGCGGGAACGCCTCAACGAGTACACAACTGATTACATTGGCCCAAAGTGCTTTGGCAGGATGATTCGAGAGGAACCAAAGCCAAGGATGAACCTCAAGCTACCCGGAAACCTGAAGAATTATGATGGCTCGGAAAGGCCGGATACCTGGATTGAGGATTACTATAATGCAGTAACCTTCGCCGGAGGAACCCCTAATATCGCCTGCCGCATGCTTCAGCTGTACCTTGTAGGTCCAGCCCAGATCTGGCTCAGCGATCTCGAGAAGAACTCCATCTTTTGCTGGTTTGACCAGAAGAACGCCTTCGAGAAACACTTCAGGGGCACCTACAAGAGGCCTGCCACAACAAGCGACCTACAGGCATGTATCCAGAAGAAGGGTGAAACATCAAGAAGTTTCCTCACCCGATGGCTGGCATGCAGAAACGAGTGTGAGAACGTCGACAACCGCACAGCAATGCACGCCTTCATCGGTGGCTTGCAGCGAGGAGGATTGCTGCGGCACAAGCTAACCTGCTTGGTCAATGCAAACAAATTAACGTTGGATGACATGATCACCATCGCCAGCGATCATACTGCCGCCGATGACGACGCAGGCGGAGATCTAGCAGCTACAACAATTCCCCTGCATCAGCAAAAGAAGAACCGTGATAACGGCAGCAGCAGCGGCGCCAAGCGGAAAAACCCCCCTGATGACCAAAAGAGTGGCGCATCCGACTTGATCGCCATGGCCTTCCAGCGCGGAGGCCAAGGAGGCGGAAGAGGCCGTGGCCGCGAAGGTGGAGCTGGAAGGGGCCAGCAGCGTGGCGATGAGGTCACGGCTGCCGGAACCCGCCCCCCCAAACTTATGAAGAGTACAGAGACATGCCCTGCCTGGCCCATCTGGATCCGGCTACAGGGAAGTCCACTCACACGAACCGCAACTGCAAGTGGGTCAACGATCTCAAATCTGACCCGGAAGCAGGATACAAGCGAGCCCGGAAGCACCGCCCACGCGGCAAAGGAGGCAAGGGCAAGAATAAGGACAAGGAGGAAGACAGTTCCGAGGCGATAGACGAGGACGATGCTTCGCCGGATCCCAAAGCCGGATCCGCAGCTAAACCCAACCCCTTCGACAAAAAGAGTGCGGGCGCATACCACACCTTCCTTGGAACCCCAACAGTCCGTGCAAGCAAATCAGCTCTCCGGATCCCGAACGCCACGGCTCTCGCTGTGCCGCAGTATGTCAGGTGGTCGGAAACTCCGTGTACGTTTGATAGAAAGGATCATCCTACTGTCATCCCGAAAGAGTGCTACGCCTTGGTTGTAAGTCCCCGCATCGACGGGTATGATTTCTCCAAGTGCCTCATGGACGGCGGAGCCAGCCTGAACATCATGTACCTGGAAACTTTGGAGCGGATGAACCTTACCAAGGAACAACTCAAGCATAGCACCACCAAATTCCATGGTGTGGTTCCGGGTAAAAAGACAAATTCCTTGGGCAGCATCAGACTTCCCGTGGCTTTTGGCGATGGAAATAACTTCCGCAAAGAGATGATCACGTTTGAGGTCGTGCCCTTCAAGAGCTCCTACCACGTCATCTTCGGCAGGCCCACCTACCACAAGTTTCACGCAAGAGCGTGCTATATCTACAACAAGCTCAAGATTCCGGGTCCAAAAGGTATGATTACCATATCCGGAGACTATAAGAAGGCTCATGAATGCGAGTTAGGCGAAGCCGCCTTCGCAGAGTCTGTGATATCTGGAGAGGAGCTGCAAGGCTACAGAGCCGCGGTGGATCCGACTGAGATGCAGACCACCAAGAAGCAGATCTCCGAACAG
Source organism: Lolium rigidum (assembly GCF_022539505.1). Taxonomy (NCBI): domain Eukaryota; kingdom Viridiplantae; phylum Streptophyta; class Magnoliopsida; order Poales; family Poaceae; genus Lolium; species Lolium rigidum. The sequence continues at coordinate 270,101,859 of NC_061514.1, forward strand.
AAGACCTCGTTCAAGGCCGCGATAGAAACCAAGAAGCACGACCTCATTGTAGGCGACAGCTCCAAGTAAGTTTCAGTCGGAGCCAACATGGACCCCAAATAGGAAGACGCGCTCGTCGAGTTCCTCCGCGCTAACATGGATATCTTCGCATGGCAACCTTCTGACATGTCCGGAGTACCTAGGGAACTCGCCGAGCACTACCTCAACATAAATCCGGGGGCCAAACCGGTGAAGCAAGCTATGCGACGCTTTGGAGATAAGAAGCGCCGCGCCATAGGAATGGAACTAGCTAAGTTACTAGAGGCAGGTTTTGTAGTAGAAGTTATCCATACTGATTGGGTCGCAAATCCCGTCCTTGTACCCAAAAAGAACACTGAAATACTAAGAATGTGCATCGATTACTCCGGCTTGAACAAGCATTGTCCGAAGGATCCGTTCCCTTTGCCGCGCATTGACCAAGTCATTGATTCGACGGCGGGGGCGGAACTTCGTGTTTTCTTGACGCATATTCCGGTATCATCGGATCCGGATGAAGAAGTCCGACCAAAAGGCGACCTCGTTCATCACCCCCTTTGGCACTTACTGCTATGTCACCATGCCCTTTGGTTTGAAAAATGCAGGTGCCACCTACCAACGTACGATGCAGAGGTGCTTGAAGGACCAAATTAGCCGGAACGTGCACGCTTACGTCGACGACATCGCGGTCATGACCCGGAAAGGATCCGACTTGATCAGCGACCTCACAGAAACCTTCGAGAATCTCCGTCGGTACAAGATGATGTTGAATCCGCTGAAGTACGTCTTTGGTGTGCCAGCCGGAAAACTCCTTGGCTTCATCGTCTCTCACAGAGGCATTGAGGTCAACCCGGAAAAAATCAAGGCAATCCTGTGTATCAAAAGGCCAACTTATCTCAAAGATGTGCAACGACTAACAGGTTGTGTCGCAGAAATCAGTAGGTTTGTTAGCCGTCTTGGCGAGAAGGCGTCACCTTTGTACAAGCTGTTGAAGAAAACAAACAAATTTGTCTGGGACGATGCAGCAGATGCAGCGCTTAAAGGATTGATGGAAATACTCACCTCTCCACCTATCCTAGCAGCTCCAGAAGAATCAGAGCCCATGCTCCTATACCTGGCAGCTACCAACAAAGTCATCAGTCTCGTCATCGTGGTGGAGCGAAAGGAAGAAAGTCACGAATACGGAGTCCAAAGGCCTGTCTATTACATTAGCGAGGTTCTAACGGAATCCAAGCAAAGATATCCTCACTTTCAGAAGCTAGCCTACGGCGTGTTCCTAGGAAGCCGGAAGCTGAGGCACTACTTCCAAGAGCACCCAGTAACAGTTGTGAGCAAAGCTCCACTATCGACGATTCTCAACAACGCTGAAGCGACAGGACGCACAGCAAAATGGGGCATCGAATTATCCGCCTTCGACATCCCATACAAAGCTAGGACCGCGGTCAAATCCCAAGCCTTGGCAGATTTCGTTGCAGATTGGACAGAGGCTCCGGATGCAAATCTGGAGCCGGAACCAGAAACATGGGTCATGCACTTCGATGGATCCAAGCAACATCAAGGCTCAGGAGCCGGAGTCACCCTGAAGTCCCCTACCAGAGAAGAACTGCAATACGTCTTGCAGATTCACTTCGAAGCTACAAACAACATGGCAGAATACGAGGCTCTACTACACGGTCTGCGCATCGCTAAGAAAATTGGGATCAAGCACACAATTTGCTGCGGAGATTCCGACCTGGTGGCACAACAAGTAGCCGGAACCTGGAACGCCAGAAATTCCGTCATGGTGGCCTATAGAGACGAAGTTGATGAGATCGCCAAGTGCTTCCTCGGATACGAAGTCAAGTACGTCAGACGCGACGATAACGCAGCGGCAGATATGCTATCCAAGCTCGGATCCGGCAGAAAACCAATTTCGCCCGGCATTTTCCTGGAGCATCTGCGGATACCCTCAGTCAAGGGCGCTAACCCGGAAAATCCAGAGGTGGCAGATCTCCAGCAAGGGAAGTGATGGTCATCATTCTGGCTTGGACGCAGCCTTTCCTGGACTACCTCATCGATCAAAAGTTGCCAGAGGACGAGGTCCTCGCACGACAGATCATCAGACGAGCAAGATCCTACACAATAGTTGATGGACAACTCTACAAACGAAGTGCAACTAGAGTTTTTCTCAAATGCGTCTCCAATCAAGATGGCATCGAATTCCTCAGAGAAATCCACGCAGGGGATTGCGGGCATCACGCCGCTCCCAGGTCCCTCGTTGCCAAAGCTTTCCGGCTTGGATTTTACTGGCTCACAGCTAAAGAAGATGCTGATAAGCTGGTAAAAACTTGCCGAGGTTGTCAGTACTACGCTACTCAACCAAACGCTCCAGCCCAAGAGCTGAAGACCATCCCTATCATTTGGCCGTTTGCGGTCTAGGGGATGGATATGGTTGGTAAGTTAAAGAAATCATATCCTGGCGGTTTTGAGTACCTCCTGGTCGCTATTGATAAATTCAGTAAATGGATCGAGGCAAAGCCAGTGAGAAAAGCCGATGGTGCTACGGCACTAAAATTCGTCTGCAGCCTCGTGACGAGATTCGGCATCCCGCACAGCATAATCACAGACAATGGCACGAACTTTGCGCAAGGAGAATTGAAGGATTATTGTCATGACGTTGGGATTCGACTAGACCTGGCACCCGTGGCTCATCCACAGTCCAATGGTCAGGTCGAAAGAGCCAACGGACTCCTTTTATCCGGAATAAAACCTCGCCTTGAAGAACCGCTGCGCTGCGCAGCCGGAGCTTGGGCTGAGGAGTTGGACTCCGTCCTGTGGAGTTTACGAACTACCCCCAACAGGTCAACAGGATTCACTCCGTTCTTCCTGGTATACGGATCCGAAGCTGTGCTCCCCTCCGACATCATCCATGATTCACCGCGAGTCTCCGCCTACAACGAAGAAACTCCTGACGAGGCCGGACAGCTATCTCGTGGACCCGATCGAAGAAGCTCGGAATTTAGCGGACCAACGTTCCACCATTTACCGACGAAGCTCCGACGCTACCATAGTCGTCGAGTTCGGAACCGCTCGTTCATGGCCGGAGACTTGGTCCTCCGCCTTCGCCAGGTGAAAGATCATAAGTTGCAATCTCCATGGGAAGGACCCTTCGTCGTTAGCAAAGTGCTTCACAACGGATCATACTACCTCGTCGATTTCCGAGAGCTAAAGGACAGACCTGCCAATTGGCACCGGAAACGCAAACGGGAGGATCCGGATGACATTTACGATGAAACAGAATGCCCTTGGAACATTGCACAGCTACGTCCTTTCCACACTTAGCGTAAAATTACATACTTTGTAACAATATTATACATGATCAATGAAATAAAGCTTTTGGTTCACTCTATGAGTCATTTACCTCCTTTACTTGTTCATTTTTAGACCATGTATGTGTTTTCCGACTAAAACCGAAGAGCTGGATGTTTCCGCCTAGGCGTGTATGAAAGTTGTGATTTTCAAAATCGTCCTTTAGGACGTAAGCTTAAGTTTTCTGGTGGAAATATTTTCTGTTGCGAATTCGTGGATTCGTAGTAGCGATTTCCGGCACCTTGGCTGGGGGCTTGTTTCCGCGGTTATTGACGGATCGCCATTGGGCTTCGTCGCCGCTGGCGAGCGTTTCCAGCCAAAGGTCTTCCGGCTCGCGGAAGGTCAAGCGAGTAAGCCGGAAAACATAGAAATCAGCACTTGCTTTCCAAACAAAACGAAACATGCAAATAATATTAAAGGCTAGCAGGATAAGTTGTTTCCGCCCATGCATAACTGTTTCGTCCCTAGCTACTTAAGAATTTAAAAGTTATATTACAAACCCTCTTGGGGCCAAAATGATGCATTGTATTTCATCTTCCCCGCAGGACTAAGTTTTTACTTCTCCTTAGCCGGAGAAGTTTCCACGTTGGCATCACCTCCTTCTGCGTCACCCGGAGTTTCCTTTTCTGCGTCTTTGGCGGGCGAAGAGGCATCCTCGTCTTCTTCCGCTTCAGCTGCAGTCGGAGAAGCGGCGTCACCTTGGTCCTTCGAGCTCGTCCATGTATACTGGCTTCCGATTGGGCAGGCCTGGACTCCGCTTCGCGCTCCTTGAGAAGCTCAGCTTCGAGGGGCTCGTCAGCAGGAAGAACCACCTTGTCGTAAAATTCGTCATGGCGAATCCTCCGGGCAATGCGTGTATCATAACCACTAACAGCATCTAGAAGTGCATTGACATCCGCGTCCGGAGGAACGCCAGCAGTGACATAGTCAAGGTTTAGCTCCGGGTTGTGCGCCAAGCACATAGCCAAGGACATGGCCGCCGCACCCCGCGCCGAAGAGGCTTGCAGATCCACCACCAACTCCGGAAGCACGTCCATCCTCTTGATGAGCTTGCGCACATCGCAGGTTCGGCTCTTCTTGATGTTGAGGTTGTGGCAGATTTTCCTGGAGGCGGAGATGAGGTCCTTGCAATCCTCTCCGGCCAGCTGCAGCAGGTCATCGCGCGGGAACTGGCTCAGACGTTCCTCATCATATCCGAGTGGATCTGGAAGACGCAGGTTTTGATAAGTACAACAATTTACATGCACTATCATATGAGTTTCGAGGACATACCCATGACGTCGGAATTGAGCAGGTCCCAGCAGCTCTCTGCTGTCTCCATATATTTGCGGAGTCCACCAAGCTCCTTCTGCTGCTTCTGGATGGTGTCGCTGTCAGTTCTTCTTTTCAGCTCAAACTCACCCACTTTTCGAGTAAGCTCCGAGTTCTTTTCAGCAAGCTTCTGTTCCGCCTCTGCGAGCTTCGCTTCTAGATTCTTCTAGGAGGCGCGGAGAGTTTCCAGTTCGGAGGAGGCTGCAGCGAGAGACGAGGAGGCACCTACTCACAGTTACGTAAAGCATCAAGTTCGAAAAATGCGGAACATAATCCACAAGCATCAGATAATCGGAAACCAACCTTGAGCTTCTGACAATTGTTATTTCAAATACGCATTCTCCGTCTGGAAGCGCTGGATTTTCTCCGCCTGGCTGATGGTCACACGACGCTGAAGCGCAATGTTTTTGTGCAACTCGTAATGCAGGGCTTGGATGGTGTCGCTGTCAGTTCTTCTTTTCAGCTCAAACTCACCCACTTTTCGAGTAAGCTCCGAGTTCTTTTCAGCAAGCTTCTGTTCCGCCTCTGCGAGCTTCGCTTCTAGATTCTTCTGGGAGGCGCGGAGAGTTTCCAGTTCGGAGGAGGCTGCAGCGAGAGACGAGGAGGCACCTACTCACAGTTACGTAAAGCATCAAGTTCGAAAAATGCGGAACATAATCCAAAAGCATCAGATAATCGGAAACCAACCTTGAGCTTCTGACAATTGTTTTTTCAAATACGCATTCTCCGTCTGGAAGCGCTGGATTTTCTCCGCCTGGCTGATGGTCACACGACGCTGAAGCGCAATGTTTTTGTGCAGCTCGTAATGCAGGGATTTTTGTTCCTGCAAACACAGTCAGAGACGGAGTGAGTTCCGCAATAATGGTTTAAGTCTTTCTAAAGCATTGTCGCTGGAAATTTTTTTCCGACATCATGCTTGGGGGTGATGACCCACAAGTATAGGGGATCGCAACAGTCTTCGAGGGAAGTAAAACCCAATTTATTGATTCGACACAAGGGGAGACAAAGAATACTTGAAATCCTTAACAGCGGAGTTGTCAATTCAGCTGCACCGGAAACGAGACTTGCTCGCAAGAGTTTATCGATAGTAACAGCTTTATAGCGATAGCAGTAGTGAAATAACAACAGACAGAAGTAACAAAGACAGCGGTAGTGATTATAGTAAATAGCAGGATGAAAATACTGTAGGCACAGGGATGGATGATGGGCATTGCATGGATGAGAGAAACTCATGTAACAATCAAAGCAGGGCATTTGCAGATAATAATAAAACGGTATCCAAGTACTAATCAATCAATAGGCATGTGTTCCATATATAGTCGTACGTGCTCGCAATGAGAAATTTGCACAACATCTTTTGTCCTACCAGCCGGTGGCAGCCGGGCCTCTAGGGAATCTACTGGAAATTAAGACACTCCTTTTAATAGAGCACCGGAGCAAAGCATTAACACTCCGTGAACACATGTGATCCTCATATCACCACCATCCCCTTCGGTTGTCCCAATTTCTGTCACTTTGAGGCCTCCGGTTCCGGACAGCAATACGTGTATACAACTTGCAGGTAAGATCATAAAGCAATGATTATCATAATGAATTGATAACATGTTCAGATCTGAGATCATGGCACTCGGGCCCTAGTGACAAGCATTAAGCATAACAAGTTGCAACAATATCATAAAAGTACCAATTACGGACACTAGGCACTATGCCCTAACAATCTTATGCTATTACATGACCAATCTCATCCAATCCCTACCATCCCCTTCAGCCTACAGCGGGGGAATTACTCACACATGGATGGGGGAAACATGGCTAGTTGATGGAGAGATGTCGGTGATGATGATGGCGATGATCTCCTCCAGTTCCCCGTCCCGGCGGAGTGCCAGAACGGAGTTTCTGGTCCCGAGACGGAGTTTCGCGACGGTGGCGGCGTACTGGATGGTTTCTGGTGTTTCGTCAATTGGTCTCGCGTTTTTAGGTCTCCAGGGCTTAAATAGGCGAAGAGTCAGAGTCGGAGGGGCCACGGGGCCTCCTCACACTAGGGTGGCGCGCCCCCCTCCTGGGCCGCGCCGGCCACACGTGTGGGGCCCCCAGGGCATCCCTCTGGTCCCCCTCTGACTTTCTGGAAGGTTCCAGGAAAAATAAGATGTTTGGCGTTGATTTCGTCCGATTCCGAGAATATTGCCCGAACAGCCTTTCTGGAACCAAAAACAACAGAAAACAGCAAGCGGCCCTTCGGCATCTCGTTAATAGGTTAGTTCCGGAAAATGCATAACAACATTATAAAGTGTAAGCAAAACATGTAAGTATTGTCATAAAACAAGCATGGAACATCAGAAATTATAGGTACGTTGGAGACGTATCAGCATCCCCAAGCTTAGTTCCTGCTCGCCCTCGAGTAGGTAAACGATAAAAAGAGTAATTTCTGTAGTGACATGCTACTTACATAACCTTGATCATACTATTATAAAGCATATGAGATGAATGAAGTGACTCAAGGCAATGATCTATAGTTGCTAACAAATAGATAACATATAGCAAAAATTTTCATGAATAGTACTTTCAAGACAAGCATCAAAAAGTCTGACATAAGAGTTAACTCATAAAGCAATAAATTCAAAGTAAAGGCATTGAAGCAACACAGAGGAAGATTTAAGTTTCAGCAATTGCTTTCAACTTTCAACATACATATCTTATGGATAATGGTCAACACAAAGTAATATGATGAATGCAAATAAGCAAGTATGTAAGAATCAATGCACAGTTGACACAAGTGTTTGCTTCTAAGATGGAAGGAAGTAGGTAAACTGACTCAACATAAAGTAAAAGAAAGGCCCTTCGCAGAGGGAAGCAGGGATTAAATCATGTGCCAGAGCTTTTAAGTTTTGAAATCATATAGAGAGCATAAAAGTAAAGTTTTGAGAGGTGTTTGTTGTTGTCAACGAATGGTAGTGGGCACTCTAACTCCCTCATCAAACAGACTTTCAAAGAGCGGCTCCCATGAAGGACGTTATCTCTACCAGCAAGGTAGATCATCCCTCTTCTCTTTTGTTTACACATGTATTTTAGTTTTATTTATGGTTGACACTCCTCCCAACCTTTTGCTTACACAAGCCATGGCTAACCGAATCCTCGGGTGCCTTCCAACATTCACATACCATGAAGGAGTGTCTATTTGCAAAATTAAGTTGCTTACCGATGAATCAGGGCAAAACACGTGAAGAGAATTATTAATGAAAGTTAATTAATTGGGGCTGGGAACCCCGCGCCAGCTCTTTTTGCAAAATTATTGGATAAGCGGATGAAGCCACTAGTCCATTGGTGAAAGCTGCCCAACAAGATTGAAAGATAAAACACCACATACTTCCTCATGAGCTATAAAACATTGACACAAATGAGAGATAATAAGTTTTGAATTGTTTAAAGGTAGCACATGAAGTATTTACTTGGAATGGCGTGAAAATACCACATAGTAGGTAGGTATGGTGGACACACATGGCATAGGTTTTGGCTCAAGGTTTTGGATGCACGAGAAGCATTTCCTCTCAGTACAAGGCTTTGGCTAGCAAGGTTATTTGAAGCAAACACAAGTATGAACCAGTACAGCAAAACTTACAAAAGAACATATTGCAAGCATTATAAGACTCTACACTGTCTTCCTTGTTGCTCAAACACTTCTACCAGAAAATATCTAGACCTTAGAGAGACCAATCATGCAAACCAATTTCAACAAGCTCTACGGTATTTCTCCACTAATAGGTTCAAACTACATGATGCAAGAGCTTAATCATGATCTACTTGAGAGCTCAAAACAATTGCCAAGTATCAAATTATCCAAGACAATATGAAGCATTTTCTGTTTCCAACCAAATAGCAATAAATGCAATAGCTTCCAACTTTTGTCATTGAACATTAAAAGTAAAATGAAGAACACAAGTGTTCATATGAAAAAGCGGAGCGTGTATCTCTCCCACACAAGGATTGCTAGGATCCGAATTTATTCAAACATAAACAAAAAATAAAAACACACAGACGCTCCAAGTAAAGCACATAAGATGTGACCGAATAAAAATATAGTTTCAATAGAAGAACCTGATAAGTTGATGAAAAAGGGGATGCCTTGGGCATCCCCAAGCTTAGACGCTTGAGTCTTCTTGAAATATGCAGGGATGAACCACGGAGGCATCCCCAAGGTTAGACTTTTCACTCTTCTTGATCATATATCATCCTCCTCTCTTGACCCTTGAAAACTTCCTTCACACCAAACTTCTCATAATCTTCATTAGAGGGGTTAGTACTCAAAAAACTTTAATCCACCTTGGCCCTGTAGTGACACATTGCAATAACTCAATAAAACATTAGCTACAGCTCTCCACGTCTAGAAAACCTCACTTAAAGTCCACAAGAGACAATGCAAAAACAGAGACAGAATCTGTCAAAACGAACAACCAAGTAAAGACGGATTTTTAAGAGGTACTTCCGTTGCTCAAATCAGAAAACTCAAAACTAATGAAAGTTGCGTACATATCTGAGGATCACTCACGTAAATTGGCAGATTTTTCTGAGTTACCTACAGAAAATCATACCCAGATTCGTGACAGCAAGAAATCTGTTTCTGCGCAGAAATCCAAATCTAGCATCAACTTCTATTAGAGACTTCACTTGGCACAACATTGCAATAAAATAAAGATAAGGAGAGGTTGCTACAGTAGTAACAACTTCGAAGACACAACAAAACAGTAGCAAAATAAAGACATGGGTTATCTCCCAAGAAGTGCTTTCTTTATAGCCATTAAGATGGACTCAGCAGTTTTAATGATGCTCACATGGAAATAAGAGTTGAAGCAAAAGAGAGCATCAAGAAGCAAATTCAAAAAGCATTTAAGTCTAACCCACTTCCTATGCATAGGAATCTTGTACACAAATAGATTCATGAAGAACAAAGTGACAAGCGTAAGAAGATAAAACAAGAGTAATTTCAAAATTTTAAGCACATAGAGAGGTGTTTTAGTACCATGCAAATTTCTACAACCATATTTTCCTCTCTCATAATAATTTTCAGTAGCTTTATGAACAAACTCAATAACATAACTATCACATACAACATGCTTTTCATGATTCACAAACACATAATTTCTATCCAGCTCAGAAATAATAGGATTAAAACTTTCAAACCCACTTTTATCAATAATGTAACAAGATGATTGATCAATCTCAAAAGATATGGGACTCATAGATAAAGTCAAGAACTCTCCTATCCCATTTTCATTAGTAGTACAATTAATATTATCAAGTAACATAGGACCATCATCTAGAGATTTATCATAAACATTTGCCAAGCAAAACGCTTTAGTACCATGCATTTCGACATCAGGCACAAACAAAGCATTATCATAAAATTTATCAAAGTAGCATGGATTATCATAGATAACAGTAGCATAATTATTCTCACAAGTTTTACTCATAGGGAATATTTCAAGAGAATCCACAGGAACATAACATTCATCCTCCTTTGGTAAGCATGGAGGACAATCAAATAGTGTAAGAGATAAAGAGTTACTCTCATTAGAAGGTTGGCATGGGTAGCTAATCCATTCTTCCTCCTTTTGTTCATCACTCTCCTCTTCCTTTTCATCCAATTAGCTTTCAGGTTCATCAATTTCCTCCTCTTTTTCATCCAATGAGCTTTCAGGTTCATCAATTTCTTCTTCCACTGGTTCTTGCAAATTGTGAGTGCATTCTTGTGCATTAATAAGTCTCTCTTTATAATCAATGATATAAGGATTATCACTGTAGCTTTCTATGCAAAAATTAAGGATAGAAGAGACATAATCTTTAAGGTCCTTACAAACAACACAAGTTTCATAATTTTTAGCAATGAAGGATTCGATCTCGAAGCTCCCATAAACAAAACAAATTGTTCTACTTCTTCGAACCCAAAATGAATATAGCTATTCCAATTATAGTTCTTAATTAAAACTTCCTCACTAAAGCCACATTGAAATTTAAGATGTTTAGTATCCTGTTTAGAGCAACAGTTTATATCATGGCGTTTAAGCAAGATTTTAGCAATTGTATTCAGTTTTTCTATCACATCACTCATAACTTTTCCCGTTCTTGATTCTCTATAATTATTATATAATTCAATAAGCTCCAAATAGGTTGTAGGTTCTCCCATAGTAGCATTTTTTAATTTTTAGGTTTTTCAAATTTTTATGGATTTTTGGGTATATGAGGAAAATAAAACAAGACAAAAAGAAACTAAGCAAAAGTAAACTAAGCAAAATAATACTAGACAAAAGTAAACTAAGCAAAACAAAATAGAATAAAACAAAAACAGAGAGAGAGGTAGAGTGTTCTCCCCAGGTGAACTTATGAGTAGAGCTATGCCTCCCCGGCAACGGCGCCAGAAAATAGTCTTGATGACCCACAAGTATAGGGGATCGCAACAATCTTCGAGGGAAGTAAAACCCAATTTATTGATTCGACACAAGGGGAGACAAAGAATACTTGAAAGCCTTAACAGCGGAGTTGTCAATTCAGCTGCACCTGGAAACGGACTTGCTCGCAAGAGTTTATCGAGTAGTAACAGCTTTATAGCGATAGCGAGTAGTGAAATAACGAGCAGCAGAGTAACAAAGACAAGCAGTAGTGATTATAGTAAACAACAAGATTAAAATACCGTAGGCACGGGGATGGATGATGGGCGTTGCATGGATGAGAAAACTCATGTAACAATCAAAGCGAGGGCATTTGCGGATAATAATAAAACGGTATCCAAGTACTAATCAATCAATAGGCATGTGTTCCATATATAGTCGTACGTGCTCGCAATGAGAAACTTGCACAACATCTTTTGTCCTACCAGCCGGTGGCAGCCGGGCCTCTAGGGAATCTACTGGAAATTAAGGCACTCCTTTTAATAGAGCACCGGAGCAAAGCATTAACACTCCGTGAACACATGTGATCCTCATATCACCGCCATCCCCTTCGGTTGTCCCAATTTCGTCACTTTGGGGCCTCCGGTTCCGGACAGCAATATGTGTATACAACTTGCAGGTAAGATCATAAAGCAATGAATATCATAATGAATTGATAACATGTTCAGATCCGAGATCATGGCACTCGGGCCCTAGTGACAAGCATTAAGCATAACAAGTTGCAACAATATCATAAAAGTACCAATTACGGACACTAGGCACTATGCCCTAACAATCTTATGCTATTACATGACCAATCTCATCCAATCCCTACCATCCCCTTCAGCCTACAGCGGGGGAATTACTCACACATGGATGGGGGAAACATGGCTGGTTGATGGAGAGGCGTCGGTGATGATGATGGCGATGATCTCCTCCAATTCCCCGTCCCGGCGGAGTGCCAGAACGGAGTTTCTGGTCCCGAGACGGAGTTTCGCGACGGTGGCGGCGTACTGGATGGTTTCTGGTGTTTCGTCAATTGGTCTCGCGTTTTTAGGTCTCCAGGGCTTAAATAGGCGAAGAGTCGGAGTCGGAGGGGCCACGGGGCCTCCTCACACTAGGGCGGCGCGCCCCCCTCCTGGGCCGCGCCGGCCACACGTGTGGGGCCCCCAGGGCACCCCTCTGGCCCCCCTCTGACTTTCTGGAAGGTTCCGGGAAAAATAAGATGTTTGGCGTTGATTTCGTCCGATTCCGAGAATATTGCCCGAACAGCCTTTCTGGAACCAAAAACAACAGAAAACAGCAACTGGCCCTTCGGCATCTCGTTAATAGGTTAGTTCCGGAAAATGCATAACAACATTATAAAGTGTAAGCAAAACATGTAAGTATTGTCATAAAACAAGCATGGAACATCAGAAATTATAGGTACGTTGGAGACGTATCAGGGGGCTACCACAACATTAAATTTTTTTCCTTCAGTTTGAGTTTTCTCTAAAAGTATTCAGACGCTAACTACTATAGTTTCCGCCTAAATACTTGGGGGCTACTGGGGAATTACCTTTTGCTTGCAAACAAGCTTGTCGAAGAATTGGCCAACGTTTTTCTTGAAATCCTGGATCTCCGACGTCTCAACGTCCGGTTTGCCCCAGGCATTGTTCAGCATAGCGTTGAGCAAATCTTGCTCCAGCTCCCACTTTTCCGCCTCCATTAGTTTGTTGAAAAACTTTGTGGCATAGGCTTTAGGTGTGGAGGTAAGATCAGCCGGATCGCCAAAGTTCTTGGGGAACACGACCATGTCACCAGCGCTAGCTTCAGCTTTGTCAGAGGAGGTAGCCTCCGCTTCTCCGCGGCCTTGTACTTCAGCTTCATCAAGGGCAGGGTCCTTGCCGCCGGAACTTTCTCCGCCCGCTCTGTCGCTACTGACCGGAATTATTTCCGGTGGAGTGGATGCAGCAGGAGCTGGAGATTTCTCCGCGGGAGGAGGAGACGGCTGTGGAGTAGCTTGGGGAGCAACTGGCGGAGTAGGAGTGACAGGACCAACGGCTGGGGATTTCTTCATATACTTAGTGATAGGCTCTTGCACGTTGGTCCGTGCGGTGGCAGAACTCGGATTCCTGCAAGCAAGCAAGGAAAAAAAAAGTATATGTAACGAAGTTTACTAAGCAGAAGACGCAAGGTACTCGGAAACTCACGTCGCGCCCGGAATATTGGGACGTGAGCGTTTTCCTGCTGTCGCTAGCAGTTTGAGACGTTCCGCCTTCCTGGAGTCGAGCGGAGGCGGCTTGGTCACTTTGGGCTTCTTGGCGGAGGCCTCGCCGCTACCTCCGGCATCGGAGCCGGAAGTTTTGGCGCGGGGACGCTTTGAAGGCCGAGGGGCAGCCTTGCGGGGCACACGCTCCTCGTCATCCTCAGGGTCCTCCGGATCCTCCTCCGCCGCGTCGCCACTGACAGGGACTCGGAGTATATTGCGAAAGTTTTCCTCCGCCAAAGTAGCGAGCTGTGGGGAAGACAAAAGAACAAGTTAAAACACTGAAAAGATATGAGAAGTTGAAGAAGTGCGAGAGGATAAGTGCTTACCGGAGGACATTGGTAATGCGTGCTGATGTCTTTAACTAGTTCCGGGACCGGTTGGCCCCGACCTATCTTCACCAACGTCTTGAATCTCCTCTTGAGAGAGTCAGCCGGAAGATCATGGCGAGTGACCCGGAGGAGATTGTTCGCCCCAGTATAAGCGCACATCAGGCGTGCGTTGTAGCGCAAAGGCTGGATCCTCCGGGTAAACCAGCTGAGGGTGAGTTGGGCTCCGGTTAGTCTGTCGTGAACTAACCAGGAAATCCTCCGTGCGGCCTTCTCCAAAATTGGCGTTTGGGAAAGCGTGGGGATGAAGCTCCAGCTCGCCAATTCTTCCGGAGGTTTGTTGCTGAAGGGTGGAAGTCCATCGTGGACACTCGGAACTGTTGCATTCTTAACGTAGAACCATCCGGCGTTCCAGTACCGGACGGACTCGTGGGAATCATGAGGCGGATACATGCGGCCGGAGCGGAGCATGAATGTCATACTTCCGCAGTTCAACATGGCTTTGTCCTTCGTTTTCTTCTTCACTCGGAAAAAGAACTGCCATAATTTGACATCGGGTCGGATCCCAAGATGCCCCTCGCAAAGAGTTGCGAAGTTTGAGAGCAGAAGGTAGGAGTTGGGGCAAATGTTGTGGGGCTGGAGCCCATAAGTGTCGAGGATGGAGAGAAAGAACTCCGAGCAAGGGAGCGACAGGCCGCGTGATACGTCTCCAACGTATCTATAATTTCCGATGTTCCATGCTTGTTTTATGACAATACCAACATGTTTTGTTCACACTTTATATCATTTTTATGCGTTTTCCGGAACTAACCTATTGACGAGATGTCGAAAGGCCGATTGTCTGTTTTCACGCTGTTTTTGGTTTCAGAAATCCTAGTAAGGAAATATTTTCGGAATCGGACGAAATCAATTCCGGGGATCTTATAATTTCGCGAAGCTTCCGGAGCACCGGAGAAGGGCCAGAGTGGTGCCGGGGGGCCCAGACCACACCCCGGCGCGGCCAGGGGGGCGCCCCCCTATGGTTTGGGCAGCCCGTGGCCCCTCCGACTCCGATTCTTCGCCTATATAAGCCGTCGTGACCTAAAAACATCGACAGAAAGAACCACGAGACGAAAACCCATCCAGAGCCGCCGCCATCGCGAAAGTCAATTTCGGGGGACAGAACTCTCGTTCCGGCACCCTGCCGGGACGGGAATTGCCCCGGAGCCGTCTCCACCGCCGTCTTCACCGCCATCTTCACCGCCATCGCTGCCTCCATGATGAGGAGGGAGTAATCCATCCCCGAGGGCCGAGGGCTTCGCTGTAGCTATGTGGTTCATCTCTCTCCCATGTACCTCAATACAATAATCTCATGAGCTGCTTTACATGATTGAGATTCATATGAGTTTTGTATCACAATTCATCCATGTGCTACTCTAGTGATGTTATTAAAGTAGTTCTATTCCTCCTGCACGTGTGTAAAGGCGACAGTGTGTGCACCGTGTTAGTACTTGGTTTATGCTATGATTATGATCTCTTGTAGATTATGAAGTTAACTATTGCTATGATAATATTGATGTGATCTATTCCTCCTACATATGCATGAAGGTTACGGTGTGCATGCTATGCTAGTACTTGGTTTAGTCTGTTGATCTATCTTACACTAAAGGTTACTAAAACATGAGTATTATTGTGGAGCTTGTTAACTCCGGCATTGAGGGTTCGTGTAATCCTACGCAATGTGTTCATCATACAACAAAAGTGTAGAGTATGCATTTATCTATTCTGTTATGTGATCAATGTTGAGAGTGTCCACTAGTGAAAGTGTAATCCCTAGGCCTTGTTCCTAAATACTGCTATCGCTGCTTGTTTCTCGTTTCTATTGCGTTACTACTGCTGCGTTACTACTGCTACCATATTACCACCATCAACTACACGCCGTTACTACTGCTCATATTTATTCATACCACCTGTATTTCACTATCTCTTCGCCGAACTAGTGCACCTATTAGGTGTGTTGGGGACACAAGAGACTTCTTGCTTTGTGGTTGCGGGGTTGCATGAGAGGGATATCTTTGACCTCTTCCTCCCCGAGTTCGATAAACCTTGGGTGATCCACTTAAGGGAAAACTTGCTCGCTGTTCTACAAACCTCTGCTCTTGGGGCTCAACACTCGTCTACGTGAAAGGAGGGGGAACGTAGACATCAAGCTATTTTCTCGGCGCCGTTGCTCGGGAGGAAAGGTAAAAAGGCACTCATACTCCGGTTCCGGGTAACAGTACTTTTCCGGCGCCATTGTGTTTGTGCTCGAAGCTATTTCCTTTAGATCCTGCAATTGCATCTTTTTGTTTCTTGTTTTTATTTTCACTAGTTAGGCATAATGGAAAACAAAAAAAAAAATTAGTGAGCTTTTTAATCTTTTTCCTGATTTAGAATTGTTTGGTGCAAACATTAAAAAACCAATGGAACCTTATTCGCATGCTAGTAGCGATGTTATTAGTATGAATGCAATTACTCGCTAATGCTATGGAGAAGTCTAAGCTTGGGGAAGCTAGTTTTTGTGATCTTTTTAGCTTCCCATCTTCGAGTGAGAAAATTTGCTCCGATAACACTTTATCTCCCATATGCGATAACTCTAATGATGCTTGTGATATTTTAAATGCACCTACTAAAAGTATCCCATATAAAATACCTATGAAAATTATTGAACGTGTTATGGATAACCGCTATGAAGGGGATGGAACCGTGCATCCTGGAGATCATTTATCTGTTTTTGCATGAATTATGCGGGTTATTCAAGTGTGCAGGTATCTCTATGGATGAAGTGAAGAAGAAATTATTCTCTATGTCGTTGATCGGTAAAGCGGCGCATTGGCATAAACTCGCTAAAAGATGAGCATTCTCTTGATTGGAAGGATATTGTGCCTCTATTTTATTCTAAATTCTATCCTCCAAGTGAAATTCACAAAGACCGAAACCGAATATATAATTTCTGGCCACATGATGGAGAGAGTATTGCCCAAGCATGGGAGAGATTGAAGTCTTTAATGCTCAAATGCCCCAATCATGAGCTTCCGGGTAATATCATCATTGATAATTTCTATGCAAGACTTTCTTTTCAAGATAAGACCTTGTTGGATGCTACTTGTTCTGGATCATTCACGCGCAACAAAGAAGAGTTTAAAAGGGACCTTCTTGATCGGATTAAGGAGAACGCTGAAGATTGGGAGAATGACAAAGGTAAAGAGTCAGGTATAAATTATGATTATGAATGCATTGAAACTTTTATGGATACCGATAAATTTCGAAATATGAGTGCTACTTATGGTCTTGACTCTCAAGTTACTGCAAATCTTTATAAAGCCTTTGCTTCTCATTTTGAATTGCCCAAAAAGAATTTTGATAAGTATCATGAACCTTTTAAAGAGGCTTGCATGAAGAATGAAATTGTTGTTAATTATTGTAATGAGCATGCTCAAACTCCTAAGAATGTTATTTCCTATAAGCATGTTAATTTTTGTGGAATACATAGACCTTGTGGAGTTAATCAAATCAAAGATGAATATTGTATCCACCATGCTAATGAAAAAACTAGAAAGTGGTTTAGGGCTCTAGATGATCTTGGTAAAAAAGTTTGTGCCCTCTATCCTTTTATTTGTGAAGTTTGCCATGAAGTGGGTCATTTTAATTTTCAATGCCCCTCCAATGATAATTTGAACCCAATGAGTGCTGCAAATTTGTATTGTGACGATGAAATTACTCCTAATCAGCATGATGAACTTACTTTATTTTTGGGGTGTGAAGAATTGTCGAGAAAAATCTCTTTGTTACATATGAGTGATCTTGATATTAATGATGTCCTGCATGGGTGTTTTTCTTATTGCATTGATAATAGTCATACAAATACTTACATACAAAATATTTTAGAAGATGACACCTTACCAAAATATGATAGGACCGCTGTGTGTTTTCAACTAATTAATGAAAAGGAGGGATCCTCCCAAGTTTCTTCCATTGTTTCTGAAAGTAAATCAGATTTATGCGGACAAGCCACCCAAGCCTCTTCCTCCTAAAGGAGGGAACGAGGAAAAGGAGGAGGAGAAGAAGAAGAAGAAGGGAACGAAGAAGAAGAAGAAGAATAAGGGGAATAAAAAGAAAGAGGTAACAACATATCCCCGCGTATATGAGATAACGATAGGTAACCGTAAGTATGTTGCTCCCGATGATTATTGTGATAATGAATCTGAGTACGATGATCTTCCTATACCCTTTACCCATATTAATGATCATGATTTGGAAGAGCACACTAACTTTGATGTTGGAAATCTCTTTGGTACTGATTATGAAAGTAATGATGATAGCATTATTCATGTCCCCTCAAACGATGATATTGAAAGCTCTAAGCTTGGGGATGTTGTGCTCAAAGATCCTATACTTGAGACCTCTACTTTTAGTGAAAATGATGATATTACATATTCCGGTCTAGATAATCGCTATAGAGATGGATATGACACATGTTACAATTATCCTTATGAAACTTGTCATAGTTATGATAGGCTTACCAAAAACAATTTCCTTAATATGCAACTTGTTTACCATGTTCAAATTCTTGATAATAATCCTCGCTCAAATTACTATTAATGAGAATAATTCTTCTTATGCCAAATTTAATGATACTTCTATGCATATGAACCATGATAAGAATGTTTTAAGTGATGGGTATATTGTGGATTTCATCAATGATGCTACTGAAAGTTATTATGAGAGAGGGAAATATGGTTATATGCATCTTAATAATATTAAGTTTCCCTCTTTATGTTGAGAATCTTGAAGTTACTCGTGTTTTATCCTCTTATGCTTGTCACTTTGTTCTTCATGAATTCATTTGTGTACAAGATTCCTCTTCATAGGAAGCATGTTAGACTTAAGTGTGTTTTGAATTTTCCTCTTGAAGCTCTCTTTTGCTTCAAATACTATCTCTTGCAAATGCATCATTAAAACTGCTGAGCCCATCTTAATGGCTATAAAGAAAGAACTTCTTGGGAGATAACCCATGTGTTTATTTTGCTACAGTACTTTGTTTTATATTTGTGTCTTGGAAGTTGTTTACTACTGTATCAACCTCTCCTTATCATGTTTTTGTGCCAAGTAAAGTCTCTATGGTAAAGTTGATGCTAGATTTGGATTGTCGCGCAGAAACAGCATTGCTGTCCGTCACGAATCTGGGTCTAATTCTCTCGTAGGTAACTCAGAAAATTATGCCAATTTACGTGAGTGATCCTCAGATATGTACGCAACTTTCATTAGTTTTGAGTTTTTCCATTTGAGCAAGTCTGGTGCCATTTTAAAATTCGTCTTTACGGACTGTTCTGTTTTTGACAGATTCTGCCTTTTATTTCGCATTGCTTCTTTCGCTGTGTTGGGTGGATTTCTTTGATCCATTACCTTCCAGTAGCTTTGAGCAATGTCCAGAAGTGTTAAGAATGATTGTGTCACCTCTGAACATGTGAGTTTTTGATTATGCACTAACCCTCTAATGAGTTTGCTTAAAGTTTGGTGTGGAGGAAGTTTTCAAGGGTCAAAAGAGGAGGATGATATACTATGATCAAGAAGAGTGAAAACTCTAAGCTTGGGGATGCCCCGGTGGTTCATCCCTGCATATTTCAAGAAGACTCAAGCGTCTAATCTTGGGGATGCCCAAGGCATCCCCTTCTTCATCGACAAATTATCAGGTTCCTTCTCTTGAAACTATATTTTTATTCGGCCACATCTTATGTACTTTACTTGGAGCGTCCGTGTGCTTTTGTTTTTGTTTTTGTTTTTGTTGGAATAAATGCTTGTGTGGGAGAGAGACACGCTCCGCTGGTTCATATGAACACATGTGTTCTTAGCTTTATCTTTTAGTGTTCATGGCGAAGGTTAAAACTCGCTTCGTTCATTTTTTATATGGTTGGAATTGGAAAATGCCACATGTAGTAATTGGTATGATGTCTTGAATAACTTGATACTTGGCAATTGTTGTGCTCTTATTTAAGCTCTTGCATCATATACCTTGCACCTATTAGTGAAGAAATACATAGAGCTTGTTAAAATTTGGTTTGCATGAGTGGTTTCTCTAGAGTCTAGATATTTTCTAGTGAGGTGTTTGAACAACAAGGAAGACGATGTATAGTCTTATAATGCTTGTAATATGTCTTTTATGTGAGTTTTGCTGTACTAGTTCGTGCTTGTGTTTGTTTCAAATAACCTTGCTAGCCTAAACCTTGTATCGAGAGGGAATACTTCTCATGCATCCAAAATACTTGAGCCAACCACTATGCCATTTGTGTCCACCATACCTACCTACTACATGGTATTTATCCGCCATTCCAAAGTAAATTGCTTGAGTGCTACCTTTAAAATTCCATCATTCACCTTTGCAATATATAGCTCATGGGACAAATAGCTTAAAAACTATTGTGGTATTGAATATGTAATTATGCACTTTATCTCTTATTAAGTTGCTTGTTGTGCGATAACCATGTTTCGGGGACGCCATCAACTATTCTTTGTTGGATATCATGTGAGTTGCTATGCATGTCCGTCTTGTCCGAAGCAAGAGAGATCTACCACCTTCATGGTTGGAGCATGCATATTGTTAGAGAAGAACTTTGGGCCGCTAACTAAAGCCATGATTCATGGTGGAAGTTTCAGTTTGGACATATATCCTCAATCTCATATGAGAATAAAAATTGTTGCCACATGCTTATGCATTAAAGAGGAGTCCATTATCTCGTTGTCCATGTTGTCCCGGTATGGATGTCTAAGTTGAGAATAATCAAAAGCGAGAAATCCAAAATGCGAGCTTTCTCCTTAGACCTTTGTACAGTGCGGCATGGAGGTACCCCATTGTGACACTTGGTCAAAACATGTGCATTGCAAAGATCCGGTAGTCCAAGTTAATTAGGACAAGGTGCGGGCACTATTAGTATACTATGCATGAGACTTGCAACTTGTAAGATATAATGTACATAACTCATATGCTTTATTACTACCGTTGACAAAATTGTTTCATGTTTTAAAAATAAAAGCTCTAGCACAAATATAGCAATCAATGCTTTCCTCTTTGAAGAACCATTCTCTTTACTTTTATGTTGAGTCAGTTCACCTATCTTTCTCCACCTCAAGAAGCAAACATTTGTGTGAACTGTGCATTGATTCTTACATACTTGCTTATTGCACTTGTTATATTGCTTTGCATTGACAACTATCCATGAGATATACATGTTACAAGTTGAAAGCAACTCGCTTAAACTTTATCTTCCATAGTGTTGCTTCAATGTCTCTACTAAGAATTTATTGCTTTATGAGTAACTCTTATGCAAGACTTATTGATGCTTGTCTTGAAAGTACTATTCATGAAAAGTCTTTGCTATATGAAACAATTGTTTACTCATTGCATTAACATTGTTTTGAATCGCTGCATTCATCTCATATGCTTTACAATAGTATGATTAAGATTATGTTGGTAGCATGTCACCTCAGAAATTATCTTTTATCGTTTACCTACTCGAGGACGAGTAGGAACTAAGCTTAGGGATGCTGATACGTCTCCAACGTATCTATAATTTCCGATGTTCCATGCTTGTTTTATGACAATACCAACATGTTTTGTTCACACTTTATATCATTTTTATGCGTTTTCCGGAACTAACCTATTGACGAGATGCCGAAAGGCCGCTTGCTGTTTTCTGCTGTTTTTGGTTTCGGAAATCCTAGTAAGGAAATATTTTCGGAATCGGACGAAATCAATTCCGGGGATCTTATAATTTCGCGAAGCTTCCGGAGCACCGGAGAAGGGCCGAGTGGTGCCGTGGGGGCCCACACCACACCCGGCGCGGCCGGGGGGGCGCCCCTATGGTTTGGGCAGCCCGTGGCCCCTCCGACTCCGATTCTTCGCCTATATAAGCCGTCGTGACCTAAAAACATCGACAGAAAGAACCACGAGACGAAAACCCATCCAGAGCCGCCGCCATCGCGAAAGTCAATTTCGGGGGACAGAACTCTCTGTTCCGGCACCCTGCCGGGACGGGAATTGCCCCCGGAGCCATCTCCACCGCCGTCTTCACCGCCATCTTCACCGCCATCGCTGCCTCCATGATGAGGAGGGAGTAATCCATCCCCGAGGCCGAGGGCTTCGCTGTAGCTATGTGGTTCATCTCTCTCCCATGTACCTCAATACAATAATCTCATGAGCTGCTTTACATGATTGAGATTCATATGAGTTTTGTATCACAATTCATCCATGTGCTACTCTAGTGATGTTATTAAAGTAGTTCTATTCCTCCTGCACGTGTGTAAAGGCGATAGTGTGTGCACCGTGTTAGTACTTGGTTTATGCTATGATTATGATCTCTTGTAGATTATGAAGTTAACTATTGCTATGATAATATTGATGTGATCTATTCCTCCTACATATGCATGAAGGTTACGGTGTGCATGCTATGCTAGTACTTGGTTTAGTCTGTTGATCTATCTTACACTAAAGGTTACTAAAACATGAGTATTATTGTGGAGCTTGTTAACTCCGGCATTGAGGGTTCGTGTAATCCTACGCAATGTGTTCATCATCCAACAAAAGTGTAGAGTATGCATTTATCTATTCTCGTTATGTGATCAATGTTGAGAGTGTCCACTAGTGAAAGTGTAATCCCTAGGCCTTGTTCCTAAATATCGCTATCGCTGCTTGTTTATCGTTTTACTCGCTTTACTACTGCATGCGTTACTACGCTACCATATTACCACCATCAACTACACGCCGTTACTATCGCTCATATTTATTCATACCACCCGTATTTCACTATCTCTTCGCCGAACTAGTGCACCTATTAGGTGTGTTGGGGACACAAGAGACTTCTTGCTTTGTGGTTGCAGGGTTGCATGAGAGGGATATCTTTGACCTCTTCCTCCCTGAGTTCGATAAACCTTGGGTGATCCACTTAAGGGAAAACTTGCTGCTGTTCTACAAACCTCTGCTCTTGGGGGCTCAACACTGTCTACAGGAAAGGAGGGGGAACGTAGACATCACCGCGCTCAACCCACGCCTTTGTCATGACTCGCTCGTCCGCGTCGGGTTTGGGGACGTCGGAATCGCGCGTGAAACTCCAGTGCTCGGAGATCATGCCTTCGTTCTGGAGCTCTCTAAGCTCCGCGCCTGTGGTCTCGCAGGGCCACCATTGACCTCTCACCCCTTCACGACTCCGGGCCTTGGAAGCCCTCTTGTTTTCCGTCTCCTGTACCTTGGCTTCCATTCTAGCTTGGCCTTGAAGCTCTTCTTCGAGTTCTTGAGCTGTTGGGATCCGGCCTAGTAAAGTACTGGAAGAGGCGGAGAATGGTTGAGCAAGCCTAATGTCGGAAACATATGGTGGTAGATACGCGATGGGATCCGGGCAAATTGGTTCCACGGCACCGGGATCCGGGCTACTCGGAGAACTACCAGTGCAGTGAGGAGAACCATGAGGCATGCTTCCGGCTGCACCCATGCGAGCTAAGTTGAGTAACCGGAAAATCTACACTACGACTACTTCTTCTTCTACAAGACCGGTGCACGTACCGTCAATGGCGCGGCGGTCCGGTGAAGCTCTGGCGAAGTAGAGGTCGCGGAACTGGTGGTTTCGAGCCTCCGGTGACCACGAATCGGCGGCAGAGTCGATTTCCCGATCAACCGTGACGAATTCGGTTCGAGGAGAGGCTTGGAACGGCGGCGCGCGAAGCTCCCGTGAGCAAGGATCGCCGGAGTTGAGATCTAGGGGCGGCGCGGCGCGAGGAGGAAGATGAAGTGGTGAGGTGCGGTGAAAGAATGAAGAATTACCGAGCCGCGGGGTATTTATAGACTACGCGCGGAGATTCGGGATTTGGATCCGACGGTGGAAACAGAACGGTCGCACCGTCAGATGGTTGACACGTGTCTTAGGTCAAGTGCGGTAAAACGACGTGGAGGTAACTTAACCATGCGCTCCCGAAATTTCCGGCTAAAGATTCGCATCTTCGAAAATTTAGCGCGGGAAATGAGGAAGTTGTGCGCGGGGAAAGTGGAATCTCCGTTGTATTACCAATTCCGAAGATGAGAAGCTTTCCGGATAGATGAACCCGGAAACAAGTGAAAGTTTTGAAGCTCTTCGAGATTCTCTTCGGATCCAAGCTAATGAAGTCGGAGGAATGATGAATCTCGGAGAACTTCGGGGGCTACTGTTGTGGGTATACTTTATGGGTATATCAACGACATGGCCTAGATCCGGCAAGCCCGGGTGGCCCATAGTTGGTGATGAGGCATGTGGCCCATCGGGCGACCCAATTACTGTAGATCCTGAAGGATGAAGTCCAGCCCAGGAACAGGAAGCCGGATCCCAACCGACCTACGAAGGAGGCCGGATCCGTGACGGCCCATGAAGTATCCGGATCCAGCACGTTCTTAGAGGATGGCGGATCCTTGACGTACACGGCAAGACATTGTACCGTAGTTAGGCGACTTGTATTCCAGCTAGGACTCTCCATGTAAACCCTAGATCCGTGCGCCTTTATAAGCCGGATCCCGGGAGCCCTAGAGGCACAACCACAACTCATTGTAACAATGCGAAAGCGGAAAGATAATTCCAGACAAGCAGCAGTAAGCCCTGTCATCGTGCAGGTGTTCCGAAGCTGGGTAAATCGTGTACCACCGTCCCGTGTGCACTCCGCCCTATGGCCCCTACTTCTTCTCCCCCTCGTGAGGATCCCTCCTCCGAGGTACCGTCGATTAGGCAACGACAGCAGGTGTGCTAAAAGACGAGTGTGGGGGGAGGGAGCGAGTATGCGTGCGTGCCTGCGGGAAATGGTGCCGTATCCACCTCTTCTTTTTATAGACAGAACGGGGAGGGGTGGGGCAGTAAGTAAGCAAAATTTTCACTTTTTTTTGGTTTTTTTACGACGACAGAAGAGCTGAAAAAAGTGGATAAATGAGTACATCTATTTTCTTGGCAGATTAGAATTTTTATTCAAACCAGATAAAGATACACGATACAACCCACGCACAGTCAAACGGCTTAACACACTCATCCACTAGAACCGATAAAATCTACAATAACAGATAACATGCATAGTGTTATCACCAGATTTTGGCCAAATCAGGAGATGGGCCGTAAGTGAGATGGGCTTGAAGGATATACGCGTGGAGGATCTCTGAAGCGGCCTGACACGAAGAAGTTGGGCTAAATTGCCCCTGTATCTGTATTATAGTAGATCGTATCTTAATTTAGAAGTTAGAGTTTTACCCGTGCACGGTTAGGTGCACGCCTGAATTAGAAAGTCCCCCGGACTATAAATATGTATCTAGGGTTTATGAAATAAACAACAACCAACGTTCACCACAAACCAATCTCGGCGCATCGCCAACTCCCCCGTCTCGAGGGTTTCTTCCGGGTAGCACCATGCTGCCTAGATCACATCTTGCGATCTAGGCAGCACACGTTTATTCGTCTTCCATGCGTTGCTCGTATCGAAGCCTTTTTGATGGCGAGCAACGTAGTTATCATAGATGTTTTAGGGTTAGCATTGTTCTTCGTATCATATGCTATCGTCGTGCAACCCTTAGGCATCTAGCCGCCCTTACGCCCGTCACGGGTGTAAGGGCGGCACCCCGCTTGATCATTGTTTAGTAGATCCGATCCGTTATGATTGCTCCTTGTTCTTCAAGGATTAGTTTAATATCTCGCATTGTTAGGCCTTACAAAGGGTTGGAGGATCCAGCGGCGTGTAGGGTGTCGTTTGCTAGCCCTAGACAGGACGTTCCGAGGATCAACCTCGTGTTGGTTTTTAGGCCCTGTCTAGGATCGGCTTACGATCACCGTGCGCGGTCGCGAGGCCCAATCACGAGTAGGACATTCCGATTGTGCGGTGAAAACCCCAAATCGTAGTAGGTCGCTTCAGCTTTATCTTGATCAAGCAGGACCACCATCTGATCGTACACCTCGTACGCATCATGGGTGGATCGGCTCTTTGAGCCGATTCACAGGACAACCCGAGAGCCGATCGAGGCTCGTATTTAACGTTTACGTGTATGCCATGCAGGAAACTAAGCGAGGCATCATCCAACACCTTCCCCGACCAGGTATAGGTCAGGTGGCACGCCCTTGCATCAGCATCGGACGTGTGTGCGTAAGGCTTTGCGGGCCGTCGCTCGGAGGGACCAGGGCCAGCCGCAGTCCTGGGAGATTCCCGGCTCTACGGTGCTGCCCGTCGCTGCCCGCCGGTGGGTTTCTGACCGCAACACATTCTGGCACGCCCGGTGGGACCATCTTCGACATCCACCGCATCGCCATCTACATCCGAGATGGCGGGAGGCACTCCGGTCAAGTACGAGGATCCGACCGAAGAGCTCAAGAAGAAGCATGACGAGATCAAAGCAGCCCTCGAAGCCGACCTCATCGGCTCTTTCCACGTAACCCGCTCCCATGGCATCGGGTGGAAAGGGTTCTCACCTGAAGGCGCGCTCGATGGAGTGGACCCGTCCTCCCCGTCGAAGAACGCACCAGGTCGCTGCGTCGAGAGATCAACTTCATGGTGGCTCATTCGCTGCACCGCCACTCCGAGAGCCTCGGTGAACACTTTGGAGCGTGTCGCTCCGCGCGTGATCCAGGAAATCATGAGCCATCGGTATTCTCCGTCGAGACCAGCTCTGGGGACTTACCAAAGAGAGATGCCACTCCAGTCCCGTCCACCGCTGCCGTTCGCGTTGGCAGCACCAGAAGTGCCGAATTCATCGGCATACGTCGTCTACAAGATTGGTGGTGACCCTAGTGACTACCAGTTCTTACATGAGGCGCCCAAGGAGATCCCCCACGGATACACGTGCGCATACGTGCCAGACCGCAAGAATCGGGCACTCTCAAACCAGCCGCAACAAGCAGGGACTTCCGGAACAGCCAGGAGGAACGTCGGGAACGGATCTTGAGAAGCAGTACGTGGCTAGCTAAGTACTCCACTCCGACAAACCTCCGCAGCTCAGCTCCCGCAGCTTGGCTCGTAGCTGGAAAAGCAAGCATGGCTGGCTAAGTATGCCACCCCGGCGAATCTTCGTGGTTCGACGCCTTCAGCCATCACCGCGGATCAGATTTGTACAATTCTGAAAGACCAGTTCGGCATGATGCCGAAAAGGAGGACAATCGGCTATACCAAGCCGTACCCCAACGAGTACGAATTGATCCCGCTACCACCCAAATATCGGCTCCCTGACTTCACAAAGTTTAGTGGATCGATGGTTCCAGCTCCATCGAGCATGTGAGCCGATATTTGGCACAGCCGGGCACGATCTCAAGCATCGACGAGCTGCGTGTGAGGTTCTTCGCACAGTCCCTCACAGATCGGCTTTCGGGTGGTACACATCGCTGCCACCAAACTCAATCCGGACTTGGAAGCGCTTGGAAGAGCAGCTCCACATACAGCATCACTCGCAGGCTTCCGAGGCCGGCATTGCCGATCTAGCACAAGTACGACGAAGCGCGGGGAAACAAGGGCGTAATACGTCCAACACTTCAGACCGTTAGGAACCGATGCTATTCGGTTCATGTAAGTGAAAAGAAGCAGCCGAGTTGGCGGTGGTGGGTCTCTCATCATCGATCAAGGACGTGGCCTCCCAAGCGTACTACCTTTCACCGGCGCACATGGTGCGTGGCTGCCGCGATATGAACAGCGCCACCCGCATGTTTACCAAGATAAATTCAAGCGCGCGGTGGTCCCGGTTGAGGCGGATGAAGATGAAGGTGCCGCGGGAGATCAAGAGGTAGCAAGGGCTGAATGGACTCGGGGGAAGCCCCGTGTCCTGTAAGTGGGTTAAGCCACAAGGTCCTCCAAAAGGGTTTGACTTCGACGTGACCAAAGCTGAGCAGATTTTCGACCTCTTACTCAAGGAGAAGCAGCTAAAGTTACCCGAAGGCCACAAGATCCCCACGGTGCAAGAGCTGAACGGAAAGCCATACCGCAAATGGCATAACACGTTCACCCACGCCACCAACGACCGCAGGGTGTGGCGTCAACAGGTCCAAATGGCGATAGAACAAGGGCGGCTAATTTTCAGCCAGCACGCCATGAAGGTCGACACACACCCCTTCCCCGCCGTTAACATGGTGGAGTATACTTACCATGGAGGGTGCCAGCCAGATTTCTCGTGCAATATCAACATGGTAGGACCCGGGCACCACTCGGTAAGGACGGAGATGAGGGCAAGCTCGCTCTCATAGCAAGGGCACAGAGGAAGCCGCTCCACGCGATCGGCTCCGCCACGATGGCAAGCGCTACATCACAGAGGGAGAAGTGAGGAACGTAAGATATCGGCCGACCTCTCTCTGATCACCTCCTCAACAAGTATGTGGGTCAATACGACCAACGCCGGCGATACAACGACGATGATGAAAAAGATCGTCTGGCTAGGGACGACAGGAGACGTCGTCGGCATGATCGCGACGAGGAGCGATATGAGTGCCACGCCAAGGAAAAGTCGAGGGAGCAAGACGACGAGGATAGGCACTGGGACTGCCCCTTCTTCGTACACCGCTGGGATTCAGGAATGAGCCGATTGCCTACAATCGGCAACCGCCCGTAATGTAAACAAAAGAAGAAGGATGCAGCTAACGTGTCCGTGTTCAAACGTCTAGGGCCTCTCCCGCCTCGGAACAAGCATGCTGAGTCCGCTCGGGTGGAAGATCTCGAGGAACTAGAGGACGATGATGAAGAAGAAGACAAGTATCATCGGCCAAGGTGGTGCCCTGATGGGCTCAGCCGTTCCCAAAAGCGAAGGGTTCAGCGTCTACGTGGGTTGGAGGAAGCTGAAAGGTTATACCCGCACAC
The DNA here is from genome assembly GCF_022539505.1 of Lolium rigidum. Taxonomy (NCBI): domain Eukaryota; kingdom Viridiplantae; phylum Streptophyta; class Magnoliopsida; order Poales; family Poaceae; genus Lolium; species Lolium rigidum. The sequence continues at coordinate 270,130,367 of NC_061514.1, forward strand.
GTTGAGGAAGGCGCGGCCCGATCCGGCCGCTAAAATTCAGCGAACCCCGGACGAAGAAGGTCGGCCACAAAGGAAAGAGTGGCGCCCCGGACAAAAGAAAGCCGATGATGAGACATCGGCTGGCACAAACATGGTGTTCATCCTTCCAACGGAGTTTAGTGCTCCAGGATTAGACGAACCACCTGTGGCACAACTTGATCGCGGCCCACGGCCGGTCATCTTTGAGAAGCCACGAGAAAGCATCGACGTGACAAAGGACGGGGTTAGGTTGGTTTTATCCACCGGCCTGACCGTGTAACAAAAGCAACATCGATGGACAAACATGGCGATGCCGATCCATGTGATCGGCCCCAAGGATTTATGGAGGAACATTGCAAAACCTTCATCGAGCAAGCAACATGGAGGCCGATTCCAGCAATCGGCCAAAATTATCCTCACCATACATTCTGCCTGGGTTCAGCATTTGATCCAACAGGGAATACCTGAAGAGCCGATACCATCAAATCCCTTGAAAGAATCGGCTCGGGGGGCACCTAGGTGGATACAACACGAGGATACAAAGGGGAAGTGTCTTTCAAATGCCCAGCAGCCCAAGATATTCTTTGATGATGGGTATTGAAGTATGGGGGCCGATACATAAATCGGCCGTAAAAAATTCAATTTTTTTTAAGCACAGCCGATGCGCAGACATCGACTTAAGGATAGAAAGCCGATGCATAGCCATCGACTCTAGCACAAATTTCATGGGATCTACCAGTGGCATGTGCAAAACACAAGGACCTCCAAGTGGCATGTGCAAAACACAAGGACCTCCAGCTCCGTGTCAGAGGAGTTCTATTTCTGAGCCGTTGTGTGATCATCTGCAATATCGACTTTCAACGGAGGAGGGGTGATCGGCTCTGGCTGGCTCGCATGGTAGTTCTCTCAGACATGATCGAGCCCAGGTCCATTTGTCTGAATTGCGTGTCCTCGTCTCTGTCTCGCCTTGACTGAGACTCGGGGGGCAGCTGGCCTGGTGGATGCTCTGTTTTTGAAAGCCGATTGGGTGGCCCTCGGCTAGTCCTGCGTCGTGATTTTCGTCAAGGGTGGTGATCCGGCAGAACTCAAACTCATTGATCGGAAAGATGAAGGATAGATCATGAGGGCTTGATGCGCTGACATCGGCTTCTTGAGCTTTAACCAAGTTCGCGATCACCCCGTGGTCGAAGAGATGAAGGACGGATTTTGGAGGACCGATGCGTGGCCATTGGTTCGTTGAGCATTGGCTAAGTGACAATCGGCTAAATTGGCATGAAGGGAATCGGCAAAATCAAGTTGGGGAATTTCTTCATTGATAAACGAGATTTCTTACATAAAGAGCCGATTGCTCTCAAAAGGAAGTACTAAGGGGGTACATTGCCCCATCTACTACTGATCCTATGCTAAGGGCCCTATCTACGGGCCGTCGCTGCCCTCATCATCGCCGTCGTCGCCGCTGTCGGCGCTACTCCCGGCGGGCTCGTCGTCGCTGCTGTAGTGACCGCCAGCAGGACCCTCGTTGTCCTCGTCCTCCTCGTCAGCGTCATCGTCGTCGCTGTCGAAGTCGCTGAGGTTTCCCGGCCAGGGGCAGAAGCTCTTGGCCGGCGGCTCGTCGGAGGAGCTGTCGTTGTCCTCCTCCTCCTCCTCCTCCTCCTCCTTCGCCTCCTCGGAGGAGGTGAAGTCGTCCCAGGAGAAGCGATCGTCATCGCTCTCCTCCTCCGATTCCCCGTCGGCGAGGAAGCGGAGGTCGCTTTCCCCGTCCGTCGAGGACTTGTCGTCCCTCGGACCGGACGGAGAAGTCATGGCCGGGCTCCTCCCCGGCTTCTATGGCGCGGCGGATGTTGGCCGCATGGACCTCCGGTGGGTCCCGTTCTGGCGTCGGCTCGTGGGAGGAAGAGGACTCGATGGAAAGTCCCGATGAGGCGGAGGAAGAAGAAGACATGGTGGCGCAGGAGGGCTTTTGGAGTGCTAATGCGGAGAGGATGAGGAGGAGAACTGTTCGATGCGGTTAAATAAAAGAAGATGGAGTGGAGGTTTAATGTTCGAGCAGTTTTCGAGGAGGTGGTGCCAAAAAACTGTCAAATCGTGCAGAGAAGTTGGGAAGGCAAGTCGCACTACTAGGAAAAGGCTTATTGCCGGCGCACCAAAATGGGCTATTGCCGGCGCACCAAGAGCCCGCCGGTGCGAACGCGCCGGTGATAATAGCTTATTGCCGGCGCACCAGTCGGTGCGCCGGCGGTATCTCGCGTTATCCCCGGCGCACCTGTCTAGTTCGCCGGCGGTAAGTTATACAAGAAAACAAAAAAATTCAAATCTAGATCCAGATCTAGATCTAGATCTAGCTAGTCAACCGTGGTTGTCGTCTATGCGCCAGTGTAGGAGGTGCATGAGGTGCATGAGGATGCTGGAAGCTCCCAAGATTGGCGGGCCGGTGTAGGAGGAGGAGGAGTAGGCCAGAGGAGGAGGAGTAGGCCGGAGGTGGAGGAGCCCGGAGGAGGTGGAGGATGCCGGAGGTGGTGGAGGAGGCCGACGGTGATGGGGGAGGCCGGAGATGTTGGAGGAGGCCGGAGGACGTCGAGGAGGCTGGAGGTGGTGGAGGAGGTCGGAGGACGTCGTGGCCGTCGGTGGAGGAGGAGGATGAGTAGGTCACCGGAGTAGCTCGCCGCCGCAGAAGCTCGGTATAGAGAAGGAGGAGCAGGAGATGAAGGAGGAGGAGGAGGAGGAGGAGGAGGAGGAGGAAAAGAGAAGGGGAAAGTGAGCACCGCGGGTTGAGTTGTGCCTATATAGCACTCCTTACCGCCGGCGCACCAAGTAGGGTGGTGCGCCGGGGCTATTTTTTTCTTTTTTTCACCCAAATCTTAAATCTGAAAAAGTCCTGTTTCTGTTTTGAAATTGACGAATCCATTTTTTCTCCAAACGGCCGTAGGCGGTTGAATTCGAGTAGGAAATTTCGAGTAGATCGATTTTGATATAAAAAAAGTTTTTCATCGGAGGTCGTATGCAACCGTAAATCCCGTTTTTACCGAAAGATGATGTCATTTTGCATAATACATCGAAATTCAAATTTTCAAATTTTCCATAAAACTAGATCACATATTACATGGGCATTTCAAAGGATTTTATTTTTTGAATTTTCTATCATTTTCTATTATTTTTTCGAAAACTGAAAAGGCGATTCCCGGGGGGGGTGGAGAGAAAAATCTAGGCAACTTACCCCCGCGCACCTCTATGGTGGTGCGCTGGTGGTAAATTGTCTACCACCGGCGCACCACCATAGAGGTGCACCGGGGGTAAGGTGCCCAGAATTTTTGGGGGCGGCCAGATCTCTTCGAATTTTATCCCCGGCGCACTAATTTTTTTTGTGCGCCGGCAGTATAGGTCCATCGCCGGCGCGGCGGAAAAGGGGTGCGCCGGCAACACTTTCCACCGGCGCACGTGCAAGGTGGTGCGCCGGCACATATTGCCTCCACCTATAGGCTTTTTCCTAGTAGTGTCGTCATGATGGAAAGTACTGCGACGGTTCTGCTCTGCCACGACATGACCCCTCGGAGGAAAAAAAAACAGAGTGGTTTTGAAATTATCATTACCAAAACCAGGGGGGGCATGTGTTATCACCGGATTTTGGCCAAATCAGGAGATGGGCCGTAAGTGAGATGGGCTTGAAGGATATACGCGTGGAGGATCTCTGAAGCGGCCTGACACGAAGAAGTTGGGCTAAATTGCCCGTGTATCTGTATTATAGTAGATCGTATCTTAATTTAGAAGTTAGAGTTTTACCCGTGCACGGTTAGGTGCACGCCTGAATTAGAAAGTCCCCCGGACTATAAATATGTATCTAGGGTTTATGAAATAAACAACAACCAACGTTCACCACAAACCAATCTCGGCGCATCGCCAACTCCCCCGTCTCGAGGGTTTCTTCCGGGTAAGCACCATGCTGCCTAGATCGCATCTTGCGATCTAGGCAGCACACGTTTATTCGTCTTCCATGCGTTGCTCGTATCGAAGCCTTTTTGATGGCGAGCAACGTAGTTATCATAGATGTTTTAGGGTTAGCATTATTCTTCGTATCATATGCTATCGTCGTGCAACCCTTAGGCATCTAGCCGCCCTTACGCCTGTCACGGGTGTAAGGGCGGCACCCCGCTTGATCATTGTTTAGTAGATCCGATCCGTTAGGATCCAGCGGCGTGTAGGGTGTCGTTTGCTAGCCCTAGACAGGACGTTCCGAGGATCAACCTCGTGTTGGTTTTTAGGCCCTGTCTAGGATCCGCTTACGATCACCGTGCGCGGTCGCGAGGCCCAATCACGAGTAGGACGTTCCGATTGTGCGGTGAAAACCCCAAATCGTAGTAGGTCGCTTCAGCTTTATCTTGATCAAGCAGGACCACCATCTGATCGTACACCTCGTACGCATCATGGGTGGATCGGCTCTTTGAGCCGATTCACAGGACAACCTGAGAGCCGATCGAGGCTCGTATTTAACGTTTACGTGTATGCCATGCAGGAAACTAAGCGAGGCATCATCCAACACCTTCCTGACCAGGTATAGGTCAGGTGGCACGCCCTTGCATCAGCATCGGACGTGTGTGCAGAAGGCTTTGCGGGCCGTCGCTCGGAGGGACCAGGGCCAGCCGCAGTCCTGGGAGATTCCCGGCTCTACGGTGTTGCCCGTCGCTGCCCGCCGGTGGGTTTCTGACCACAACAAGCTGACACTCGACGCCGGCGCAATAACTACTCGTCGTCCGAAACGTCAATGGAGACGATTTTGGCATTGGCAGAGTTGGAGTGCTTCATGTGGTTCACCTGCAAGAACTGGGCCATCTCGCGGCGCACCACCTGGCTGTCCTCCCACACATCCATCCTCGCATGCTCCTCCATCTTGGCTCGCTTCGCATCGCGAACCATGAGATCGTAGTCAACAGAATCAACATCAGCGTGAGTCGTCTCATCCAGAGGGTAGCTCGGCTCATCGTCTTCCGAAAAAATTTCGGGAGACTCCTCGCGCTCCCCGGAGGACGGCAGATTCACAGACACTGAAGCATCTTGCGTCGCCGTGTGGCGGACGCGTCGCTGGATGGCAGGCGGCGAAGGGGAAACCCGCGATTCAGAAACTCCAGCTTTGATCAGAGGAGTTCCCGGCGGAGACCCATCCGTTTGCTGATCGGCGTTCTCCACACGAGAACGGGCCGCGGGAGGCGGAAGCTGCGACAGAGAGGGTCCTGAGTACGACGATGAGTCGTCGTGATCAGATGCAAATATTGGAGCCCGGGGACGAGCGGCGCGAGCTTGGTGATGACCGGCGTGGAGAAGTTAGCCAAGCTGACGAGGAAGGAGTGTACGTCGGCGACCCTCGAAGCGGAGAGTTTGCGGACGGATGTGAACCCGCACCAGCCGACGTTGCGCACGTCGGCGTATACGTCGGCGTGCACACCGGCATCGGCGACGGCGTGTAATCCGGAGACAACGTCATCGGCGACGGCGTGTACTCCGGAGATGCCGATCCAGCAAGCGTGTCGCCGGTAGGCGCTGCGACCGCCGAGGTTGCTGGCGGCGCGGCTGGTGCGCACGGGGGCGACGAGAGTTGTCCGGGCGACGCGGTGCGCGCGGCGATGGAGGAGGGCTGGCGATACATGCGAGCCCTCACGGTCCTGCCGGCCTTGAAGCCAGCAAGGTAGGCTGTGACGATGTTTCTCATGTGTTCTCTTTTTTGCATGTGTGTTCTTGCGCTGGAATGAACGCTGTGATTGACAGGGAAAGGCAACGGGTCCGTGTGTATATATAAACTCGACGTATGATGAGCGGCAGGCCATGGACACGTACGCTATGCCGCGTACACCCTATGCCATGTCGTGGACATCTAGCTTCCAACCCATCATCACCGCAAGGACAACCGATGGACATCCACACCATGACTGATGGGATCACACAGCACGCACTGCTTTTTCTCGTGTCTCAACATGGCCAGCAGGCAACACAGCAGGACTGATGGGAACAAGGCATCTTTTCAACCAAAGCCACCTCACACACCTCTCTCTGTTCTTTGTACGTACGAAACACCCAGCTGGCTTCAAACGTGTCGAATCCTAAAGCTCACAAGAGAGCCACATCAATGTTTTTTGCTGGCAGCGTGATGCAACGTGAAACGATTATTTTTCTCAAGTTCCTGCACTTAGTACACCACCACATTAAAGATAACAATTGACCCAAAATAAAAACTGGTGCATTTTAGAAAAGATTAAAAGGAAAGACCGCATGATTTTGTATGAGCATTTTTTTAAAAGATTTTTTTCTCGCTGCATTCACGTCGAGTTTTTGCATGGCGTATGGTAGGAAAAGAGAGGGGATTTATGTTTTTCGGGGGTCCTCCACGACAACCGGGGAACTGACACCATGAAATCAACTGATAACGGGCCCTGGTCCCGGAGTTGTCGCTACCGGGAGCCCGTAGCGGCCGGGGAGAGCGACGAGGGAGAAGCTCACGCAGCTGGTCTAGCTGATGACGCTGAGTGAGTGGGGTGACGAGACCGGGTTTGGGATTGGCGGAGTGAAGGGAGGTTATTTTTTTCCGGACGGTGGTATCGGCAACGATGTTGGGGTTTTAGGTCGGGTGTCCGCCGACGGGGAGTGGCATCGGCGAGTCGCCGGGGGGGGTAAAGTGAGGCTTTTGTGTTTTATCTAGCCCCTCTCTGCCCCATGCCTCGAGCTCGCACTCGTTCACTGCATCTCGTCAACCAGGGGCATGTTTTAGGATTAGGAGAGAGTATCCCGGTACGGCAGCAAGAAACATTTTTGTTATCACGAGAGACCGGATGGTCACGATGATGATAAAATGTTGACCACGATAAAGATAACAATTTGAGCAAAATAAAACTGGTGTATTCTAGAAAAGATTAAAAGGAAAGACCGCATGTGTTGTATGAGCATTTTTTTTGAAAGATGTTTTTCTCGCTGCATTTTCACGTCGAGTTTTTGCATGGCGTATGGTAGGGAGAGAGAGGGGTTTTTTATGTTTTTCGGGGGTCCACCACGACAACCGGCATTGACACCATGAAATAATTTGATAACGGGCCCTGGCCCCGGACCCAAGTAAAGGACAATGCAGCTGTCGCGGCCGGGAGCCCGTAACGGCCGATGGAGCGACGAGGGAGAAGCTCAGGCAGCTGCTCTAGCTGATGACGCTGAGTGAGTGGGGTGACGAGAGCGGGGTTGGGATTGACGGCGTGAAGGGAGGTTTTTTTTTAGCGGCGGTGGTATCGGCAACGATGTTAGGGGGTTTAGGTCGGGTGTATGCCGACGGGGGGAGTGGCATCGGCGAGTTGTCGGGGGGTAAAGTGAGGCTTTTGTTTTTTTATCTAGCCCCTCTCTGCAACAGGCATCGAGCTCGCACTCGTTCACTGCACCTCGTCCACCAGGTGCTATTGTTTTTTTTTGTCTAGCCACCTTTTTTTGGTGCGGACAATTTTTTAAATCAAAAAATGGTTTCAAAACATGCACATCAGTACTACTAGGGCATGACGCAGATAGCACGACAACTACACATTTTTTTTGCAACAACGGAAGTAACACACACTAGATCAGAGTTCTGCAGCATTTTCTCCATCAGTTCAAGCTATAGAATTGGAACAAGTAGTAGCTCAACAAAATAATTCAAGTTTCTCAGTACAACACGTAAAAGCTTAGGCAACAATGACACAAACATGGACTGATCAAGTTTCAAACAGCGAGGAAAGATTGCAGGCAACACAGGCCCATCACTTACGGACAATGCTATGAGGGACTGGCATCTGCGTGGCTTCGTAGATGCTGGAGATAGACGCAACTTTCATCTGGTTGTCATCAAGGTTAACAACAGTGTAGACCATTGTCGTTGTGGTGAACAGACAGATGCCATAGGATGGCTTAAGTTGGGGCCGAATGGGCGCTAGAGGATTCGAGGGAGGGTTTTTGATTAGATAGGATGAACTTCCGGATGCTTTCCTCAAGAACTTAGCAAAGGCCAGAGGTAGACGAAGAAACACACAAGGAAGAACTCTGCTCTAGATCTTTCTCTTTATTGATCTCAACAGATTACAGATTTGTGCTTACAAGGTTTTCTCTAGATCGCATCTCCCCGCGTACGGGTGTGCCCCCTCTCCTTATATAGGGGAGAGGGTGGCTTACAGGGGAAGAAACCCTAATGGCATCTTTGACTAGACAAACTACTTTACAAAGTTACTTTAATCATAAATGACGCCGGGGTCTTCTTTAATCAGGGAGGCTGACGTCCTGCCGAAGATGCGATCTAGAGAAAACCTTGTAAGCACAAACCTGTAATCTGTTGAGATCAATGAAGAGAAAGATCTAGAGCAGAGTTCTTCCTTGTGTGTTTCTTCGTCTACCTCTGGCCTTGGCTAAGTTCTTGAGGTAAGCATCCGGAAGTTCATCCTATCTAATCAAAAACCCTCCCCCGAATCCTCTAGCGCCCATTCGGCCTGCAGAGGAGCTGCGTCCTCATGGACCTGCGGTTGGGTGCTAGCTGAGGGAGCGTCTACAGAAGGGAGATAACGATAAAACATGAGAGACCGGAAGAGAAAGCTACCTCGAGCATAGTGAGATCATCACTGGAACCGGGAGCTTCAGACGAAAAGTTACCAGGGCGCGGAGTGGGAATGCGGCCCATCTTGAGATCGGTCCAACGAACGTAAGGATCTGGGTCCACCTTGTCCAGAGGCCGCTTCCGGCAAGGGCATCGCTGCTCCGCTACGATGCGAGAGAAGCGCTGCTTTGCCTGGAGAGGAATAAAAAGATAGTTAGTCATACAACGAAAAGTTACCGGTACAACAACCCGGGTTGCACAATCTCTTACTTCATCAGTTGGAGGGTTGGTGGAGCTGAGAGGCAGGAAGCCCTAGCCATGAGGACTACATCCTCCTTGCTTAGAGGAAGGCCGGTGATCTTGGTGGGATCGCCAGGGCCATACATTTCGCTTATTTTATGAGCCCGGCGCTTAAGGGGAAGCACCCGGCGTGAGATATGAAGGTGCGGATGATGTCGTCAGAGCAGATGTTTGTCTCTTTCATCAGCTTCTCCATGAAGCGAACAACCCGGTTCGTCTCAATATGATTTGTCCCAGGAAAGAAGCCCCAATTGACCTTCGCGGGCGGCGCCGGATTAAAAGCCGGCAGATTGATGAGATCCGCGGCGCCGGTGTTCTTCACGTAGAAGAAGGTCCCTTGCCATAACCGGCATGACTCGAGACCGGAGAATTTAAAAAAGGGGTTCCCTTGGCGGGAGCCGATGATGCAAGACCCGCATTGAAGGGGGGGGTTTGGGCTTAGGAATTTCCTTGCCCTGGACGGAATTGATCCGAAGAGAAAAGAAGCGAGCAAAAGTCTCGCGAGTGGGACGGATGCCGATGTAGCCCTCCATGAAAGTAGCATAACAAGAAAGGTAAAAAGCGGCATTGCCGGGAAGGTGGTGAGGCTGGAGTTGGTAGAAATCCAGAACTTGGCGGAAGAAATCAGAGGCAGGAAGGCCGAAGCCACGCTCGAAGTAAGCAAGGAAGACAACGAACTCACCGGGTTCAAGTACCGGTTCGATCTCGTCGCCAGGAAGCCGGCAGGATACCCCTTCCGGTATCCTTCTTGACCGGTACAATCAGTCAATCTCGTGCTGTGTCACGTCAGAGCCCTTCCAGGCCCCACGGGTGACACCGGATAGATCTACTCCGGAAGCTTGGCTAGAGCTGCCGGTATCTTGACCTTTACCGGTATCGGATTCCATACGGGCAAGCTCGGCTGAGAGTCCGTCGGAAGATTCACTCTGATGGCTACTGGAGGATGACTCAGAAAGAACTAGACATACGAGTCTGAAAGACGCCCCTCTAGCGCCCATTCGGCCCCAACTTAAGCCATCCTATGGCATCTGTCTGTTCACCACAACGACAGTTGGCGCCCCACGGTGGGCGCCAACTGTCGTCGTGGTGAACAGACAGATGCCATAGGATGGCTTAAGTTGGGGCCGAATGGGCGCTAGAGGATTCGGGGGAGGGTTTTTGATTAGATAGGATGAACTTCCGGATGCTTACCTCAAGAACTTAGCCAAGGCCAGAGGTTGACGAAGAAACACACAAGGAAGAACTCTGCTCTAGATCTTTCTCTTCATTGATCTCAACAGATTACAGGTTTGTGCTTACAAGGTTTTCTCTAGATCGCATCTCCCCGCGTACGGGTGTGCCCCCTCTCCTTATATAGGGGAGAGGGTGGCTTATAGGGGAAGAAACCCTAATGGCATCTTTGACTAGACAAACTACTTTACAAAGTTACTTTAATCATAAATGACGCCGGGGTCTTCTTTAATCAGGGAGGCTGACGTCCTCCGGATGCTTTCAGCGTCATCCTCTTCTTTATCGTCACGGCTTCATTTAAAGCTACTTTGCTTAGCTCATCCTTGTCCTCTAGCTCTGGAGAGAATCTTTGACCAGCCTTGCCGACGTGCTACAATGCACTTCTTACCGGTAGTCCGGTGTCTTCTTTATCTGGTTCCGGCATACCCCTCTTGGGGATACCGGCTTAGCTTTACTTAGCCAAACACTTAACTTCGTGCCCCTATGGCATCTGTCTGTTCACCACGACGACAACCATGTTCCTGGTGCACTGCGGCATGTCAAAATGGTCCAGCTCGATTTGGCCGGTTTTGCAATCAACAATCTTGGCGGCCAACACGGAAAACACACCGGTGGAGTTCCTGTGTAGGAAAAAACAAAGCAAATCGCGTTAGCACAAAACATTAGAAGCAGTTTTTTGTCAATCGAATGGAAGCACGACAGCACCTGGGACAGTTGACACCAACAGTTGTGTGAATAACTTCTGTCCACGCAGCATCTCTGATGGCTGGGCTGGCATGCATAAGAAGCTTTGCGAACAGTGGCTCGTACGTGTGTTTGTGCTTCTTCTTGACATCCTGGACACTCATCCCATTAGCCGAGGGATCGATCAAGGTGAAGTTTCGGCTGTTAAAACCCCAAGCATAGCAAGCCCAGCCATCACCGACAGGAACAACAGCAACGAACTGCAAATACAACTAGATGTTTAGCTGAAATAATAGAACGACATAATAAAACATCAACATCATTTCTGTTTTTGTGTCAGGGTGGAAGGCACTGTTTGAATTCAGACATACAAACCTCCAGGCAATCACGGATGTTGAATTCGATGCTGGAGTTGGCAATCATGTCCACCAGATTGACATCAGACTGAATATTAGCAAGAACACGTTGCTGCATAGGAATGATTAACAAACCGATTTAAACCTCAAAAAAATAGGAAAGAGACAGGCATTTTTTAAATGATTTTTCTGCATATTAGCTCACCACGAAAGTAACTGGCCAGAAAAAACGAGGAGCTTCGATGAGGCCAGAGGCGAACTTGACAGCCTCAACTCGGTTCATCACACGCGAGGCAGCATCACAGAAGGGTTCGTTGATATCAGTTAGGCCAGCAACGATCAGCTTAAGCTCTAAACTGGTGAGATGCACAACTGGTTGCCCTAGCAGCTCCACCAAGCACCTTAAGAAACAAGAGTGTGTTATAGAAGAGCAACAAAACGAATTTTCATATGGTAAGACAATTTTTATCTGGGAAATGGTAATAGCATGGGCAAGTTATAAAACCTGTCCAAGGCACGGTTGTTGGTGACCCCGTCAACAAGCAAGGAGGCAAGCTTGTTGGCCTTGCGCGCGAGGTCTTCCGCATATGAGGGAGCCTGCGTGGGGGCGTCTGGAGCTTTCCTCTTACCAGACGATTTGGGAGGAGGGTACCGCGGATAATATGGAGCATTAAGCAGCCAAAGCACAACAAGCTCGTCTACAGAAACACCTCGAGCATCAAGAGCAGCCAAGACAGCCACTTTGAACTCTTTCATGCTGCGAAGAAGAAAACATGTTTTTGTTTCGCTCAGCGTGATTGCCCTTTTTCGCTAGGGTGGTGGTGGGATTCAACGCCGCAAAAATCATTCTTCGCGAGCATTTTTGTTTGGAACGTTACCTTCTTATCGGCCAGTTGATGGCCGAACCAGCATCTGGACCAAGACGTAGAGCAGCCAAATAGTCTTGAGTCGTCGATTCTTTTTGCGTAGATTTGTTGGTCAGGGAAACAGAGAGATCAGCAACATCACGACGAATCTCGAGCAAGGCAATCTCCTGCCCGTCGGCTGAATCTTTGGCAGATTTAGCATATCGGACAGCCTCCCTGGTCTCAGACATGATTGAATCCAGAGCAAGCAAAACAACCTGCAGGAAGAAAAACATAGTTTTTTCGGGGGTGAGTTCTACGCGCGGACTCGTCGAAAGATCAAGCATGGAATGTAGAAAAGATGAAGGGTTCTAACATCAGAAGCACCAGCAGCATCGTTAGGTTGTGGAGTAGAAGAGCCAGCAAGAAAAACAGGTGCCCCAGTCTAGAAAAGAATCACGAGGTCAGTTTTTTTTCAGATACATGGGAATAATAAGTAATAAACATAAAAAACATAGCAGGCCGATTCGCAACAATCACGATAACCTCCAAACAAACCATGTTAGAGTCGCTCGCAGCTTGACAGGAGGACAGACTCAGCGACACATCAACATAGCTAGGCATGGCGCTGAGTAAATACAGGCGTAGCGAGTTTTACAGAGGGCGGAGAGTGCTCCTTTTCCCGCAGACAGTAATCTCTGTATATCTAGCGGGGGTCCGAGTCGAAGAGCTGGAGGGAAGGGAGGAAGGACAAGTGGGGTTGGGGGGGGGGGTTGGGTGGTGGTCCTTTTCTACAATGACATAGGAATCCTGGGCTTTCTACATGTGAAGAAAGATTCGCCACCAGCAAGCCAGGAATCAAACGCACGGATGCACCATTTTTTGTTGACGACGCATCAAAGGACGAGCAGACATGAAAAGCAGATCAATAAAATCCAAAAAGCACATTACGATAACAACAGGAGAGCCTTTTTGACCACGGTAAGCTAATCCCAAAGACACCATACAGAAAAGACAACAAGCAATCACCTGAAACTCGCTGGCAAGGGACCGGCCGTTATCTCCAGCGGGCACCCACTGCGGAAATAGGAACATTCTCCCAACTTTTTCAACTGTTTCTTGTCAACGATACAGAAATCGAACAGAATCTACAAACAAGGGAGGATGCACTAGCAGAGAGAGAGAAAAACCTGGCTAGTCCCTTCCCCACAGCCGAGGTCCAGACCGCACGGAGAGAAGCCGTTCATGAAGCCGATACCGTAACCGACGTCGGCGCCATCAATGGCAAGACCCTGGTTTTTGTTTCCATCAAATTTAATGCGCATTTATGACGGCAATGAGATTCAATGGGAGAAACAACAGGCGAACGGAAGAGCTTGCAGAGGCAGACATGAATTTTAGATAGAGGTTGTTCGAAATGCATTAACCTTATGCATGCAGGAATCAGCTACAAGCGCGGCAAGCAAGCCTCCATCCCCACCATCCTCCTGGTTCAACACCGGGTCGGATAGGTCGTAGTCGGAGAGAGAAATGTCATTGGCCATCGAGCTAAGCAGCTCGAAGGAGAAAGATCAGGAGGCGTTTTGCGAGGGGGGAAAGACAGAGAATGGAATAGTGAGTTGGAAGGAGAAGGAACAATTTCAAGGAGGATATGCAAGGAAGAGAGAGAGTGAAAGCCCGAGCTGGTTTCTTCTGTAGTAGACAAGACAAAGTCCACCTCTCACATCTACCATTTCCCTATCTCTTTCTTTTCCAACACAAGCAAGCACGCACGTAAGCATAAGCTGACACAGGGACGGTAGGGGGGAGGGGGTACTGCTGCAGTGCTATGCCCAAGGAGGGAGCAGCTCGGGCGGCGGTAGTGGGAAAGGCAGGACACCTCACTCCAATGAGTCATCGGGAAGGGCCATTGCAACATTCGCACAACGACCTATCAGATCACAAATGTTCTTTTTAGATCCTTTTTTTATGTGACAAAGCAAAATAGTGTAAACGGCCTTTTTTTGAATTTTTTTTTGACCAAAAAATTCATTTTTTTTCTTCCCATTATTTGCTGCTGTCTCACCGGAACTAGGGTTTTATCAGTTTCTCATCCACCTTTTCTTCACCTAACCGCTCTGGTGAAGCCGCGATAGCCGCAAAATTACTCCTGACGAGTGATCGGGGAGGAAAACCCTGAAAAGTCGATTCTTTGCTCCACACACGTGGCGTGGGATAGGAGGTATGGGGGAGGCCATGAAACAGCTTGTTGCCGATGGAAACAACAACTGCGCCCGATGGAACTGCGTATTTGCTCGGCCGATATGGTCGAAATCCACCGCACGTCATGCATGAAACATAAATTGCATAGTTAAAAACATGAAAAAAAAACCAACGCCTACTGCTGCTACTCGTCGCTGTCGAGCATGATGAGCTCCGGTATCACCCACGGCCAGTTGCCATCCGGGGGGAGCGTACGCGGGGCGCGCCGGCGGTGCTGGATGTGGAGGAGGCGCCCAGGGCTGCGGCGGTGGAGACGCACAGAGCTGCGGCTGTGGCGGCGGCGGAGGCTCCCAGGGGTACGGTTGTGGCGGCGATGGAGGAGGCTACCAGGCACGGCGGCACGACGCCGGTGGCGTAGCGGGGAGGCCGAGCCTTAGCCATCTCGTCGTCCGTCATGTTCTCCGGGAACTCGAAAACGCGGCCCTCCGCCACGTCCTACTGCACAGTGTGGCGGGGAGCGGTACCCCTCTTGCAGGCGCCGCCAGAGGCTTCGAAGTCCTTCTTCTCCCCCATGTCGCTGCGGCGGGGTGGTGCGAGTGGAGTTGTGGGGGAAGGAGGAACGCGGCCGGTGGTCTTTTTCGAGCCCGGTGGATAAGCGAGCGGACACTTTGCGTGTTCGCAGAGCGTCCGAAGAGCAGCAAGCATGGGGCATATTTGGGCCAGGTTTGCGTCTCCGCGGACGGCCCGGACACTTTGCGTCGCCCCGCTGGAGGTGGTGCCAGACGCGTTTCCGGTCCACGCGGACGCAAACGGTCGCTCAGCGTCGGTTTTGCGTCGCGCCGCTCGAGATGTCCTAAGAGACAAAAGGGTACACACAAAAAGGGTTGATGCTCTGTAACTCGTGTCTGAGAAGGAATGCAGGGGTGGGGGTGGGCTTTCATGGCGCGTATCCGCCGCCGCCGCAGCCACACACACAAACCCCCCGTCGCCACGGGCACACACACACCCGCGCCCCACCGCCGCCGGACCTACGCGAGAGCCATCGAAACCCGTAACTGGACCACGTATCTCGTGTCCGACAAGGAAATGTAGGGGGGAGGGGTGGGCTACATGGCGCGACATGGGACTTCCCTTCTACCGTCGAAGACAGCAGGTGCCCGTGGCGACGGGGTGTTGTGTGTGGCTGCGGCGGCGGTGGAGACGCGCCATGAACCCCATCCGTTCTCGGACACGGGATACGTGCGCCGTTTGTGGGTGTCGATGGCTCGCGCGTAGGTCAGGCGGCGCAGATAACTCCGACAGGCACGCACCCCCACGTGAGGGGGCCAACACACACCCCCGCGCCTACACTACGCCCACATCCACACATACACGCACCCCCCCCGCCTGTTCGGTCTCGTGCTAGATAAATCGGTCCCACCAATAAAGTTTACACGACGAGGTGATCTCGGGTGAGTCATGGCACCAATCTATATCGAAGGAGCAATAGGTGAGCCCCACACGGACAAGCATGTGCCGAAAGAATATCACTTTCGGAGGAGGTATCGGAAAAGAGGCGGGGGAGGGGGCAGGGGGGTTACAAAGGGGGTCCGAGATGAGTATTCACTGACCACCGCCACATCGCGGCGTCCATATACGTGGCCGACCGAGTCGGTACCGCTGTCGCAATCAATGCGTCAAAAGTATGGATGGTTCATTCTTTCTTACGACTTTTCTCGCACACCAGTAAAACAAATGCAATGGAAACCGTCGCAATTATTTCCGCCACAACAACAATGACCAAATACTAGTAGTCCACTACAATCGAAACAGTGACCGAGAGAATGAAAGAGTAGAGCATAGATAAAGCCCAATTGGGAAAAGTGAAAGATCGAGATGTCGCCTAGAGGGGGGGTGAATAGGCAATTACAAACTCTTGCGGATTTGTCTTGTAAGAATGCGGAATTAAACTATCGTTTAGTTTACAAGCACAAAGCCTAAATATGCTAAGCTCAACTAAGTGTAACAATGGAAACTAGAGCTAAGCAAGATAGGCACAAGATATATGTAGCACAAGTGATAGCAAGATATATGTACTTCAAGAACGATGGCTATCACAAGGAAAGAGAGCTCGGGTATAGAAATAACCGAGGCACGCGGAGACGAGGATGTATTCCCGTGTTCCCTTCCTTTGCAAGAAGGTACGTCACGTTTGGAGGAGTGGAGGTCCCACGAAGGATTCCCCGCGCCACGAAGGCTCACCCTATTCTCCGAACCACACCCACGAAGGATAATGGCCCTTTCCTTATGGTTAGCTTTTCCTCCGCTCCGGAGATGGAAAGCTCCACAACCACTTCACAAGCTCCACGAAGGAGAAGCCCGTGCCTCTTCACAATCTTCTTGAAGAGGTCACCGGAGCACCAACCGCCAAGCCAACTAGGAGATTTCCCTCCAAGAGTAACAAGCTCACGGTCTCTCACTCGAACTAATCGTGGTGGAGAGCTCAACACTATGCAATGATGCAAAGCAAGAACACTAGAGGTGTTCAAGTCCTTCACTCTCAAATCCCACCCAAGCAACAAATGCTAAGATGAGATTGGAGAGGAAGAACAATGGGGAAAGTCAACAAAAGACTCCAAGATCTAGATCCCAAGAGTTCCCCTCACTTAGAGGAGAAATGGATTGGTGGAAGTGTAGATCTAGATCTCCTCTCTTAGATCCCTCAAAAATGAGCAAGAATCATGGGGGGACACAAGAGAGAGAGCAAGTTCTTCAAAGGCAACAATGGAGGTGAGAGAATAGAAGAACTAACTCAGCCCAAGGTGGAAGAAGGGCTATTTATAGCCCAAGAGCAAATATAATCGTTGGGGAAAAGTTGGGCTGAGTCAACCGTCGAGGAGGCCGGTCAACCGGGCCTGGGGCCGGGCCGTCCGATCCAGGGCCCGGTCAGACCGGGCCACAGACCGGACCAGCCGGTCCAAACCGGTCGGTAGGCCGGACCCCGACCGGGGTCACTTTGTGTCGTCCAGGAGGTCATCCGGTTGTCCCCCGGTTGGCGCCCGGTTGGCGACCGGTCGACCGGACGGCATGCCGAGCCAGCCGGTCTGTAGGCCGGCTGACCGGGCGGCAGACCGGAACCGGCCGACGCATGGACCGGTCCGACCGGGTCCCTGACCGGGTGAGCAGGAAAACATTTTATACAAAAACTATGATAACTTTTGTGTCCGGACCCCGATTGACACGAAACCAATTTTGTTGGAAAGATAACGATGAAATATGGAGACTCCTCACAGAACATTTTAGATGATTTTAGAGAGGGAGTCTCCCACCGTCAAGAAACGGTGAAGACGTCCAAACTCGAAAACGCAATAGAAGATGCATGCGGATTCCGTTTTCGATGAACTTGGGCTTGTTGTAAAGCTAGCAACAAGCTCAAGAACCTCACACAGAGAAACACCAAGAAGCAATAGGGATATGCAAAGTATGCAAAGGATTGAGCTCCCTAAGATGATGCGATCAAGTTACCCAACCGAAAGCCCCTCTTGATAGTGCGGCTATCTATCCTATAATCCGGTCTCCCAACAACCACCTTGAGACCGGTAAAAGGAAAACCTAGCAAGGCCATACCTTTGCCTTGCGCATCCCGCTTGATCTTGATGATAGCTCTTCAAGCTCCACTCAAGCCGGAATGCCTCACTTGATCATCGTCGCTTCGTGAAGACTCACAAATGCTCCCCCATACACCATGATGGGAAAGCTCTATTGATGCACATCTTCACATGTACATTATCACCAAATGGACGGAAAGCTTCAAGCATGTGATCCACTTGAGATGCTCATCTTGAACTTGCCCGACTTAACCTTGTACCTTCTCATACTCTCATAAGATAGAGCATGGCTAATATTGAGTTCCACATAAGAACTCCATCTTCATTTCTTCTTCTTGATCATATCACATATATGTCTTCAAATCAATGATCTTGATGCCAACACACAAGATGTATCTTTATTTACATGGCATCCATACTTGAATCCAACACATGGAATACAAGTAGAACCTATGGAATATTCCTACATATAAACTCAATGAAAACATTAGTCCATAGGGGTTGTTATTAATTACCAAAACCACACATAGGGGCAATGTACCCTTACAAAAAGTTTTTAGCTGAAAAAGATAAGTGGTTGCAGCTACACAGCGCTACCACGGGAAGGTACAAAGGATCAAGCCATAGTAGAGAGCCCCTCACGTTTCCTTGTAGTGGTTCTCGTCAACCGTGTTGTAAACGTCGCCCACGCTAGCAAGATCAGTCAAGAATGGCCTGCGAAAACAAGCAGAAAAACATGCATTTCTGTGTTAGTGTGTGCATGAATGAACGAGAGTTTTTGTCAGTACGGAGAAGGATGGACCCCGATCGAGGACTCCAACCTGATTAACTCTGAAGTAGTCATCAGAATAGAACTAATCTCGTCAATATGGGAACCAACAGGCCCAGCGCTGAAAAATGAAAGGATAGGTTGTCAATTTTTTATGGCGAATAAAGGATAAACAAGAAAAAAACAATCAATAAAACCACCAAACCAAAAATGAAAAATACCTCTTGGACAGACCAGAGATAGCGTCAAGCACAGCACGAGATATCGGTGTCCCTATCGTAGCGGGCTGTCAACGTTTTTTTGGCGAATATAGTCAGTACTGATTAATGATCTATAGTGTCTATTTTTTTACTGATAATAAAAAAGGAGGTCGAGTTAAAAACTCACAAGGGAACCAACATCTGAGAATGGATAAACAAGCGACGAGGAAGCTGGAACGTTTTTGTTGCTGAATGAAACGGAGATAGGTATAGGCTGCGGTGACAGGACCAGAGATGTAGCATCGTGAACCGAGGACATCACAGATGGAGTACGAGGAATTGAAGGAGATGGCTTATTAACCTGAAAGAAGATGCCACACGATAAGTAATACACGTTAAGAGAAGAGTTCCTTTCTTTTGGGGTGCACACTGTTTTTTTATGTGTGCAAGTGACGAAACACTAACCAGATCAATGTGAACCTTGATGACGGAAAGGAAGTGCATCGTGAGCTCGTTAAAATCAACCATTTTCCTGGAAGATACTAGCGTTTTTTTTATGTTTTTCAGATGCAAAACTGAATGAATGGAAGAAAGGTTAACCTGCAGGAGTATGCGTGTAATTCGATCGGCACTGCCCTAAGAGCCACGCGCCCAACAAAAGTACCATACCTGCCAACACTGTTTTTTGTTTTTTGTACATAGCAAACTGTTTTTAGTTTTTCATGCTGGTGGGTGAAACCTGACTGGACTGACAGAAAACAATAAAAGGTTACCCGATAGCCGAAAATTGCGTTAGAAGAGCAGAATCACCGGCAAACCTGAATACAACAATGCCATTTTTTAGCTGTCTACTTGTTCGTCGGGAAAGCACATTTTCCGAATAATTGATAGGAGAAAGTATGCCCAAACCATATACTGCCACGCATAGATGCAGTGCCATCGCACAGGGTGAAGGAAGCTTTGTCGTCGGTGATATGTTGATCATAGAAACGACCGACCAGACACACCTAAAAAAATAAAGTTGAACACTTTTACTAACACAGAACCAAAAGTGGCATACTATTCTTCTGCGCACAAAAAATAAGTTATTTTAATCGAATACGGACACTTACATTGGATATTAAGGTATTGTTGATAATTAATCCACTATCAAGGTTGCCCGACAGGCCATCCTTCACCATCTTCATGGTGACAGGCATCAGCGTCAGCGACGAGTTCGGAATGGTGGACCTTGCTAGAAGAGTGGGAGGAGTGTCCTATACAGATTTCCAAGAAATTAGAAACGCTCAGCGCAAAAGAAATTGAGGTCGGAACGGGGGTAAAAGATTGTTAAGGAGAGGAACAGAAACGAACCTGAACTTCAGAACGAACGACACTTAGCTCTGCAGGAGGAGAAACAGCGACAGGGATCGGCACGCGCAACGACGAGGATGAGGAAGAGCTCGGGGGTGCTCTCTCCATGCTGCGCAGGAACTGCGTTGGAACAATGGTATGCTTTGGAAACGAGAAGAGGAGTGTAGGGTAGACGAGAAGAGGTGCGCAGGGGGGAAAAGGAATAAGTTTTCACTCTACAACGTAGCTCCGGTTCGGCACGTCGATACGGTAGACAAGACAAGACACTTTTTTTTTTCATGGACACTAACCTAGCTATAGAAACAACACATAGGGGAGGACTGCCAGCACAAGGGAGCTACGAGTGAGTCACAAACCTATTCTTCTAGGGGGAGGTGGCATCCACGCGAGCTTATAATCCACACAACGATCTGCAAAATGCAGAGGTGCAAGGAGGGGGAGAGTAGGGAGCAATCATCCTTTTTTACAAGATCGGTGGGTAGGACATTGGGCGGCCGTGGACGAGAAAAGGTAAGCAACATCAGATTATGTGTTCTTCTTTTTTTCCTCCGGCTTGGCCGCGTGACTACATTTTTCTGAGTTGCAAATTTATTGGGTTTATTCTTGTTTTTTCTTCCAACAATCATGATCAACAGCATCAGGCTCAGGACAATGAGGACTACTAGCATAACGGGAGTAGCTCTATTACTGGCAGCGTCATTCGTATTAGCGACAGCAGGAACAGGCATAAGAACACTAGATTTGGCCCTATCAGCATTCATGATTTCGTCAATGTGCCTCCAGGTCTGGTACACCATAAAAGCATGTGAACCATGCTGGGAAGAGGAAGTTAGGGCAAGAAGCAGAAGAACAGCATTCGCGCTACACACAACAACCACCATTGTTTTCTGCGGAGATTTATTCCGCAGGGGAGACGGCGACAACGGTTTCTTCGTGACATGCGTAGCAGTATGCTGGATATTAGCAGGCGCGCTAATGTACACAGTAAAGGCTTGGAGCAACGTTGGAAGAATGGAGACAGCCCCCACGGAAGCTGATCCACCAGTTTAGATGTACCGAATGCTAGAGCTTGTAGAACTGTCTCTTTCTCTTTTTTTTATCACAAGAATGAATCCATGTAACACTGTGGGAAAGATCTAACAGTGTATGCACTTTTTTCGTTCTTACTGTCGAGAATTTGACAGGGATAACACCAGCTATGTCCCTACACAAACGACCACCATCTATATGAGATGGTTTCTTTTTTTCGGTGTTGCCCCACTAATCGGAAATCTGCTGAACGAACTCTTTTGGTGGCTTCCCACGGTTGTCAGATATGTGCATCAACTGGTACATCAGGGCAGCCCTATTGACGACGTGCTCGCTAGCATCCATACAAAAAGCTTGATGATCCACGCCGTCCCATGTATAAGAGAAAACCATGGCATGGACAGTAGATTCAGACCTGCCAAACAAGAGAAAAAGGGGTTGCAGTTTTGATCAGACAATACATGTATGGAGATGTCAATGGGTTTGTTTTCCATGTAGCCTTTGTATATAGCCGTACCATATGCCAGAGGAGTTCGACGGGGAAGCACTTCTGCAACCAGCGTCAATAAAAACGCGCCCCCATCCAACTGAAACAAGTTGCCAATCTGAAAACAGTTCCTGAGAGCACTGGACAATTGCACCGTGCAAAACATCAGCATGCTTGCTATGAGCAAACCAGGGATCCAGAGGAGTCGACACGGATGGGAGGCCGTAAACTGTTATTTCTCTGCGCTTCATATCCCACGCAAATGCAGCAAGGTTGCCCGAGACGACAGCAGTACAAATAAACTATGAGCCGTATGAAAAGCATTAGTTAGTACAGCCAAAAAATATGGGGGAATACATTTTGTTTTGATATTTTTTCTATTACCAAGGCTTGAACTCACCATCTGACAGCGGGAGGGATCGTATGGTATATGATCACCTATAAACTGCTGGCGAAATATCTCGCTTGTAATATAATTTTCGTTGTTGAAGACCGAATCCTACAAAATGACGTGAAATGTTTAGTCAGAAACTGAAGCATGCGGGGGGTAGTATGTTGCCCTTAATTCATTCTCCCCGCTTTTCTTTTGGCATCACAGTAAACTCACCGCAAAAGAGGAGCCCAGGAAATGCCTCCAAACGACCTGCGCACTAGCCCCGTACAACCTCGTGTCAATCTGTCGGAAAACCCTGAATAGTGCATCGCACGAAGCTGCAGATAGGTCACAAGAAGCTGCAAACTGCATGCTTATCGCCTTACCAGATAGCTCTATTAGTCGAGGCACCAAGTGTCGGACCCAGCAACTGCAGACCCGTGAAAACTATATAAATATGGGAATTTTTTTTTTGGTTTTTGGACTTGGGAGAAAGGTGAACAACAGCAAATAGCAGTAGCAAATCTAGTAGATACACTTACCAATCGTCGCGAGCACCAACTACAGTAGCCCACTCATAGAACTCGGTAGCAGCAACAATGTCAGCTTTAAAATTTCTTAGCCCTAGTGACCAGGGCGTGTCGGCGAACTTCACACGTATCCTCCGCTTGGGACGAGGTGACAGAACCAAATCAGCATCAGGAGCTTGCTGATTAAGGTCGATCGACTCCAGGGCGCGCTTAGCTCTGACGAAAGAAGACGACGACAAACGAGGTGAATGGCCAATACGGCGTCTCTCGGCGGAGCCGAAACCGCCACGTTGGATATCTGGCGTCTCGTAGTGCGACTTAGAAAAAGTATCAACGGATGCAGGGAGTTGCACTGAAGGAATAAAGTAAACAAAAAGGATGATGTAAAATACCAGTTTATAGTTTATACCGAGGGCGATCAATTAGAAATTCGGAACATGAATACAAACATATAGTATCGGGAGTGAATGAAGTCGATTTTGCATGGGCCGATCCATCGCTTTCGACTGAATTAGGCCGGGCCTCAACGAAATCGAAAAAAGAAGATATCAAACAGTTTGTCTCACTCTCTATCTGCAGGCGGGCGTTTGTAAGGATTTTCAGACAGCGAGCCCGGTGTTTTTTAACAGCCAGTAGCGCGTGCACCTACAAAAAACGAACGAAAAGTCAAATTAGGGATGAAGTCAAAGTAATGCATACGGTAAAACTGAAGATAAATACCTGCGAAACTGACGACCTTGCCTCAGATGTTTCAGTTGCAGAGGAAGCCGACGTTACAATTGGCAAATCGGAGCACGGTGATGCCAACTCAGTACGTGCGATGACTGAATCAACTAGTGTAGCATCAGGTGGGGCAAAAGGTGTGCTCTTACTAGCAGCTGACACGACCGGCCAATGAACGGGTGTCGTAACATTAGGTTCGGATACTAAATTGGACAAAACAGCAGAATCATCGGGGGCAGCATGATGAACAGGCGTTGTAACACAAGGACTGAGCTCTATTAAGTTTGGGGAAACAACAGTTTCATTGGACGGAGTGAGATGGACCGGAGCAATTGGCGTGGGCTGGACTAAGTTCGGACAAACAACAGTTTCAGAGGGCGAAGTTTGCTGGACCGAAACTTTATCCGTGGGCTGGCAGGTTTGGATGACACAGGCTTGGTTTGGAGAAACATGTTTCTCGTCAACAACTGGCTGGGAGCTAAAATTATCTCGAGCTAACGAATAAACAAGCAACTCGTCTGTACGAACCTGCAACACATTTTTTCAATAGCACATGTAAGCAAAATGAATAAGCGAAGAAAAGGGAGGGGGTAGAGGGTTTTTTTTTTGTCGGAGGCGACATACCTTGCCTGCACCAAAAACTCTACATGGAACTGAGCCACGTAGACCTACAGTGTCAGCCATTATCAGCTTCGAAATGAGAGCACCATCGTAAACAGAAACCCTGGGTCGGATATGTGGTGGAGGCGAATCAGGTCCATAGTGCATGCTATCAAGGTAGAAAATCTGCATTTTTTCAGTTGTCACACTGTTAGTGGCACATTCAAAAAATAGAAATAATCATCGAAAAAGAAAATATCCATCGAAAAAGAAGGGTAATACTTGCAAGAAAAGAGCCACACCGACAGGTACATGGACTTCCTGCTTCTGTCTGACGCTACGCCTAGCTGCAGCGCATGCTGTTACAACATCCTCGAGGAAGAAAGACGCCCAGTTAAAGGATTTGAGATCTCTACCACTTGCCAGTGCCGGCCAAAAACTGGTGGTCTCGCGGCAGCCAGGAGAATCAGAGTCCACGAGGATGGTTATGAGACAAACGAGGAAAGAAGTGATGAAACGAATTGGGTCGTCTTGCTGGACGGAGTCTCGACAGACGATGGATTCAAGGACACGGTAAGCTGCCTCACTAGGAGGATCATCCTCAGACGCATGCGAGATTGTCTCTGCAACTCGATCAAAAGCAACCTTGGACTTGTTCAGTGAAGAATCCCACACCTCAGCGCCAGAAGAAGGGAGCCCAAACACAGCAGCGACAAATTCAGGGAGAATAGGAAGACGGATTTCAGGCTTGATTTTCAAACAACGATGCATGGTATCAAACTTAGACATGAGCCAAAGAGTGAACGGATGATCGAAGGAAACAACTCGAATTCCTTCGGAAAAGGAACCAAAACCGGTCGATCGAACCAACTCACGTTGGGAATCAGAAAGAGACGGACAATTTGGTTGAATCTACTGACAAAGTTAGGAATAGACTCGTCAGAGGCTGTGCGAGGTACGCGGACATCACCGCGGACACTGCGCTTACCCTTGGCTGCCTGCCAGCAAGACATGAGCCAAAGGAAGGGAAAAAAGCTAAGAAAAGAATGAACGGAGGTGGTGCAAGAACGACCTCAATCGAAAGGAGGTGGTGAAGTGTGTGCGAGTGCAGATACGGGAGATGGGCGAGCATTATAAGAGAGACAGGCTTCAGCCGGAGGATGGGGGCGTTTTCGAATTTTGAAAATCGAAGACAGCTGGACAAGATATGCAAGGAGACACCTGTACAATGACTAGCACATTGCATCGACAGCACACTATAGCTACAACAAGTAGGCCAACGTTTTTATTTATTGAATAACTGAGCACATAGCAAGAAGAACGACAGGATTGATAGAACCAACAAGTACAGCATCCAAGCATTCATACATAGAAAGATCTAATCTTTGTGACTGCCATAGGAAGACTTGCGCCCACAGGTGCTTTTGTTGTGGCCCGTGCAACCACAAGACGTGCACTTGCGACTAGAGGAACCAACTGGATTCGGCACCGTGTTCAGAGGACACTTATTGGCAAAGTGTTCAACGGAGTTGCACGTCCTGCACTTTGCTGCCTCAGTAGATGCAGCACACCGGCGCGACCTACGAGCGGGAGCACATGGGACAGGATCAGATGCTTTACGCTTCTTCTTACGAGCACCAGGGCTCTCAATTGGAGATTTCATGCGGCTAGCCTTCATGCGACCACGCGAGCGCACTCTGGGCGGCGCGAAAACGGCGGGGGCTTCTTGGACTTCCTCTTCATCTGGGAGTTCACCATTGTCGAAAACAACATCTGGAACTTCTTCGGCCACAGTGGGAACATAGGACGGCGGCTGACGTGTGACATCACCAACGTAGGGGTCGTCCGCCGGCGAGACGACTGTCATGGCAAAAACAGCAAGCTTAGCTCGGTTGACATAATCGACGGCTAGCTCGAAGGCCGGTCGCGACGACGTGGCGATAGAGACGAGCTCCATGGCAGAGGCATAGATGAAGCAATGCATTGCAGCTTTGTCCGTTGCATCACCGTTGGCCTGAACATACGACTGGGAGTCGACAGGGAGTCCTTCTCGAGCGGCTCTAGTCCACCTCTTCAATATCAAACCTTCTGGTAAATGTGTGGCGGCAAGGCTAACTAAGACTTGCAATTAAATAGAAGGACCTCATCAGTAAAGGGACATTTTTCAAAAATGAAGACGTTAAAATATGTGAAAGAACAATTCAGATAGGGTTTGCATGTGGTATGAAACGTACACATATTATGTGCCGGCATGGCATGCCGCTGTGCTCAAACTGCTTGCAATCACACCTGTACATATCAGCGCCGGGAAGGCGTGTAACAGAGAATACGGTTGTACCAAGGTCAGTGTAGCCAGGACGACTAACAAGAACTGCTGAAAACAGACCCCTCTCCTCATCATCACGGCGGCATGTAAAAGATCCAGACCGGTAGAGCTCCTTGTCAAACCGGGCGTACATTGCCCGAGTGTAAACCTTTGCAGCATGCCTCTCAAGCGGAACACCTACGGTTAGGTGCCTTAGAGTCTACATGAAAAAAATAGGATCACAAAGATAGGTAAGGGTATTAGTAAGGGATTGTTGTTGAGCTAATATAACAGAAATGCAAAATAACACAAATGTTGAGCTAATCACCTGTTTTGTGGCGTGAGATTCTCTAGCTTCATCGGCAATGCGATCAACAATTAGCTTGTTGTACTGCGATACAAAGTGATGCATAGGAGACCCGCATGCTATATATGTTTTTAGGAGGTGATTTGCACTCTCACTATGCGGAGTACTTGTCATGCCTGCGCAAAAAGTTTCAGTGAAGTATGGTTTCGCCCACATCTCGCGGTTATCGTAAACACGTTGCAGAAAAAGATTATCTTCCAGACCATATGTCTTGATAAGTTCAAACCAACGAGTTTCAAACTCATCGACTCCAACAATCTCGTCCAAAAGCTGGTGCAGATGGGATTTGAAAGTGTTGTCCTTCGTGTACACAGGACCAAGGGACTCTTTGGCCTTCTTAAGCACGTGCCATTTGCACCACCGATGCCTGCTATCTGGAAATTCCTTCTCGAGAGCAACCCTCATCTGGTGGCACTGATCTACATGAGCAAGAGGAAAGGAATGAATGACATATGCAGGTGAATCGTACAATTAGTAACATGTGAATTTGACAGATTCCAAATAAAACTTACCAGTCAGTACAGTGACGGGACGTTTGCCTCCCATGGCCTCCGAAAACACACGAAAACACCAACGGAAGGCCTCGATTGTTTCTTCTGTCAAAAGCACGGCACCAAACATAGTACTTTGGAAGTGATTGTTCACACCAACAAACAAACCGAAGGGGAGGTTGTAGAGATTGGTACGGTATGTCGTGTCAAAAGTAACAACGTCATCAAATGCAGCATAGTCGGCACAACTAGATCCGTGTGACCAAAACAATGTTCTAATCCTGCCACCGGAGTCCAAATCCATCTTTAAGACCAAACCAGGATCGTTGCGTTTCATATGGTCAAAAATCTCTAGAGTTTTGGCCATATCTTCTTCTATTGATTCTTGGGCTAGCCTACCACATAATGCCCTAACTGAGTGTCGGCTAAAAGGAACATGGGCAGCCTCACCGTGCATAGAACCAACAATAGAACAAACACGGGGATCTGGACATTATTCAGACGCAAATGGCGGATAAGCTCACGAGTCATTTGATCTATACGACTATGAGAATTCCACTGCCTCCTCTCCCCGCAGGTTGCGGACAAGGGATGATTATGGTCGTTGACAAACCGGCGAATGTACCAGGCGTCATCGTCGGATCGGAGCAACGTAAGTCGGGAAACACATCCTGTCCTAGCAGTCCGCGTGCCTTCCGCTTTGTCTTTGCCCTGGAACACATCAAAAAAGGAAAATAGAAACATATGTGAGAGGGCAGTTTTTAGTCCACTTGGATGGCCCAAGAAAAAGGTAGCAAAAAAAAGGACAGCTCACCTGGCAAGCACACACAATGTCCTGGCAAGATCTACGACCAGCTTTGTTTGCACGACTACGACCGTACCGAATACCGAACCCTTGCTCCCAAGAGTACATGTTGTAGAACTTGTAGGCTTCCTCCGGTGACTCGAAAACATAGCCTTCAGTTGGCTCAAAGATGCAACGATCGCCACGGTTTGCTGCCTCATGCAATGCCCGCTCAACCGCACCATAGTTCCATGTAGCAGGCAAGCGGGGCCCAACGACACGCCTAAAGATGAAAATAGATGAAGCGACGTGAGAAAAAACATGAGAGAAGCAAAGTTTCTGCTAGTCATATCAAAAAAAAACTCCAAAGTTCAGAAACCTATCAGGAATACTCCTAGGGCAACCAAGAGTGCCGAACGACATGATCGGTTCTTGTTGGGATTGCAATGGAGACTGCATTTCATATGGAGCGCCCAATGGTCGATATAAATAGCCAGGGATGCATTTTTTTGGCGGGAACAAATTATGATCAGTGGCGGGAACTCGTTTCCCGCGTCGTCCATGGCGGGGGAGGATGATGAATTCTAGACAGGTGGAGGTGTACTGAAAGTAGGTGCAGTGACTCAACGCATCTAGCGACAGATACACGTCGCTGCTCTACGAGATGAGTCAAAAGCAAGTATGTAGAGGTATGTGGATGTACAGAGTAGGGGTGCACATGTGTTGCCCGGATAATACATGTGGAATACTACTACTAGCCCTATCACCTATCGATGACAACAGTACGGTCATCTCCACGTCGTTTGCTCTACGGGTTTTGCTCATGAAACTCCAGCCAATGGGATTTTTATGGGCCATCAAGCATGTGTTTCACAGCCATGTGTTTTCTTTCTTTTTTTACCGGGAGTTTTTGGTCTGCGCTGTCAGAGAACAAGAGGTCATCTTGCACACAAGTGCATGCTCGGACGTCAGGTTTTCACTTTGTGATTTATATGTAAAAAATGACCCGCGGTTTTGTAAATAATTCTTCATTGTTCCTGGTTTTTCATTGCATAAAATAATGGTCAAACTGATACACCGTTGATATGTCTATTAGTCAATTCATCAACTAAAAGGCAGCAAAGGTACATCAACTGTGTGTGACGAGT
>NC_061514.1:270159425-270172073 GCF_022539505.1 Lolium rigidum
AGAGAGAGGCGAATTTGTGTTTATGTGGGCAGCTGCACATGCATGGTGGTATGTGCGCACCTTGTGTCTACCGTAGGATTTTCAGCGTCGGACGGCTGGCCGTGGTCGCAGTATAGTGGTAGATTCTCCCCTATATCCCTAGCTTTGCCACGAACGTCTACACCCGCTCGCATGCAAGACAGCCATAGCTCGTACGGGCTCTGGAGACTCAGACAACTCCATGCTGGGCCTCGCTCTTAACTTTCAAGGCAGGCCGCAAAATGGGCTCGACCGGCCTTGTTCATACTCTTTGGTATCGCTGGTTGCTGAAAAATTCCATACGCCACGATGCAGCCACCTCCTGTCTTGCCTCTATTTAACCGTCGGCTTCCTCATTCTGTTTCATCCCCACCTTCTCCTCCCCCTCCTCTCCGTCCTCAAACTATTGCTAACCCCAAGCTAGGTCCATAGTCATGGCTCCTTCTTCGGTCCGCGCTCGTGCTGAGGCTGACGAAGAAAACGCCGTGCTAACAAGGTCTCTTTGTTTTTCTTTCTGTTTGCTGCAGTTTGTTTCTCTTCTGTACACGCCTGTTTCTTATTAGGGGGCATTTCCTTTGCAGGTCTGCCCGTGCGAAGAAGGCAAAGGTCGAGTCGCAGGCAACTTCCAGCATCTCCATGCCGTTGTACAAGAACCTGCACCCTCCAAAGGATGACGACATCATCGTCGATTCTGCAGTAGCGTTGCGATCATTTTTTCGCATAGTGGACTCTATCCCGGCGGACAATATGCTACGCCTCCAGTTCTGCACTGAGCCCAAGCTTTGCGGCAAGCTCTTCGTGGCCACAGCTGCGCTGATGATGCTGCTTGGTCACAATCGTTATGACATATCGGAGAGTCCTACCGGTGCCATGTACATCTCTACTCGCAGCGTCCAGGACGCCGTCATGCTGGAGTCGCAGGTCTACTCTGCATTCGGAGCGGTGCTCAAGTGTCACAGGGTCAGCACCGTCGATCGCGAGTTTCGTTACGCTCGCGGTGAAGCAGCTGCTTTTAATTTTTTCGCCCATGAACGCTGAATCGGTTGGTGCAACCTGCAGTACTTCTTCGTCCACTGATGAGCTGTAGTTGTTGTCTGCTAGATAGTTTTCGCTACAATTATGAAGTGTACCAATTTGTTGCCAGTTAGTTGATGTGTCTTGACTACTAGACATGTCAAGAGTGTATCAGTTCGCCAGTTAATTTATGTAATGAAAAGCTAAGAACCAGCTCATTTGCCATGGAATTCTCATCTGCTGCATCGAAAATAATTTAGTGCACATGGTGGCAGATGCGCACAGGGGGGTATAGGTACACACGCACTAGATAAGCGACACCTGCCCTGGCTAACATTGCATCGCGGCAGTAGGCACCGTACCAAAATCATAGAAGCTACACGTAGCTTAGATGTGTAGCATCACCTTTTTCACTTTGCAGCCCAAATGGCCCAGATGGTTACATCGCGCAGACGGGCCGATTCATCCCGCATACGAGACATCGTTTTATGGAGGCGGCCCATCACGCACGGATCGCGCTCGACGTCTACGATCTTTTTATATGTGAGCGCGCAACCAGTCGTTAACATACCACATTAGCCACGCTTCTTTGTCCAGTTCTTCTCCGATCCCTTAGCTTTTCTGCTCATCGGACGCCATGGAGCCAGCCAGATCGGGAGCCAGCCGCAGCAGCGCGTGCAGCCGCAGGGTTGCCTCGACCGGGTCATCTTCAGGAGTTCGCGACCATGGTGGGGCATTAGTCCTAGCGGACGGCAAGAACCCGGTGGACGAGCTGGGCGACGCCCCGCCGGTGATGCTGTGTGCATGCTCAAGTCCAGCAATGTCGCTGATGGCAAACACCGTCGCGAACTCAGGCCGATTCTTCCTCAAATGTGGTAACCCAGCACGACCGCCCGTCAGGTGCGGCTGCTACAGAGGGATACAGGTGCGAGCTCTCGTGCAGAACAATGCCTCAATCCACTTCTCTACTTCTTGCCTTCAATCACGTGTCTAATCACGTTAAACCGCTTGTTCGAGGGGACAGGGATGCTTCCTGTGGATATGGGAAGATCTACTGAAGATTTACACGGACGCCAAAGTAGCGTACGAAACAAGGCGCCTGGAGGCTGAGAAGGTCGCCATGGCGAGGCGATGGGAGGAGGAGGTGGAGGAGCTGCAGTCACGTCACGATGAACAGCTGACGAATCTGCAGAAGCTCTATGAGGCAGAGCTTGCTGAAGCGAAAGCCAGAGCTGAGGCCACCATGGCAGCGGCAAAATCAAGCGCTCGGAAGCTGAAGATCGTAATTGCATGCCTAGTGATTCTATGCATGTTTAGGATGACTTAAGCCTTTCCTTCCCGTTCTGCAAGACAGAAATATGATGTATCCCCGCCTCTTTTATTTTCGCAAGCAAATCCAGCAATAAATGACCTCCGCTCATGTTTTAACAATCTCTCCCTTTTTAATTGATTTGATAACTACGTTTTGTTTCTATATATTTTGAGATGTTCCTCTTTTTCTTTTGACAATCCCGAACGTTTCGGCATCGTCTGCCACGTTAGGCCAAGGTCATGTCTACGCAGAGAATCTCTGCGCCCGTTGTGTGAGACCGGCGTGGTCGTACACCTTTTTCACCAGCTGTCGCAAATGAGCAATGGACGGTGGTGTAGAAATGTACGTTGATAGACGTCTACCTACATGTCGTCTCAAAGCTAAGACATAGAGTCACCACGTTTTGCAAATGTACGGCCGGGGTAGCCACGTTTAGGACATCACAGCAACACCAGACGGATCCTATCAATGTCCTGGGGCAATAAATAGGTGGCCGGGAGAAGATACATCCAAGCACCAACAGCTAGGACAGAGGCACCGCAATTGCAACGGCTCTTTTTTCCTTTCAGTAAACGGGAGATGGGGGTAGTGTTAACCATCGAGGTCGCCGTAAACGAGCTGGAGATGGTGCAGCCCGCATTCAAGTGCGCGTGCCGGCAGGCAACTGTCCGGAAGGTTTGCTCCACAGTTGGTGCAAACGAGGCTAGACCTTTCTTCAGATGCAACGTCGGATACGTAGAAAATAGCACATCATCAGTATTCGAGGACCCGAGCTAGAAAAGAGTGAGCAACCTCTCCCGCAATCCATCCCCTTTTTTGTTTTCTTTTTTTGGTTTCGTTCTTTATTTTTTGTACTTATCATTCCCCCTTTTCTTGTGCACAGCATCTTGGATGCGATATCTGGATCTGGGCGGACGGCGTGAACAGTTTTGCACGAGATGTATTCGACGAGAACCAACTATCTGATGCGGATCTGAGGGCTGCACTGCTGGGAATAAACATCAGAGAGCCGCGAGAGTAGATCATGAACGCGCTCCAGGACGGGGGATGCCATAAAATGATGCACTTTTTTTTATCGCCCAGGTTATTTTCTTCGGTACGCGCCCCAAAAATCGTGTATCTCAGTACGCCACAGTCAATGTGTTATCTGAGTAAATTACGTGCACTACCAGATCCGTGGTGATGCCGGCGGCGGATACGCGCCATGAAAGCCCACCCCCACCCTGCATTCCTTCTCGGACACGAGTTACGTGCGACAGGTATGGGTGTCGAGGGCATCGCTTCGGCGGTCAGCGCCCCGGGTCTGCGCCGCAGCCTTCGCCATCAATGGCGCGGCTGCCTGTTCCGCACGTGCACTGGCTGGCGGCGCCTGGGCTTCTGCGCAGCTTTCAATACAATCTTATCCCGCGCGCGGCCGCGCTTAAAAGACCACCAGCTGCTGCTGGCGTGTAGTTGACGTGGGAGTTAGAAATCTTTATGGTGTAACTTTTTCTTCAGATCCCCGGCAACGGCGCCAGAAATTTAGCTTGATACGCGTACAGCACGCGTCCGTTGGGAACCCCAAGTGGAAGGTGTGATGCGTACAGCAGCAAGTTTCCCTCAGTAAGAAACCAAGGTTTATCGAACCAGTAGGAGTCAAGAAGCACGTCGAAGGTTGATGGCGGCGGGATGTAGTGCGGCGCAACACCAGGGATTCCGGCGCCAACGTGGAACCTGCACAACACAACCAAAGTACTTTGCCCCAACGAAACAGTGAGGTTGTCAATCTCACCGGCTTGCTGTAACAAAGGATTAGATGTATAGTGTGGATGATGATTGTTTGCAAAGAACAGTAAAGAACAATAGCAGCAGATTTGTATTTCAGATGTAAAGAATGGACCGGGGTCCACAGTTCACTAGAAGTGTCTCTCCCATAAGATAAACAACATGTTGGGTCAACAAATTACAGTCGGGCAATTGACAAATAAAGAGAGCATGACAATGCACATACATGATATGATGAGTATTGTGAGATTTAATTGGGCATTACGACAAAGTACATAGACCGCTATCCAGCATGCATCTATGCCTAAAAAGTTCACCTTCAGGATATCATCCGAACCCCTTCCAGTATTAAGTTGCAAAACAACAGACAATTGCATTAAGTATGGTGCGTAATTTAATCAATAACTACATCCTCGGACATAGCATCAATGTTTTATCCCTAGTGGCAACAGCACATCCACAACCTTAGAACTTTCTGTCACTGTCCCAGATTTAATGGAGGCATGAACCCACTATCGAGCATAAATACTCCCTCTTGGAGTTAAGAGTAAAAACTTGGCCAGAGCCTCTACTAATAACGGAGAGCATGCAAGATCATAAACAACACATAGGTAATAGATTGATAATCAACATAACATAGTATTCTCTATCCATCGGATCCCGACAAACACAACATATAGAATTACAGATAGATGATCTTGATCATGTTAGGCAGCTCACAAGATCCGACAATGAAGCACATGAGGAGAAGACAACCATCTAGCTACTGCTATGGACCCATAGTCCAGGGGTGAACTACTCACTCATCACACCGGAGGCGACCATGGCGGTGAAGAGTCCTCCGGGAGATGATTCCCCTCTCCGGCAGGGTGCCGGAGGTGATCTCCAGAATCCCCAGAGATGGGATTGGCGGCGGCGTCTCAGTAAGGTTTTTCGTATCGTGGCTCTCGGTACTGGGGGTTTCGCGACGAAGGCTTTAAGTAGGCGGAAGGGCAACGCGGGGGGCCACACGAGGGCCCCACACGCCAGGGCCGCGCGGCCAGGGGCCAGGCCGCGCCGCCCTTCTGTGTCGGCGCCTCGTGGCCCCACTTCCTTTCCCCCGCGGTCTTCTGGAAGCTTCGTGCAAAAATAGGACCCTGGGCGTTGATTTCGTCCAATTCCGAGAATATTTCCTTTGTAGGATTTCTGAAACCAAAAACAGCAGAAAACAGCGACTGGCTCTTCGGCATCTCGTTAATGGGTTAGTGCCGGAAAATTCATAAATACGACATATAATGTGTATAAAACATGTAGATATCATCAATAATGTGGCATGGAACATAAGAAATTATCGATACGTCGGGGACGTATCAGCATCCCCAAGCTTAGTTCTCGCTCGTCCCGAGCAGGTAAACGATAACAAAGATAATTTCTGGAGTGACATGCCATCATAACCTTGATCATACTATTGTAAGCATATGTAATGAATGCAGCGATCAAAACAATGGTAATGACATGAGTAAACAAATGAATCATAAAGCAAAGACTTTTCATGAATAGTACTTCAAGACAAGCATCAATAAGTCTTGCATAAGAGTTAACTCATAAAGCAATAATTCAAAGTAAAGGTATTGAAGCAACACAAAAGAAGATTAAGTTTCAGCGGTTGCTTTCAACTTGTAACATGTATATCTCATGGATATTGTCAACATAGAGTAATATAACAAGTGCAATATGCAAGTATGTAGGAATCAATGCACTGTTCACACAATTGTTTGCTTCTTGAGGTGGAGAGAAATAGGTGAACTGACTCAACATAAAGGTAAAAGAAAGGTCCTTCAAAGAGGAAAGCATCGATTGCTATATTTGTGCTAGAGCTTTTATTTTGAAAACAAGAAACAATTTTGTCAACGGTAGTAATAAAGCATATGTATCATGTAAATTATATCTTACAAGTTGCAAGCCTCATGCATAGTATACTAATAGTGCCCGCACCTTGTCATAATTAGCTTGGACTACCGGGATCATCGTAATACACATGTTTTAACCAAGTGTCACAAAGGGGTACCTCTATGCCGCCTGTACAAAGGTCTAAGGAGAAAGCTCGCATTTTGGATTTCTCGCTTTTGATTATTCTCAACTTAGACATCCATACCGGGACAACATAGACAACAGATAATGCACTCCTCTTTAATGCATAAGTGATACGTCTCCGACGTATCGATAATTTCTTATGTTCTATGCCATATTATTGATGATACCTACATGTTTTATGCACACTTTATGTCATATTCGTGCATTTTCTGGAACTAACCTATTAACAAGATGCCGAAGTGTCGCGTTGTCGTTTTCTGCCGTTTTTGGTTTCGAAATCCTAGTAACGAAATATTCTCTGAATTGGACGAAACGAAGACCCGGGGGCCTATTTCGCCACGAACCTTCCGGAAGACCGAAGAGCATACGAAGTGGGGCCACGAGGTGGACAAACCACAAGGCGGCGCGGCCAAGGGGGCCCGCGCCGCCCTGTGGTGTGGGCCCCTCGTCGGCCCCCGACTCGCCCTTCCGCCTACTTAAAGCCTCCGTCGCGAAACCCCCGATGCGAAAAACCACGATACGGAAAACCTTACCGAGACGCCGCCGCCGCCGATCCCATCTCGGGGATTCGGAGATCTCCTCCGGCACCCCGTCGGAGAGGGGATTCATCTCCCGGAGGACTCTACACCGCCATGGTCGCCTCCGGAGTGATGAGTGAGTAGTTCACCCCCGGACTATGGGTCCATAGCAGTAGCTAGATGGTTGTCTTCTCCTCATTGTGCTTCATTGTTGGATCTTGTGAGCTGCCTAACATGATCAAGATCATCTATCCGTAATACTCTATGTTGTGTTTGTCGGGATCCGATGGATAGAGAATACCATGTTATGTTAATTATCAAGTTATTACATATGTGTTGTTTATGATCTTGCATGCTCTCCGTTATTAGTAGAGGCTCTGGCCAAGTTTTTGCTCTTAACTCCAAGAGGGAGTATTTATGCTCGATAGTGGGTTCATGCCTGCATTGACACCTGGGACAGATGATGAAAAGTTCTAAGGTTGTGTTGCGCTGTTGCCACTAGGGATAAAACATTGGCGCTATGTCCGAGGATGTAGTTGTTGATTACATTACGCACCATACTTAATGCAATTGTTCTGTTGCTTTGCAACTTAATACCGGAAGGGGTTCGGACGATAACCTGAAGGTGGACTTTTTAGGCATAGATGCAGTTGGATGGCGGTCTATGTACTTTGTCGTAATGCCCAATTAAATCTCACTATACTTATCATGACATGTATGTGCATTGTTATGCCCTCTCTATTTGTCAATTGCCCGACTGTAATTTGTTCACCCAACATGCTTTTATCTTATGGGAGAGACACCTCTAGTGAACTGTGGACCCCGGTCCATTCCTTTAATACTGAAATACAAATCTTCTGCAATACTTGTTTTTACTGCTTTCTCTGCAAACAATCATCTTCCACACAATTCGGTTAATCCTTTGTTACAGCAAGCCGGTGAGATTGACAACCACACTGTTTCGTTGGGGCAAAGTACTTTGGTTGTGTTGTGCAGGTTCCACGTTAGCGCCGGAATCCCTGGTGTTGCGCCGCACTACATCCCGCCGCCATCAACCTTCAACGTGCTTCTTGGCTCCTCCTGGTTCGATAAACCTTGGTTTCTTTCTGAGGGAAAACTTGCTGCTGTGCGCATCATACCTTCCTCTTGGGGTTGCCCAACGAACGTGTGAAATATACGCCATCAAGCTCTTTTTCTGGCGCCGTTGCCGGGGAGATCAAGACACGCTGCAAGGGGAGTCTCCACTTCTCAATCTCTTTACTTTGTTTTTGTCTTGCTTTATTTTATTTACTACTTTGTTTGCTGCACTTATATCAAAACACAAAAAAATTAGTTGCTAGCTTTACTTTATTTACTATCTTGTTTGCTATATCAAAAACACAAAAAAATTAGTTTACTTGCATTTACTTTATCTAGTTTGCTTTATTTACTACTGCTAAAATGAGTAATCCTGAAGTTGAAGTTCATTCATTTAAGCAACAAGGAGGAGAATGTTTAAAAGATGCTTGGTATAGAATTAGTGATGCCCATAATAGGTGCACTAAGAAACACTCCACCACTATCCTACTCAGGAATTTTTATGTTGGTATCTATAGCTGGAATAGATATGTTCTTGATTGTCTCGCGGGGGTAACTTCCTAGGTGCTCCCGCTTTAGAGGCTAGTTGCATTATTGAGAGTTTATTTGGAACACCACCTGTTAATGAAATTAAAATTGAAACCTCCCTTGAGGATGTTATGAAAAAATTGGAAACCATAGAGAAAAATTTTAGTGTTGAAACTAAGTTGGAGATGTTACTTGTTAAAACTGATAAACTTGATAAATCCTTAGGAGGAATTGATGAAAGAATTAGTGTCCTAGGAACTTGTGTTGACCATGATAATCAAATTAATAGGATTGGCGAACTTGAAAAAGCTATGGGAACTTTGGGTTCAACCTTTTCATCTTTACAGTTTAGAGAGAAAGCTTATGTGGGAACGGAGCAAAAGTTTATGTATGCCTCTAAAGTGCCTAAACCAAAGAAATATTATTATAGGCCTAAAATTGACAAAGCCCCTAGTACCACTGCAAATGGGGGAGCTTATGATATCAATGCTCCATCTCGCGATAATACTTGATATACACTTTCTGCGCCTAGCTGAAAGGCGTTAAAGAAAAGCGCTTATGGGAGACAACCCATGTTTTTACTACAGTATTTTTGTTTTATATTTGTGTCTTGGAAGTTGTTTACTACTGTAGCAACCTCTCCTTATCTTAGTTTTGAGTTTTGTTGTGCCAAGTAAAGTCTTTGATAGTAAAGTAAGTACTAGATTTGGATTACTGCGCAGTTCCAGATTTCTTTGCTGTCACGAATCTGGGTCTACCTCCATGTAGGTAGCTCAGAAAATTAAGACAATTTACGTGCATGATCCTCAGATATGTACGCAACTTTCATTCAATTTGAGCATTTTCATTTGAGCAAGTCTGGTGGCCTAATAAAATCCATCTTTACGGACTGTTCTGTTTTGACAGATTCTGCCTTTTATTTCGCATTGCCTCTTTCGCTATGTTGGATGAATTTCTTTGATCCATTAATGTCCAGTAGCTTTATGCAATGTCCAGAAGTGTTAAGAATTATTGTGTCACCTCTGAACATGTGAATTTTTATTATGCACTAACCCTCTAATGAGTTGTTTCGAGTTTGGTGTGGAGGAAGTTTTCAAGGATCAAGAGAGGAGTATGATGCAATATGATCAAGGAGAGTGAAAGCTCTAAGCTTGGGGATGCCCCGGTGGTTCACCCCTGCATATTCTAAGAAGACTCAAGCTGTCTAATCTTGGGGATGCCCAAGGCATCCCCTTCTTCATCGACAACATTATCAGGTTCCTCCCCTGAAACTATATTTTTATTCCGTCACAACTTATGCACTTTGCTTGGAGCGTTGGTTTGTTTTTGTTTTTTGTTTCGTTTGAATAAAATGGATCCTAGCATTCACTTTATGGGAGAGAGACACGCTCCGATGTAGCATATGGACAAGTATGTCCTTAGGCTCTACTCATAGTATTCATGGCGAAGTTTCTTCTTCGTTAAATTGTTATATGGTTGGAATTGGAAAATGCTACATGTAGTAACTCTAAAATGTCTTGGATAATTTGATACTTGGCAATTGTTGTGCTCATGTTTAAGCTCTTGCATCATATACTTTGCACCCATTAATGAAGAAATACTTAGAGCTTGCTAATTTGGTTTGCATATTTGGTTTCTCTAGAGTCGAGATAACATCTAGTATTGAGTTTTGAATAACAAGGAAGACGGTGTAGAGTCTTATGATGTTTACAATATGTCTTTTATGTGAGTTTTGCTGCACCGTTCATCCTTGTGTTTGTTTCAAATAACCTTGCTAGCCTAAACCTTGTATCGAGAGGGAATACTTCTCATGCATCCAAAATCCTTGAGCCAACCACTATGCCATTTGTGTCCACCATACCTACCTACTACATGGTATTTATCCGCCATTCCAAAGTAAATTGCTTGAGTGCTACCTTTAAAATTCCATCATTCACCTTTGCAATATATAGTTCATGGGACAAATAGCTTAAAAACTATTGTGGTATTGAATATGTACTTATGCACTTTATCTCTTATTAAGTTGCTTGT
The DNA here is from genome assembly GCF_022539505.1 of Lolium rigidum. NCBI lineage: Eukaryota > Viridiplantae > Streptophyta > Magnoliopsida > Poales > Poaceae > Lolium > Lolium rigidum. Next base: position 270,169,761 of record NC_061514.1, read on the forward strand.
TGTGCGATAACCATGTTGGGGACGCCATCAACTATTCCTTGTTGAATATCATGTGAGTTGCTATGCATGTCCGTCTTGTCTGAAGTAAGAGAGATCTACCACCTTAATGGTTGGAGCATGCATATTGTTAGAGAAGAACATTGGGCCGCTAACTAAAGCCATGAATCATGGTGGAAGTTTCAGTTTTGGACATATATCCTCAATCTCATATGAGAATAATAATTGTTGCCACATGCTTATGCATTAAAGAGGAGTCCATTATCTGTTGTCCATGTTGTCCCGGTATGGATGTCTAAGTTGAGAATAATCAAAAGCGAGAAATCCAAAATGCGAGCTTTCTCCTTAGACCTTTGTACATGCGGCATGGAGGTACCCCATTGTGACACTTGGTTAAAACATGTGCATTGCAAAGATCTGGTAGTCCAAGCTAATTAGGACAAGGTGCGGGCACTATTAGTATACTATGCATGAGGCTTGCAACTTGTAAGATATAACTTTCATAACTCATATGCTTTATTACTACCGTTGACAAAATTGTTTCATGTTTTCAAAAGAAAAGCTCTAGCACAAATATAGCAATCGATGCTTTCCTCTTTGAAGGACCATTCTTTTACTTTTATGTTGAGTCAGTTCACCTATCTCTCTCCACCTCAAGAAGCAAACACTTGTGTGAACTGTGCATTGATTCCTACATACTTGCATATTGTACTTGTTATATTACTCTATGTTGACAATTATCCATGAGATATACATGTTACAAGTTGAAAGCAACCGCTGAAACTTAATCTTCCTTTGTGTTGCTTCAATACCTTTACTTTGATTTATTGCTTTATGAGTTAACTCTTATGCAAGACTTATTGATACTTGTCTTAAAGTACTATTCATGAAAAGTCTTTGCTTTATGATTCACTTGTTTACTCATGTCATTACCATTGTTTTGATCGCTGCATCCACTACATATGTTTACAAATAGTATGATCAAGGTTATGATGGCATGTCACTTCAGAAATTATCTTTGTTATCGTTTTACCTCGCTCGGGACGAGCGAGAACTAAGCTTGGGGATGCTTGATACGTCTCCGACGTATCGATAATTTCTTATGTTCTATGCCATATTATTGATGATACCTACATGTTTTATGCACACTTTATGTCATATTCGTGCATTTTCCGGAACTAACCTATTAACAAGATGCCGAAGTGCCGATTGTCTGTTTTCTGCTGTTTTTGGTTTCGTAAATCCTAGTAACGAAATATTTTCGGAATTGGACGAAACGAAGACCCGGGGGCCTATTTCGCCACGAACCTTCCGGAAGACCGAAGAGCATACGAAGTGGGGCCACGAGGTGGCCAAACCACAAGGCGGCGCGGCCAAGGGGGTCCGCGCCGCCCGTGGTGTGGGCCCCTCGTCGGCCCCCGACTCTGCCCTTCCGCCTACTTAAAGCCTCCGTCGCGAAACCCCCGATGCGAAAAACCACGATACGGAAAACCTTACCGAGACACCGCCGCCGCCGATCCCATCTCGGGGGATTCCGGAGATCTCCTCCGGCACCCTGCCGGAGAGGGGATTCATCTCCCGGAGGACTCTACACCGCCATGGTCGCCTCCGGAGTGATGAGTGAGTAGTTCACCCCCGGACTATGGGTCCATAGCAGTAGCTAGATGGTTGTCTTCTCCTCATTGTGCTTCATTGTTGGATCTTGTGAGCTGCCTAACATGATCAAGATCATCTATCCGTAATACTCTATGTTGTGTTTGTCGGGATCCGATGGATAGAGAATACCATGTTATGTTAATTATCAAGTTATTACATATGTGTTGTTTATGATCTTGCATGCTCTCCGTTATTAGTAGAGGCTCTGGCCAAGTTTTTGCTCTTAACTCCAAGAGGGAGTATTTATGCTCGATAGTGGGTTCATGCCTGCATTGACACCTGGGACAGTGACAGAAAGTTCTAAGGTTGTGTTGCGCTGTTGCCACTAGGGATAAAACATTGGCGCTATGTCCGAGGATGTAGTTGTTGATTACATTACGCACCATACTTAATGCAATTGTCTAGTTGCTTTGCAACTTAATACCGGAAGGGGTTCGGACGATAACCTGAAGGTGGACTTTTTAGGCATAGATGCAGTTGGATGGCGGTCTATGTACTTTGTCGTAATGCCCAATTAAATCTCACTATACTTATCATGACATGTATGTGCATTGTTATGCCCTCTCTATTTGTCAATTGCCCGACTGTAATTTGTTCACCCAACATGCTTTTATCTTATGGGAGAGACACCTCTAGTGAACTGTGGACCCCGGTCCATTC
>NC_061514.1:270172173-270188953 GCF_022539505.1 Lolium rigidum
TTCGATGCAGCAGATGAGAATTTCGCGGCAAATGAGCTGGTTCTTAGCTTTTCGTTACATAAATTAACTGGCGAACTGATACACTCTTGACATGTCTAGTAGTCAAGACACATCAACTAACTGGAACAAACTGGTACACTTCATAATTGTAGCGAAAACTATCTAGCAGACAACAACTACAGCTCATCAGTGGACGAAGAAGTACTGCAGGTTGCACCAACCGATTCAGCGTTCATGGGCGAAAAACTTAAAAGCTGCTGCTTCACCGCGAGCGTAACGAAACTCGCGATCGACGGTGCTGACCCTGTGAAACTTGAGCACCGCTCCGAATGCAGAGTAGACCTGCGACTCCAGCATGATTGCGTCCTGGACGCTGCGAGTAGAGATGTACATGGCACCGGCAGGACTCTCCGATATGTCATAACGATTGTGACCAAGCAGCGTCATCAGCGCAGCTGTGGCCACGAAGAGCTTGCCGCAAAGCTTGGGCTCGGTGTAGAACTGGAAGCGTAGCAGATTGTCCGCCGGGATAGAGTCCACTATGCGAAAAAATGATCGCAACGCTACTGCAGAATCGACGATGATGTCGTCATCCTTTGGAGGGTGCAGGTTCTTGTACAACGACATGGAGATGCTGGAAGTTGCCTGCGACTCGACCTTTGCCTTCTTCGGACGGGCAGACCTGCAAAGGAAATGCCCCCTAATAAGAAACGGGCGTGTACAGAAGAGAAACTAACTGCAGCAAACAGAAAGAAAAACAAAGAGACCTTGTTAGCACTGCGTTTTGTTCGTCAGCCTCAGCACGAGCACGGACCGAAGAAGGAGCCATGACTATGGACCTAGCTTGGGGTTAGCAATAGTTTGAGGACGGAGAGGAGGGGGAGGTAGAAGGTGGGGATGAAACAGAATGAGGAAGCCGACGGTTAAATAGAGGCAAGACAGGAGGTGGCTGCATCGTGGCGTATGGAATTTTTCAGCAACCAGTGATACGTCTCCAACGTATCTATAATTTCTGATGTTCCATGCTAGTTTTATGACAATACCTACATGTTTTGCTCACACTTTATAATGATTTTATGCGTTTTCCGGAACTAACCTATTAACAAGATGCCACAGTGCCAGTTCTGTTTTCGTTGTTTTTGGTTCCGGAAAGGCTGTTCGGGCAATATTCTCGGAATTCGACGAAACAAAGACCCAGTATCTTATTTTTCCGGGAAGACCCCAGAACACCGAAGGAGAGTCGGAGGCGGGCCAGGGGGCCACCACACCATAAGGCGGCGCGGGCCCAGGCCTGGCCGCGCCAGCCTATGGTGAGGAGGCCCCAGACGCCTCCTTTCGCCGCCTCTTCGCCTATAAGACCCCTCGCGACCTAAAACCTCGATACCAATTGACGAAACTCCAGAAAGACTCCAGGGGCGCCGCCGCCATCGCGAAACTCCAATTCGGGGGACAGAATCTCTGTTCCGGCACGCCGCCGGGACGGGGAAGTGCCCCCGGAAGCCATCTCTATCGACGCCACTGCCTCCATCATGCTCCGTGAGTAGTTCCCCCATGGACTACGGGTTCTAGCTGTAGCTAGTTGGTACTCTCTCTCACATGTACTTCTATACAATGATCTCATCAGCTGCCTTACATGATTGAGATCCATCTGATGTAATCGGTGTTGTGTTTGTTGGGATCCGATGGATTGTTACATTATGATTAGTCTATCTATAAAGTTTATGAAGTTATTGTTGCTGCAATCTTGTTGTGTTTAATGCTTGTCACTAGGGCCTGAGTGGCATGATCTTAGATTTAAGCTCTATACTTATTGCTTAGATTGTATCTACAAGTTGTTTGCACATGTCTATGTCCGGAACCCGAGGCCCCAGAGTGACAACAACTGGGATAACTCGAGGGGAAGGCTTAGATATGAGGATCACATGTTTTCACGGAGTGTTAATGTTTTGCTCTGGTGCTCTATTAAAAGGAGTACCTTAATTTCCAGTAGATTCCCTAGAGGCCCGGCTGCCACCGGCTGGTAGGACAAAAGATGTTATGCAAGTTTCTCATTGCGAGCACGTATAACTATATATGGAAAACATGCCTACATGATTAATAATCTTGATGTTCTTTCTTAATGCTATTTCAATCCTATCAATTTCCCAACTGTAATTTGTTCACCCAACACTTGTTATTGGAGAGTTACCACTAGTGTAGATAGCTGGGAACCCCGGTCCATCCCTCATCATCATATACTCGTTCCTATATGACATTGGAAGTAGTATCAACTATTTTCTGGTGCCATTGCTCTCATATTACTGCTACTGCTGCTGTGTTACTGTTACTATTGCTCTCATATTACTGCTACTTTCACATCACCCTTGTTACTAGTGCTTTTCCAGGTGCAGCTGAATTGACAACTCGGTTGTTAAGGCTTATAAGTATTCTTTACCTCCCCTTGTGTCGAATCAATAAATTTGGGTTTTACTTCCCTCGAAGACTGTTGCGATCCCCTATACTTGTGGGTCATCAAGACTATTTTCTGGCGCCGTTGCCGGGGAGGCATAGCTCTACTCATAAGTTCACCTGGGGAGTACACTCCACCTCTCTCTCTATTTTATTTTATTTTATTTTGTTTTGCTTAGTTTACTTTTGTCTAGTTTATTTGTGCTTAGTTTATTTCTGTCTAGTATTATTTTGCTTAGTTTACTTTTGTCTAGTTTGTTTTTGTTTTGTTTTACTTTTTGCATATACCCAAAAATCCATAAAAATTTGAAAAACCGAAAAATTAAAAACTGTTGTTATGGAAGAACCCACAACCTATTTGGAGCTTATAGAATTATATAATTATTATAGAGAATCAAGAACGGGAAAAGTTATGAGTGCTGTGATAGAAAAATTGAATACAATTGCTAAAATCTTGCTTAAACGCCATGATATAAACTGTTGCTCTAAACAGGATACTAAACATCTTAAATTTCAATGTGCCTTTAGTGAGGAAGTTTTAATTAAGAACTATAATTGGAATAGCTATATTCATTTTGGGTTCGAAGAAGTAGAACAATTTGTTTTGTTTATGGGAGCTTCTGAGATAGAATCCTTCATGGCTAAAAATTATGAAACTTGTGTTGTTTGTAAGGATCTTAAAGATTATGTCTCTTCTATCCTTAATTTTTGCATAGAAAGCTATAGCGATAATCCTTATATTATTGATTATAAAGAGAGACTCATTAATGCACAAGAATGCACTCACAATTTGCAGGAACCAGTTGAAGAAGAAATTGATGAACCTGAAAGCTCATTGGATGAAAAGGAAGAGGAGAGTGATGAACAAAAGGAGGAAGAATGGATTAGCTACCCATGCCAACCTTCTAATGAGAGTAACTCTCTATCTCTTACACTATTTGATTGTCCTCCATGCTTACCAAAGGAGGATGAATGTTATGTTCCTGTGGATTCTCTTGAAATATTCCCTATGAGTAAAACTTGTGAGAATAATTATGCTCCTGTTATCTATGATAATCCATGCTATTTTGATAAATCTTATGATAATGCTTTGTTTGTGCCTGATGGCGATATGCATGGTACTAAAGAGTTTTGCTTGGCAAATGTTTATGATAAATCTCTAGATGATGGTCATATGTTACTTGATAATATTAATTGTACTACTAATGAAAATGGGATTGGAGAGTTCTTGACTTTATCTATGAGTCCCATATCTTTTGAGATTGATCAATCATCTTGTTATATTATTGATAAAAGTGGTTTTGGAAGTTTTAATCCCACTATTTTTGAGCTTGATAAAAATTATGTGTTTGTGAATCATGAAAAGTATGCTGCATGTGATAATTATATTGTTGAGTTTATTCATGAAGCTACTGAAAATTATTATGAGAGAGGAAAATATGGTTGTAGAAATTTGCATGGTACTAAAACACCTCTCTATATGCTGAAACTTTTGAAGTTACTCTTGTTTTATCTTCTTATGCTTGTCACTTTGTTCTTCATGAATTTATTTGTGTACAAGATTCCTATGCATAGGAAGTGGGTTAGACTTAAATGTGTTTTGAACTTGCTTCTTGATGCTCTCTTTTGCTTCAACTCTTATTTCTTGCGAGTGCATCATTAAAATCTACTGAGCCCATCTTAATGGCTATAAAGAAAGCACTTCTTGGGAGATAACCCATATTTTTATTTTGCTTCTGTTTTGCTGTGTCTTCGAAGTTGTTACTACTGTAGCAACCTCTCCATATCTTTATTTTATTGCAATGTTGTTCCAAGTAAAGTCTCTAATATAAAGTTGATACTAGATTTGGATTTCTGCGCAGAAACAGATTTTTAGCTGTCACGAATTTGAGTAAATCTCTCTGTAGGAGACTCTAAAAATTCTGGCAATTTTCATGCGTGTTCCTCAGATATGTACGCAACTTTCATTAGTTTTGAGTTTTCTGATTTGAGCAACGGAAGTACCTCTTAAAAATTCGTCTTTACTGGCTGTTCTGTTTTGACAGATTCTGTCTCGTTTTTTTGCATTGTCTCTAGTGGACTTTAAGTGAGGCTTTCTAGACGTGGAGAGCTGTAGCTAATGTTTTATTGAGTTCTTGCAATGTGTCACTACAGGACTAAAGTGGATTAAAGTTTTTTTGAGTACTAACCCCTCTAATGAAGTTTATGAGAAGTTTGGTGTGAAGGAAGTTTTCAAGGGTCAAGAGAGGAGGATGATATATGATCAAGAAGAGTGAAAAGTCTAAGCTTGGGGATGCCCCGTGGTTCATCCCTGCATATTTCAAGAAGACTCAAGCGTCTAAGCTTGGGGATGCCCAAGGCATCCCCTTCTTCATCAACAACTTATCAGGTCACCTCTAGTGAAACTATATTTTTATTCGGTCACATCTTATGTGCTTTACTTGGAGCGTCTGTGTGTTTTTGTTTTTGTCTATGTTTGAATAAATTCGGATCCTAGCAATCCTTGTGTGGGAGAGAGACACGCTCCGCTTTCTCATATGAACACTTATGTTCTTCGTTTTACTTTTAACTAGCAGGCTGGCCCGCGCACTTGCGCGGCTAGACGATCGACATAAGTTTTGAAATTTAGAAAAACATTATCCGATATATCTATACTTAGTACGTTGATAGTTTTATTTTTACTGACCCGCATATTGGTACTATTAGATTTTATAGGAAACTTATAATATTTTCCTTGTATTTGTCGTAATGTACAGTAAATTCTTTATTACTCACATCACAGAATGTAAATTTACATGTTTTGAGAACTGAATTCATCTATGGTTTCATTGTGCTCTTATATATATTTCTTCTTTTCCACATGTTCATTTAAATTACATGACTTACAAATATTTTGTAGATTTAATGTTTCACGTTTTAATGTTATTTGCATCCAACAAATATTACGGTAATTGTTTTAATTTTTTTCCATAATCTTCATCATCATCTTTACTTTTTACAATTCAGATTTAATTTTTGTAACTCATAATTTGACTTTAGATCTTTTTAGGTTTTAGATGCTATTTTCCTCTAGTCGCATTTTTTAATTATTTATGCTCGGTATGGTTATTTTTTACATATGCATTTGATACATATTACTTGTAATTTTCCAACCATTTTTTCTCACCCTTTTTGTTCATGACATGCTCATGTTCCATGATAATAGTTAGACCAGTGTAAGAGTAAATTAGGCATTAAAAAGTAAAGAATAATACACAGGCCATTAGAGTCACACTCATCACTCTACATCTTCTTCTCTCTCTTGTGAAAAGTATTAGAAGTACCCTTTCTCATCTCTACCAGGGAGTCGACGCTAGCCAATCTCCCGGTCCATTTGCTTTCCCATGCATCTCGAAAGGTTGCCGGGACATGCTCTTGTAGGCTTGACCAAGGCGGGGATGCCAGCTCTAGCCGTAGATATGGCGTTGCGCACCAGGAAGGCCGCAAGTCAGCATCTCTGATTAGGAATTGCAGGAGAGGCCCTCGCAGTTGTGACCGCCGCCGCGGAGGCGCATGGTGCCACTCAGCATAGCAAGCGATGCCGAGAGAATCCACGATGCCGTTAGGTCGACCTGCAGAGGACACAACTGCTCCAGCCTGAGTAAGACTGTAGCCGAGCAAAGCGCTACCACGTTCGATTTGAAGAATCCAACATGGCGAGAGGTGTCGGCGGCTATTCCCGCTCCGGAGCTCGGGGCTGGGGTTCGCCACTCGAGTCGCGCTCAGTTAGTGGCAACAGCTGCAACCCCTAGTAGGTAGGCGAGGCATCTTCAGCTTCGCCCATGCAAGATTTCTTCCACATTTCTATTTGTAATTTTCTTATTTTGTCCAATATCTAGTACGATGACACATAGGTTTCTTCCATATTTTGATTGTTGCATTTGATCTAATTTCAGCTATAGTGGTAGTGTCATTGGGTGCACTTCTTGCAATAATAATCATCAGATTCGTTGATAACAAATTTTGTTGCATACATCACATGACATCTACCACCATGGAATAGTTTCTTCTAAGCGATCAATTGTAGCTATCTTTGTTGAACATGAAATCCTAAAAATTCATAGTAAAAAAATTAGCTCTTCGAAGACTATCCTATAACACAAAGAAATATGTCAAATAGTTTTGTAGGTCTTGAAGGCTTGTACGGTATCATATCTTGGAAGAATTCTGATGCATTACCTGATCTGTTGGCCGGTGTCGTTATGCCTGATTCCAGTAAGTTCTTGTAATGTTCTCCGTTTGTAGAACATTTCTTCTTCCAATGTGCTTTGAGTACTTTTATCTATCTCCATCATTTTTTGGTAAAGTTTCTTTTGTCGAATAACTGCAAAAAAGGAAGGTACTATTTGAATTAGGAAATCAAGAAAAAATATGGGTTTTTATTTGGTAAGTAACTACTAATTGTATTACATACTTGTGAAGAAGTTCCCAAGTCTGGAGTATATCTATCTTTGTATATATCTTCTGTTGCACCATTGTTGAGGTAACAAAATAGATGGTTTGATTGCAAATTTCATCCTCACTTAAATGATGACCTAATCTACCCCATAATATTACTCTTATTTTATGACCCCTAAACATTTCATTGAAAATTAGTGTGAAACAGAAATTTTGCGGATAACAGAAGAAAGCAGTCTCTGTTGTTGAGCAAAAACTTCCTGTATGGATATAGACTGCTTGTTCAGATGGAAGTCAAGACTTTAGTTATTTTGTGATAAACTTGTGACTTTTTATTAGACATAAGTGAGCTAACTAATCAATACTAATTCACATGAAAGCAGGCTGTTCGTAAGAAAATTCGATGTTGGCAAGGGAATATTAAACACACATGAGATTGCAGCTATTATCTGAAGACTGCAACTATTACCTAAAATTGGTATCTATCGATATTAATATATTCATTTTATTGAAAAAATTACCCAAAGTTGATGGCGTCCTTTTGAACTGCTGCCGACCTGGTGTCCTGCTGTCGATCTTAATGCTCTAACAAATAAATTCTTCACATGATAGCAGGTTGCTCGTAAGAATATTTCTCGCGGGAGGGAAAGATTAAAACCCATGAATACCGTAGTTGTTACCATAAGATTGGCAGCTTCCTGTCGCCCTGATGCACGGACAATTTGCCGATGGAATCGAGCGGATCTTCTTTTGTCTTGCCGCCATGTCGTGCCGTCGATTTGCTGATGCAACCGACCATTGCGGACGTGTGCGCCTTCGATCTATCGTACGGCCTCTCCATGTCGTTGTCTTTGATTTAGAGATGCAGCCGAGCATTATAGTTAACATGCAAGGATGTATGTCCATGCAACATATCGTCATCCTGTTCTGATCTCGATTCGAATATATGCCGACACACATGGTTTTGAAAAGGCAGCTTGGTATGTCCTAACCTGTCGTGTGGTTGCCGGTGATAGCATAGACACGCGCAGGCGAGAACTCTCTGGTAAGATTGGAGAGAAAAACCCTGACGCACGATCCCGGAAAATCTCTCCCGCGCTCTCGCTCTTCCTCTCGCCGGTCATGTTTGTCTAGAAAAGTTTTTACGATTTTCTTGTTTTGCTCATCCGAAAAGCTGGGTTGTACAAATAGATGTATGATTAATAGACAATTCGGCAGAAAATTTCTATTTTACTTAGGTAAGCAAACAAATCAAGAATAGAGATTATTACCTTCTAGGTTCTAGCCGCTCATTGCTTTATTCCAATCCTTGATTCCTTCCCATCGGTGAGCAGCCATCGCGCTGCTCCGGCTGGATCGCAAGTTTGTAACCCATGGCATGCGACTCCTTGTATAAAGCAGATTGATGTACGCATGCCATGCCACTCCTTGTATGAAGCAGATTGGGCTACGCACGCCATGCGCCAGTCCTCGGGATTGATGAATTCAAAGGAAACGTGGAGAAAAGAGTTGGAGCTAGATAGGGATTGATGGATGCGGGAAGGGCGAAGCAATCGGCGAAGATACGTTTTTCTACTGGGGTATAAAACAGAAACGTAATTATTTACAGCAATCCACGGAACGAATTGTGCCTGTATCTATTTGTGTTTGTTTTCTTTCAGATTGTTCGTGCGCGGAAATCTCCACCGCTGATACATCTTAGTTTTAGGTTGACTTATCTTCACCGGTTGTTGTTTGATGTTTCGATCAGTGGAATCCTAACAACCACGCGTATCAAAGTTTCCCCAGGAAATCTGATCCCTTAACTTCCAAACGCATAATCGCAGCCATTGGTTGTCTTGTGTTTTAATTATATAATAGATGTTCAATGACAAAAGTTGGAAGCTATTGCACTTATTGTTATTTGGTTGGAAACAGAAAATGCTTCATATTGTCTTGAATAATTTGATAATTGGCAATTGTTTTGAGCTCTCAAGTAGATCATGTTTATCTTGCACCTTGTAGTTTAAACCTATTAGTGGAGAACTACCCTAGAGCTTGTTGAAATTGGTTTGCATGATTGGTCTCTCTAAGGTCTAGATATTTTCTGGTAAAAGTGTTTGAGCAACAAGGAAGACAGTGTAGAGTTTTATAATGCTTGTAATATGTTCTTATGTAAGTTTTTCTGTACCGGTTCATACTTGTGTTTGCTTCGAACAACCTTGCTAGCCAAAGCCTTGTACTGAGAGGGAATGCTTCTCGTGCATCCAAAACTTTGAGCCAAAACCTATGCCATTTGTTTCCACCATAACTACCTACTATGTGGTATTTTTCTGCCATTCCAAGTAAATACTTCATGTGCTACCTTTAAACAATTCAAAACTTTATTACTCCTTATTTTTGTCAATGTTTTATAGCTCATGAGGAAGTATGTGGTGTTTTATCTTTCAATCTTGTCATTTACTCCTGACGGACTTTCACCAATGGACTAGTGGCACATCCGCTTATCCAATAATTTTGCAAAAAGAGCTGGCAATGGGGTTCCCAGCCCCAATTAATTAACCTTCACTAATAATAATTCTCTTCACGTGTTTTGCCCTGATTCATCAGTAAGCAACTTAATTTTGCAAATAGACACTCCTTCATGGTATGTGAATGTTGGAAGGCACCCGAGGATTCGGTTAGCCATGGCTTGGGAAAGCAAAAGGTTGGGAGGAGTGTCATCAATAATGAAACTAAAATACATGTGTAAACAAAAGAGAAGAGGGATGATCTACCTTGCTGGTAGAGATAACGTCCTTCATGGGAGCTGCTCTTGAAAGTCTGGTTGATGAGGTAGTTAGAGTGCCCACTACCATTCGTTGACAACAACAAACACCTCTCAAAACTTTACTTTTATACTCTATATATGATTTCAAAACTTAAAAAGCTCTAGCACATGATTTAATCCCTGCTTCCCTCTGCGAAGGGCCTTTCTTTTACTTTATGTTGAGTCAGTTTACCTACTTCCTTCCATCTTAGAAGCAAACACTTGTGTCAACTGTGCATTGATTCTTACATACTTACTTATTTGCATTCATCATATTACTTTGTGTTGACAATTATCCATGAGATATGTATGTTGAAAGTTGAAAGCAACTGCTGAAACTTAAATCTTCCTCTCGTGTTGCTTCAATGCCTTTACTTTGAATTTATTGCTTTATGGGTTAACTCTTATGCAAGACCTTTTGATGCTTGTCTTGAAAGTACTATTCATGAAAAGTTTTGCTATATGTTATCTATTTGTTAGCAAACTATAGATCATTGCTTTGAGTCACTGCATTCATCTCATATGCTCTACAATAGTATGATCAATATTATGTAAGTAGCATGTCACTTCAGAAATTATTATTTTTATCGTTTACCTACTCGAGGGCGAGCAGGAACTAAGCTTGGGGATGCTTGGTACGTCTCCAACGTATCTATAATTTCTGATGTTCCAGGCTAGTTTTATGACAATACCTACATGTTTTGCTCACACTTTATAATGATTTTATGCGTTTTCCGGAACTAACCTATTAACAAGATGCCACAGTGCCAGTTCCTGTTTTCTGTTGTTTTTGGTTCCAGAAAGGCTGTTCGGGCAATATTCTCGGAATTCGACGAAACAAAGACCCAGTATCTTATTTTTCCCGAAGGAGAGTCGGAGGCGGGCCAGGGGGCCACCACACCATAAGGCGGCGCGGACCCAGGCCTGGCCGCGCCAGCCTATGGTGAGGAGGCCCCAGGCGCCTCCTTGCACCGCCTCTTCGCCTATAAGACCCCTCGCGACCTAAAACCTCGACACCAATTGACGAAACTCCAAAAAGACTCCAGGGGCTGCCGCCATCGCGAAACTCCAATTCGGCGGACAGAATCTCTGTTCCGGCACACCACCGGGACGGGGAAGTGCCCCCGGAAGCCATCTCCATCGATGCCACCGCCTCCATCATGCTCCGTGAGTAGTTCCCCCATGGACTACGGGTTCTAGCTGTAGCTAGTTGGTGCTCTCTCTCCCATGTACTTTAATACAATGATCTCATGAGCTGCCTTACATGATTGAGATTCATCTGATGTAATCGGTGTTGTGTTTGTTGGGATCCGATGGATTGTTACATTATGATTAGTCTATCTATAAAGTTTATGAAGTTATTGTTGCTGCAATCTTGTTGTGTTTAATGCTTGTCACTAGGGCCCGAGTGGCATGATCTTAGATTTAAGCTCTATACTTATTGCTTAGATTGTATCTACAAGTTGTTTGCACATGTCTATGTCCGGAACCCGAGGCCCCAAAGTGACAGCAACTGGGATAACTGGAGGGGAAGGCTTAGATATGAGGATCACATGTTTTCACGGAGTGTTAATGCTTTGCTCCGGTGCTCTATTAAAAGGAGTACCTTAATTTCCAGTAGATTCCCTAGAGGCCCGGCTGCCACTGACTGGTAGGACAAAAGATGTTATGCAAGTTTCTCATTGCGAGCACGTATAACTATATATGGAAAACATGCCTACATGATTAATAATCTTGATGTTCCGTCTTAATGCTATTTCAATCCTATCAATTGCCCAACTGTAATTTGTTCACCCAACACTTGTTATTGGAGAGTTACCACTAGTGTAGATAGCTGGGAACCCGAGTCCATCCCTCATCATCATATACTCGTTCCTATATGACATTGGAAGTAGTATCAACTATTTTCTGGTGCCATTGCTCTCATATTAGTGCTACTGCTGCTGTATTACTGTTACTATTGCTCTCATATTACTGCTACTTTCACATCACCATTGTTACTAGTGCTTTCCAGGTGCAGCTGAATTGACAACTCAGTTGTTAAGGCTTATAAGTATTCTTTACCTCCCCATGTGTCGAATCAATAAATTTGGGTTTTACTTCCCTCGAAGACTGTTGCGATCCCCTATACTTGTGGGTCATCAACCAGCGATACCAAAGAGTATGAACAAGGCCGGTCGAGCCCATTTTGTGGCCTGCCTTGAAAGTTAAGAGCGAGGCCCAGCATGGAGTTGTCAGAGACTCCAGAGCCCGTACGAGCTATGGTTGTCTTGCATGCGAGCGGGTGTAGACGTTCGTGGCAAAGCTAGGGATATAGGGGAGAATCTACCACTGTACTGCGACCACGGCCAGCCGTCCGACGCTGAAAATCCTACGGTAGACACAAGGTGCGCACATACCACCATGCATGTGCAGCTGCCCACATAAACACAAATTCGCCTCTCTCTGCTGCATTTCTACTCGTCACACACAGTTGATGTACCTTTGCTGCCTTTTAGTTGATGAATTGACTAATAGACATATCAACGGTGTATCAGTTCGACCGTTATTTTATGCAATGAAAAACCAGGAACAATGAAGAATTATTTACAAAACCGCGGGTCATTTTTTACATATAAATCACAAAGTGAAAACCCGACGTCCGAGCATGCACTTGTGTGCAAGATGACCTCTTGTTCTCTGACAGCGCAGACCAAAAACTCCCGGTAAAAAAAAGAAAGAAAACACATGGCTGTGAAACACATGCTTGATGGCCCAAAAAAATCCCATTGGCTGGAGTTTCATGAGCAAAACCCGTAGAGCAAACGATGTGGAGATGACCGTACTGTTGTTATCGATAGGTGATAGGGCTAGTAGTAGTATTCCACATGTATTATCCGGGCGACACATGTGCACCCCTACTCTGTACATCCACATACCTCTACGTACTTGCTTTTGACTCATCTCGTAGAGCAGCGACGTGTATCTGTCGCTAGATGCGTTGAGTCACTGCACCTACTTTCAGTACACCTCCACCTGTCTAGAATTCGTCATCCTCCCCCGCCATGGACGACGAGGGAAACGAGTTCCCGCCACTGATCATAATTTGTTCCCGCCAAAACATTGCATCCCTGGCTATTTATATCGACCATTGGGCGCTCCATATGAAATGCAGTCTCCATTGCAATCCCAACAAGAACCGATCATGTCATTCGGCACTCTTGGTTGCCCTAGGAGTATTCCTGATAGGTTTCTGAACTTTGGAGTTTTTTTTTGATATGACTAGCAGAAACTTTGCTTCTCTCATGTTTTTTCTCACGTCGCTTCATCTATTTTCATCTTTAGGCGTGTCGTCGGGCCCCGCTTGCCTGCTACATGGAACTATGGTGCGGTTGAGCGGGCATTGCGTGTGAGGCGGCAAACCATGGCGATCGTTGCATCTTTGAGCCAACTGAAGGCTATGTTTTCGAGTCACCGGAGGAAGCCTACGAGTTCTACAACATGTACTCTTGGGAGCAAGGGTTCGGTATTCGGTACGGTCGTAGTCGTGCAAACAAAGCTGGTCGTAGATCTCGCCAGGACATTGTGTGTGCTTGCCAGGTGAGCTGTCCTTTTTTTTGCTACCTTTTTCTTGGCCCATCCAAGTGGACTAAAAACTGCCCTCTCACATATGTTTCTATTTTCCTTTTTTGATGTGTTCCAGGGCAAAGACAAAGCGGAAGGCACGCGGACTGCTAGGACGGGATGTGTTTCCCGACTTACGTTGCTCCGATCCGATGACGACGCCTGGTACGTTCGCCGGTTTGTCAACGACCATAATCATCCCTTGTCCGCAACCTGCGGGGAGAGGAGGCAGTGGAATTCTCATAGCCGTATAGATCAGATGACTCGTGAGCTTATCCGCCATTTGCGTCTGAATAATGTCCAGATATCCCGTGTTTGTTCTATTGTTGGTTCTATGCACGGTGAGGCTGCCCATGTTCCTTTTAGCCGACACTCAGTTAGGGCATTATGTGGTAGGCTAGCCCAAGAATCAATAGAAGAAGATATGGCCAAAACTCTAGAGATTTTTGACCATATGAAAAGCAACGATCCTGGTTTGGTCTTAAAGATGGATTTGTACTCCGGTGGCAGGATTAGAACATTGTTTTGGTCACACGGATCTAGTCATGCCGACTATGCTGCATTTGGTGACGTTGTTACTTTTGACACGACATACCGTACCAATCTCTACAACCTCCCCTTCGGTTTACGTTGGTGTTTTCATGTGTTTTCGGAGGCCATGGGAGGCAAACATCCCGTCACTGTACTGACTGGTAAGTTTTATTTGGAATGTGTCATATTCACATGTTACTAATTGTACTATTCACCTGCATATGTCATTCATTCCTTTCCTCTTGCTCCTGCAGATCAGTGCCACCAGATGAGGGTTGCTCTCGAGAAGGAATTTCCAGATAGCAGGCATCGGTGGTGCAAATGGCACGTGCTTAAGAAGGCCAAAGAGTCCCTTGGTCCTGTGTACACGAAGGACAACACTTTCAAATCCCATCTGCACCAGCTTTTGGACGAGATTGTTGGAGTCGATGAGTTTGAAACTCGTTGGTTTGAAACAAGACTTATGGTCTGGAAGATAATCTTTTTCTGCAGCGTGTTTACGATAACCGCGAGATGTGGGCCAAACCATACTTCACTGAAACTTTTTGCGCAGGCATGACAAGTACTCAGCGTAGTGAGAGTGCAAATCACCTCCAAAAAACATATATAGCGTGCGGGTCTCCTATGCATCACTTTGTATCGCAGTACAACAAGCTAATTGCTGATCGCATTGCAGATGAAGCTAGAGAATCTCACGCCACAAAACAGGTGATTAGCTCAACATTTGTGTTATTTTGCATTTCTGTTATATTAGCTCAACAACAATCCCTTACTAATACCCTTACATATCTTTGTGATCCTATTTTTTTCATGTAGACTCTAAGGCACCTAACCGTAGGTGTTCCGCTTGAGAGGCATGCTGCAAAGGTTTACACTCGGGCAATGTACGCCCGGTTTGACAAGGAGCTCTACCGGTCTGGATCTTTTACATGCCGCCGTGATGATGAGGAGAGGGGTCTGTTTTCAGCAGTTCTTGTTAGTCGTCCTGGCTACACTGACCTTGGTACAACCGTATTCTCTGTTACACGCCTTCCCGGCGCTGATATGTACATGTGTGATTGCAAGCAGTTTGAGCACAGCGGCATGCCATGCCGGCACATAATATGTGTACGTTTCATACCACATGCAAACCCTATCTGAATTGTTCTTTCACATATTTTAACGTCTTCGTTTTTGAAAAATGTCCCTTTACTGATGAGGTCCTTCTGTTTAATTGCAGGTCTTAGTTAGCCTTGCCGCCACACATTTACCAGAAGGTTTGATTTTGAAGAGGTGGACTAGAGCCACTCGAGAAGGACTCCCTGTCGACTCCCAGTCGTATGTTCAGGCCAACGGTGATGCAACGGACAAAGCTGCAATGCATTGCTTCATCTATGCCTCTGCCATGGAGCTCGTCTCTATCGCCACGTCGTCGCAACCGGCCTTCGAGCTAGCCGTCGATTATGTCAACCGAGCTAAGCTTGCTGTTTCTGCCATGACAGTCGCCTCGCCGGCGGACGACCCCTACGTTGGTGATGTCACACGTCAGCCGCCGTCCTATGTTCCCATTGTGGCCGAAGAAGTTCCAGATGTTGTTTTCGACAATGGTGAACTCCCAGATGAAGAGGAAGTCCAAGAAGCCCCCGCCGTTTTCGCGCCGCCCAGAGTGCGCTCGCGTGGTCGCATGAAGGCTAGCCGCATGAAGTCTCCAATTGAGAGCCCTGGTGCTCGTAAGAAGAAGCGTAAAGCATCTGATCCTGTCCCATGTGCTCCCGCTCGTAGGTCACGCCGGTGTGCTGCATCTACTGAGGCAGCAAAGTGCAGGACGTGCAACTCCGTTGAACACTTTGCCAATAAGTGTCCTCTGAACACGGTGCCGAATCCAGTTGGTTCCTCTAGTCGCAAGTGCACGTCTTGTGGTTGCACGGGCCACAACAAAAGCACCTGTGGGCGCAAGTCTTCCTATGGAAGTCACAAAGATTAGATCTTTCTATGTATGAATGCTTGGATGTTGTACTTGTTGGTTCTATCAATCTTGTCGTTCTTCTTGCTATGTGCTCAGTTATTCAATAAATAAAAACGTTGGCCTACTTGTTGTAGCTATAGTGTGCTGTGGATGCAATCTGCTAGTCATTGTACAAGTGTCTCCTTGCATATCTTGTCCAGCTGTCTTCGATTTTCAAAATTCAAAAACGCCCCCATCCTCCGGCTGAAGCCTGTCTCTCTTATAATGCTCGCCCATCTCTCGGATCTGCACTCGCACACACTTCACCACCTCCTTTCGATTGAGGTCGTTCTTGCAACCTCCGTTCATTCTTTTCTTAGCTTTTTTTTTCCTTCCTTTGGCTCATGTCTTGCTGGCAGGCAGCCAAGGGTAAGCGCAGTGTCCGCGGTGATGTCCGCGTACCTCGCACGGCCTCTGACGAGTCTATTCCTAACTTTGTCAGTAGATTCAACCAAACTTTCCGTCTCTTTTCTGATTCCCAACGTGAGTTGGTTCGATCGACCGGTTTTGGTTCCTTTTCCGAAGGAATCCGAGTTGTTTCCTTCGATCATCCGTTCACTCTTTGGCTCATGTCTAAGTTTGATACCATGCATCTGTTGCAGTCAGAAACCCACCGGCGGGCAGCGATTGGCAACACAGTAGAGCCGGGAACAACTAGGGCTGCGGCTGGCCCCAGTCCCTCAGAGCGAAGGCCCGCAAAGCCTCCTGGTCACTCCGATGCTATCGCAAGGGCGTGCCACCTGACCTATACCTGGTCAGGAAGGTGTTGGATGATGCCTCGCTTAGTTTCCTGCATGGCATACACGTAAACATTAAATACGAGCCTCGATCGGCTCTCAGGTTATCCTGTGAATCGGCTCAAAGAGCCGATCCACCCATGATTCGTACAAGGTGTCCGAATATATGGTGGTCCTGCTTGATCAAGATAAAGTTAATGCGATCTACGACGATTTAGGGTTTTCACCGCATAATCAGATCATCCTACTCAC
>NC_061514.1:270189053-270229877 GCF_022539505.1 Lolium rigidum
CAAAGCCCCTTTTTCCACCAGTGTATAAGGGAAAATAAAGCAAACTTTGAGTATTTAGGGTTTCAACTATATACAATAGAACTAAACTAAAGTAAAGTGCAATTGAATATTAAACGTGTGGTGGAGTGAATCTTAGTTAACAAAATATAATTAGTTGGTTTCTTTATATGCATACAACGGTCGAACATCTCAAGTGGAGGGAAATCTTAATAATGTTTTAAAATACAATGTTCTTGCATGTTAATACATATAATATGATTTTTTCACGCACGTTATATTTTCGGTAAGCAAAAAAGGTTAAGTTAAACGACCGTAGCAACGCACGGGCACTCTGCTAGTAAGAGATAAAGTGCATAAGTACATATTCAATACCACAATAGTTTTTAAGCTATTTGTCCCATGAGCTATATATTGCAAAGGTAAAGAATGGAAATTTTAAAGGTAGCACTTCAAGCAATTTACTTTGGAATGGCGGAGAAATACCATGTAGTAGGTAGGTATGGTGGACACAAATGGCATAGTGGTTGGCTCAAGGATTTTGGATGCATGAGAAGTATTCCCTCTCGATACAAGGTTTAGGCTAGCAAGGTTATTTTGAAACAAACACAAGGATGAACCGGTGCAGCAAAACTCACATAAAAGACATATTATAAATATTATAAGACTCTACACCGTCTTCCTTGTTGTTCAAAACTCAATACTAGAAATTATCTAGACTTTAGAGAGACCAAATATGCAAACCAAATTTAGCAAGCTCTAGGTGTCTCTTCATTAATGGGTGCAAAGTATATGATGCAAGAGCTTAAACATGAGCACAACAATTGCCAAGTATCAAATTATTCAAGACATTTTAGTACTACATGTAGCATTTCCAGATTCCAACCATATAACAATTTAACGAAGAAGATTCAACCTTCGCCATGAATACTATGAGTAAAGCCTAAGGACATATTTGTCCATATGCAACAGCGGAGCGTGTCTCTCTCCCACACAATGAATGCTAGGATCCATTTTATTCAAACAAAAACAAAAACAAAAACAAACCGACGCTCCAAGTAAAGCACATAAGATGTGATGGAATAAAAATATAGTTTCAGGGGAGGAACCTGATAATGTTGTCGATGAAGAAGGGGATGCCTTGGGCATCCCCAAGCTTAGACGCTTGAGTCTTCTTATAATATGCAGGGGTGAACCACCGGGGCATCCCCAAGCTTAGAGCTTTCACTCTCCTTGATCATATTGTATCATCCTCCTCTCTTGATCCTTGAAAACTTCCTCCACACCAAACTCGAAACAACTCATTAGAGGGTTAGTGCATAATAAAAATTCACATGTTCAGAGGTGACACAATCATTCTTAACACTTCTGAACATTGCACAAAGCTACTGGAAGTTAATGGATCAAAGAAATCCATCCAACACAGCAAAAGAAGCAATGCGAAATAAAAGGCAGAATCTGTCAAAACAGAACAGTCCGTAAAGACGAATTTTATTGAGGCACCAGACTTGCTCAAATGAAAATTCCCAAATTGAATGAAAGTTGCGTACATATCTGAGGATCACGCACGTAAATTGGCATATGTTTCTGAGCTACCTACAGAGAGGCAGGTCAAAATTCGTGACAGCAAAGAAATCTGTTACTGCGCAGTAATCCAAATCTAGTATGAACCTTACTATCAAAGACTTTACTTGGCACAACAATGCACAAAACTAAGATAAGGAGAGGTTGCTACAGTAGTAAACAACTTCCAAGACTCAAATATAAAATAAAAATACTGTAGTAAAAACATGGGTTGTCTCCCATAAGCGCTTTTCTTTAACGCCTTTCAGCTAGGCACAGAAAGTGTATATCAAGTGTTATCAAGAGACGAAGTATCAACATCATAACTTGTTCTAATAATAGAATCAAAAGGTAACTTCATTCTCTTTCTAGGGAAGTGTTCCATACCTTTCTTGAGAGGAAATTGATATTTAATATTACCTTCCTTCATATCAATGGTATCTCCAACGGTTTGAAGAAAAGGTCTTCCCAATATAATGGGACAAGATGCATTGCATTCAATATCCAAGACAACAAAATCAACGGGGACAAGGTTATTGTTAACGGTAATGCAAACATTATCAACTCTCCCCAAAGGTTTCTTTGTAGAATGATCAGCAAGATTAACATCCAAATAACAATTTTTCAATGGTGGCAAGTCAAGCATATTATAGATTTTCTTAGGCATAACGGAAATACTTGCACCAAGATCACATAAAGCATTACAATCAAAGTCATTGACCTTCATCTTAATGATGGGCTCCCAACCATCTTCTAACTTTCTAGGAATAGAAATTTCAAGTTTTAGTTTCTCCTCTCTAGCTTTTATGAGAGCATTTGTAATATGTTTTGTGAAAGCCAAATTTATAGAACTAGCGTTGGGACTTTTAGCAAGTTTTTGTAAGAACTTTATAACTTCAGAGATGTGGCAATCATCAAAATCCAAACCATTATAATCTAAAGCAATGGGATCATCATCCCCAATGTTGGAAAAAATTTCAGCAGTTTTATCACAGGCAGTTTCAGCAGTTTTAGCAGTTTCCGGCAGTTTTGCGGGCTTTGAATTAGAAGTGGAAACTTTGCCAACACCAATTATTTTACCATTAATAGTAGGAGGTGCAGCAACATGTGGAGCATTAGCATTGCTAGTGGTGGTAATAGTCCAAACTTTAGCTACATTATTCTCTTTAGCTAGTTTTTCATTTTCTTCTCTTTCCCACCTAGCATGCAATTCGGCCATCAATCTTATATTCTCATTAATTATATCTTGGATGGCATTTGCTGTAGTAACAATTTTATTTTCAATATCCTTATTAGGCATAACTTTCGATTTCAAAAGATCAACATCAGAGGCAAGACTATCAACCTTAGAAGCGAGAATATCAATTTTATTGAGCTTTTCCTCAACAGATTTGTTAAAAGCAGTTTGTGTACTAATAAATTCTTTAAGCATAGCTTCAAGTCCAGGGGGTGTGTTCCTATTATTGTTCTAAGAACTCCCATAAGAATTACCATAACCGTTACCATTATTATAAGGATATGGCCTATAGTTATTACTAGAATTGTTCCGATAAGCATTGTTGTTGAAATTATTATTTTTAATGAAGTTTACATCAACATGTTCTTCTTGGGCAACCAATGAAGCTAACGGAACATTATTACGATCAACATTAGTCCTATCATTCACAAGCATAGACATAATAACATCAATCTTATCACTCAAGGAAGAGGTTTCTTCGACAGAATTTACCTTCTTACCTTGTGGAGCTCTTTCCGTGTGCCATTCAGAGTAATTAATCATCATATTATCAAGGAGCTTTGTTGCTTCACCAAGAGTGATGGACATAAATGTACCTCCAGCAGCTGAATCCAATAGGTTCCACGAAGAAAAGTTCAATCCTGCATAAAAGGTTTGGATGATCATCCAAGTAGTCAGTCCATGGGTTGGGCAATTTTTAACCAAAAATTTCATTCTTTCCCAAGCTTGTGCAACATGCTCATTATCCAATTGTTTAAAGTTCATTATGCTACTCCTCAAAGATATAATTTTAGCAGGGGGATAATATCTACCAATAAAAGCATCCTTGCATTTAGTCCATGAATCAATACTATTCTTAGGCAGAGATAGCAACCAATCTTTAGCTCTTCCTCTTAATGAGAAAGGAAACAATTTTAATTTTATAATGTCACCATCTACATCTTTATACTTTTGCATTTCACACAATTCAACAAAATTATTGAGATGGGCAGCAAGCATCATCGGTACTAACACTGGAAAATTGCTCTCGCATAACAAGATTCAGTAAAGCAGGTTTAATTTCAAAGAATTCTGCTGTAGTAGCAGATGGAGCAATAGGTGTGCATAAGAAATCATTATTATTTGTGGTTGTGAAGTCACACAACCTAGTATTTTCAGGAGTGGCCATTTTAGCAGTAGTAAATAAAGCAAACTAGATAAAGTAAATGCAAGTAACTATTTTTTTTTGTGTTTTTGATATAGAGTGCAAGACAGTAAATAAAGTAAAGCTAGCAACTAATTTTTTTGTGTTTTGATATAATGCAGCAAACAAGAAAGTAAATAAAATAAAGCAAGACAAAAACAAAGTAAAGAGATTGGGTTGTGGAGACTCCCCTTGCAGCGTGTCTTGATCTCCCCGGCAACGGCGCCGGAAATTTACTTGCTGGCGTGTAGTTGACGTGGGAGTTAGAAATCTTTATGGTGTAACTTTTTCTTCAGATCCCCGGCAACGGCGCCAGAAATTTAGCTTGATACGCGTACAGCACGCGTCCGTTGGGAACCCCAAGTGGAAGGTGTGATGCGTACAGCAGCAAGTTTCCCTCAGTAAGGAACCAAGGTTTATCGAACCAGTAGGAGTCAAGAAGCACGTCGAAGGTTGATGGCGGCGGGATGTAGTGCGGCGCAACACCGGGGATTCCGGCGCCAACGTGGAACCTGCACAACACAACCAAAGTACTTTGCCCCAACGAAACGAGTGAGGTTGTCAATCTCACCGGCTTGTCTGTAACAAAGGATTAGATGTATAGTGTGGATGATGATTGTTTGCAAAGAACAGTAAAGAACAATAGCAGCAGATTTGTATTTTAGATGTAAAGAATGGACCGGGGTCCACAGTTCACTAGAGGTGTCTCTCCCATAAGATAAACAACATGTTGGGTGAACAAATTACAGTCGGGCAATTGACAAATAAAGAGAGCATGACAATGCACATACATGATATGATGAGTATTGTGAGATTTAATTGGGCATTACGACAAAGTACATAGACCGCTATCCAGCATGCATCTATGCCTAAAAAGTTCACATTCAGGATATCATTCGAACCCCTTCCAGTATTAAGTTGCAAAACAACAGACAATTGCATTAAGTATGGTGCGTAATATAATCAATAACTACATCCTCGGACATAGCATCAATGTTTTATCCCTAGTGGCAACAGCACATCCACAACCTTAGAACTTTCCATCACTCGTCCCAGCATTTAATGGAGGCATGAACCCACTATCGAGCATAAATACTCCCTCTTGGAGTTAAGAGTAAAAACTTGGCCGAGCCTCTACTAATAACGGAGAGCATGCAAGATCATAAACAACACATAGGTAATAGATTGATAATCAACATAACATAGTATTCTCTATCCATCGGATCCCGACAAACACAACATATAGAATTACAGATAGATGATCTTGATCATGTTAGGCAGCTCACAAGATCCGACAATGAAGCACATGAGGAGAAGACAACCATCTAGCTACTGCTATGGACCCATAGTCCAGGGGTGAACTACTCACTCATCACTCCGGAGGCGACCATGGCGGTGAAGAGTCCTCCGGGAGATGATTCCCCTCTCCGGCAGGGTGCCGGAGGTGATCTCCAGTAATCCCCGAGAGATGGGATTGGCGGCGGCGGCGTCTCGTAAGGTTTTCCGTATCGTGGCTCTCGGTACTGTGGGTTTCGCGACGAAGGCTTTAAGTAGGCGGAAGGGCAACGAGGGGGGCCACACGAGGGCCCCACACGCCAGGGCCGCGCGGCCAGGGGCCAGGCCGCGCTGCCCTTCTGTGTCGGCGCCTCGTGGCCCCACTTCCTTTCCCCTCGGTCTTCTGGAAGCTTCGTGCAAAAATAGGACCCTGGGCGTTGATTTCGTCCAATTCCGAGAATATTTCCTTTGTAGGATTTCTGAAACCAAAAACAGCAGAAAACAGCAACTGGCTCTTCGGCATCTCGTTAATGGGTTAGTGCCGGAAAATGCATAAATACGACATATAATGTGTATAAAACATGTAGATATCATCAATAATGTGGCATGGAACATAAGAAATTATCGATACGTCGGGGACGTATCAGGCGCGTTCCTCCCTCCCCCACAACTCCACTCGCACCACCCCGCCGCAGCGCCATGGGGAAGAAGAACAACTTCGAGGACTCCAATAGCGGCTGCAAGAGGGGGGCACCGCTCCCCGCCATGCTGTGCAGTAGGCCGTGGCGGAGGTCCGCGTTTTCGAGTTCCCGGAGAACATGACGGACGACGAGATGGGGAAGCTCGGCCTCCTCGTCTCCGAGAACGACGCGCATGTGCAGCAGCCGCTGCCCCGCTACGCCACCGGCGTCATGCCGCCGGGCCTGTCGCCTCCTCCACCGCCGCCACAGTCGCAGGCCTGGTCGCCTCCTCCACCGCCGCCACAACCATACCCCCTGGGCGCCTCTGCCTCTTGCCACAGCCGCAGCTCTGTGCGTCTCCACCGCCGCAGCCTGGGCGCCTCCTCCACATCCAGCACCACCGGCGCGCCCGGCGTACGCTCCCCCGTATGGCAACTGGCCGTGGGCGATACCGGAACTCATATTGCTCGACAGCGACGAGTAACAGCAGTAGACGTTTTGGCCTTTTTTTTTCATGTTTTAACTATGTAATTTATGTTTCATGCATAAAAAAAATGTCTTCGGCCAAAAAAAATGCGTCGTGCCGCTAGAGCCACACATGTCGCAAATGGACATGCGGTCGATTTTGACCATTTCGGCCGAGCCACACCCGACGCTAAAATGCTTCGCGCCGCTAGAGATGCCCTTATACGCAAACGATTCGATTAATACCTCACCGGCAGGAGTACCGACGATCACGAATCGACAAGTTCTAGGGATGTAGTCGTAGCTCCACCTTTTGACGCGGCAGCACGAAAAAAAGGGATGGAGTGTGGGCAGCACCGAGTAGACAGCGCGCGCGGTACAGCTTAAATCGAATCTCAGTATAGAAGGAAGCATGGCATATATGACACACACACAGCGCTCACACACCTCAGACCAGAAACACTGCTACACACCTACGATGTTTTTACTTTATTTTTCTCCTAATCAAGAGTAGATTAGCCGAAGGAACGCCAGCGACGAGACGAAAACCATCTAAGACTGCTTGCCGCCGGCGCCGACATCACGAGAACCAGCACTTGCAACAACCACACCGTCGTCGCCTGGCTTCTCTCCACCCTTGGTCAGGAGCGACAGCTCATACAGCTCGTAGAGGCGGCAGCGCTCGCAAGGTGCAGCAGGCTGGACCTCGCCTGCAGGAGCACCAAGATCCTGACCGCCGGCAGCGACCTCAATGCCTCCGGAGCGGCGTTAGGGGCTCCCAACCCGGCGCGCTGGTTGGAGCAGCGGACCCGAAAGGCGCGGGGAAAAGCCGAGCGGCTCACACCCGCCGTCCTTCATCACCGCTGAAGGGGGAGAATCGGAGGACTTACCGCCATCCATGGCGATGGCGCTGCAGGTGTGCTAAAAGACGAGTGTGGGGGAAGGGAGCGAGTATGCGTGCGTGCCTACGGGAAATGGTGCCGTATCCACCTCTTCTTTTTATAGACAGAATGGGGAGGGGTGGGGCAGTAAGTAAGCAAAATTTTCACTTTTTTGGTTTTTTTACGACGACAAAAGAGCTGAAAAAAAGTGGATAAATGAGTACATCTATTTTCTTGGCAGATTAGAATTTTTATTCAAACCAGATAAAGATACACGATACAACCAATGCACAGTCAAACGGCTTAACACACTCATCCACTAGAACCGATAAAATCTACAATAACAGATAACATGCATAGCTGACAGTCGACGCCGGCGCAATAACTACTCGTCGTCCGAAACGTCAATGGAGACGTTTTTGGCATTGGCAGAGTTAGAGTGCTTCATGTGGTTCACCTGCAAGAACTGGGCCATCTCGCGGCGCACCACCTGGCTGTCCTCCCACGCATCCATCCTTGCATGCTCCTCCATCTTGGCTCGCTTCGCATCGCGAACCATGAGATCGTAGTCAACAGAATCAACATCTGCGTGAGTCGTCTCATCCAGAGGGTAGCTCGGCTCATCGTCTTCCGAAAAAATTTCGGGAGACTCCTCGCGCTCCCCGGAGGACGGCAGATTCACAGACACTGAAGCATCTTGCGTCGCCGTGTGGCGGACGCGTCGCTGGATGGCAGGCGGCGAATGGGAAACCCGCGATTTAGAAACTCCAGCTTTGATCAGAGGAGTTCCCGGCGGAGACCCATCCGTTTGCTGATCGGCGTTCTCCACACGAGAACGGGCCGCGGGAGGCGGAAGCTGCGACAGATAGGGTCCTGAGTACGACGATGAGTCGTCGTGATCAGATGCAGCAATATTGGAGCCCGGGGACGAGTGGCGCGAGCTCGGTGATGACCGGCGCGGAGAAGTTAGCCAAGCTGACGAGGAAGGAGTGTACGTCGGCGACCCTCAAAGCAGAGAGTTTGCGGACGGAGGCGAACCCGCACCAGCCGACGTTGCGCACGTCGGCGTATACGTCGGCGTGCACACCGACATCGGCGACGGTGTGTAATCCGGAGACAACGGCATCGGCGACGGCGTGTACTCCGGAGACGCCGATCCAGCAAGCGTGTCGCCGGTAAGCGCTGCGACCGCCGAGGTTGCTGGCGGCGCGGCTGGCGCGCACGGGGGCGACGAGAGTTGTCCGGGCGACGCGGTGCGCGCGGCGATGGAGGAGGGCTAGCGAGACATGCGAGCCCTCATGGTCCTGCCGGCCTTGAAGCCAGCAAGGTAGGCTGTGACGATGTTTCTCATGTGTTCTCTTTTTTTGCATGTGTGTTCTTGCGCTGGAATGAACGCTGTGATTGACAGGGAAAGGCAACGGGTCCGTGTGTATATATAAACTCGACGTATGACGAGCGGCGACACGTAGTCGCGGTTGCAAGGGAAAACACAGAGGCAGGCCATGGACACGTACGCTATGCCGCGTACACCCTATGCCATGTCATGGACACCTAGCTTCCCACCCATCATCACCGCAAGGACAACCGATGGACATCCACACCATGACTGATGGGATCACACAGCACGCACTGCTTTTTCTCGTGTCTCAACATGGCCAGCAGGCAA
Organism: Lolium rigidum; assembly: GCF_022539505.1. NCBI lineage: Eukaryota > Viridiplantae > Streptophyta > Magnoliopsida > Poales > Poaceae > Lolium > Lolium rigidum. The sequence goes on from NC_061514.1 coordinate 270,198,001, forward strand.
CACAGCATGACTGATGGGAACAAGGCATCTTTTCAACCAAAGCCACCTCACACACCTCTCTCTGTTCTTTTACGTACGAAACACCCAGCTGGCTTCAAACGTGTCGAATCCTAAAGCTCACAAGAGAGCCACATCAATGTTTTTTGCTGGCAGCGTGATGCAACGTGAAACGATTATTTTTCTCAAGTTCCTACACTTAGTACGCCACCACAGTAAAGATAACAATTGACCCAAAATAAAAACTGGTGCATTTTAGAAAAGATTAAAAGGAAAGACCGCATGTTTTTGTATGAGCATTTTTTTAAAAGATTTTTTTCTCGCTGCATTCACGTCGAGTTTTTGCATGGCGTATGGTAGGGAAAGATAGGGGATTTATGTTTTTCGGGGGTCCTCCACGACAACCGGGGAACTAACACCATGAAATCAACTGATAACGGGCCCTGGTCCCGGAGTTGTCGCTGCCGGGAGCCCGTAGCGGCCGGGGAGAGCGACGAGGGAGAAGCTCACGCAGCTGGTCTAGCTGATGACGCTGAGTGAGTGGGGTGACGAGACCGGGTTTGGGATTGGCGGAGTGAAGGGAGGTTATTTTTTTCCAGACGGTGGTATCGGCAACGATGTTGGGGTTTTAGGTCGGGTGTTTGCCGACGGGGGGAGTGGCATCGGCGAGTCGCCGGGGGGGGGGGGGTAAAGTGAGGCTTTTGTGTTTTATCTAGCCCCTCTCTGCCCCATGCCTCGAGCTCGCACTCGTTCACTGCATCTCGTCAACCAGGGGCATGTTTTAGGATTAGGAGAGAGTATCCCGGTCTGGCAGCATGAAACATTTTTGTTATCACGAGAGACCAGATGGTCACGATGATGATAAAATGTTGACCACAGTAAAGATAACAATTTGAGCAAAATAAAACTGGTGTATTCTAGAAAAGATTAAAAGGAAAGACCGCATGTGTTGTATGAGCATTTTTTTTGAAAGATGTTTTTCTCGCTGCATTTTCACGTCGAGTTTTTGCATGGCATATGGTAGGGAGAGAGAGAGAGAGAGAGGGGTTTTTTTATGTTTTTCGGGGGTCCACCACGACAACCGGCATTGACACCATGAAATAATTTGATAACGGGCCCTGGCCCCGGACCCAAGTAAAGGACAATGCAGCTGTCGCGGCCGGTGGAGCGACGAGGGAGAAGCTCAGGTAGCTGGTCTAGCTGATGACACTGAGTGAGTGGGGTGACGAGAGCGGGGTTGGGATTGGCGGCGTGAAGGGAGGTTTTTTTTTAGCGGCGGTGGTATCGGCAACGATGTTAGGGGGTTTAGGTCGGGTGTATGCCGACGGGGGGAGTGGCATCGGCGAGTTGTCGGGGGGTAAAGTGAGGCTTTTGTTTTTTTATCTAGCCCCTCTCTGCAACAGGCATCGAGCTCACACTCGTTCACTGCACCTTGTCCACCAGGTGCTATTGTTTTTTTTTTGTCTAGCCACCATTTTTTTGGTGAGAACAATTTTTTAAATCAAAAAATGGTTTGAAAACATGCACATCAGTACTACTAGGGCATGACGCAGATAACACGACAACTACACATTTTTTTTGCAACAACGGAAGTAACACACACTAGATCAGAGTTCTGCGGCATTTTCTCCATCAGTTCAAGCTACAGAATTGGAACAAGTAGTAGCTCAACAAAATAATTCAAGTTTCTCAGTACAACACGTAAAAGCTTAGGCAACAATGACACAAACTTGGACTGATCAAGTTTCAAATAGCGAGGAAAGATTGCAGGCAGCACAGGCCCATCACTTACGGACAAGGCTATGAGGGACTGGCATCTGCGTGGCTTCGTAGATGCTGGAGATAGACGCAACTTTCATCTGGTTGTCATCAAGGTTAACAACAGTGTAGACCATGTTCCTGGTGCACTGCGGCATGTCAAAATGGTCCAGCTCGATTTGGCCGGTTTTGCAATCAACAATCTTGGCGGCCAACACGGAAAACACACCGGTGGAGTTCCTGTGTAGGAAAAAAACAAAGCAAATCGCGTTAGCACAAAACATTAGAAGCAGTTTTTTGTCAATCGAATGGAAGCACGACAGCACCTGGGACAGTTGACACCAACAGTTGTGTGAATAACTTCTGTCCACGCAACATCTCTGACGGCTGGGCTGGCATGCATAAGAAGCTTTGCGAATAGCGGCTCCTACGCGTGTTTGTGCTTCTTCTTGACATCCTGGACACTCATCCCATTAGCCGAGGGATCGATCAAGGTGAAGTTTCGGCTGTTAAAACCCCAAGCATAGCAAGCCCAGCCATCACCGATAGGAACAACATCAACGAACTGCAAATACAACTAGATGTTTAGCTGAAATAATAGAACGGCATAATAAAACATCAACATCATTTCTGTTTTTTGTGTCAGGGTGGAAGGCACTGTTTGAATTCAGACATACAAACCTCCAGGCAATCACGGACGTTGAATTCGATGCTGGAGTTGGCAATCATGTCCACCAGATTGAAATCAGACTGAATATTAGCAAGAACACGTTGCTGCATAGGAATGATTAACACAGCGATTTAAACCTCAAAAAATAGGAAAGAGACATGCATTTTTTAAATGATTTTGCTGCATATTAGCTCACCACGAAAGTAACTGGCCAGAAAAAACGAGGAGCTTCGATGAGGCCAGAGGCGAACTTGACAGCCTCAACTCGGTTCATCACACGCGAGGCAGCATCACAGAAGGGTTCATTGATATCAGTTAGGCCAACAACGATCAGCTTAAGCTCTAAACCGGTGAGATGCACAACTGGTTGCCCTAGCAGCTCCACCCAGCACCTGAAGAAACAAGAGTGTGTTATAGAAGAGCAACAAATCGAATTTTCATATGGTAAGACAATTTTTATCTGGGAAATGGTAATAGCATGGGCAAGTTATAAAACCTGTCCAGGGCACGGTTGTTGGTGACCCCGTCAGCAAGCAAGGAGGCAAGCTTGTTGGCCTTGCGCGCGAGGTCTTCCGCATATGAGGGAGCCTACGTGGGGGCGTCTGGAGCTTTCCTCTTACCAGACGATTTGGGAGGAGGGTACCCGCGGATAATATGGAGCATTAAGCAGCCCAAGCGCAACAAGCTCGTCTACAGAAACACCTCGAGCATCAAGAGCAGCCAAGACAGCCACTTTGAACTCTTTCATGACGCGAAGAAGAAAACATGTTTTTGTTTCGCTCAGCGTGATTGCCCTTTTTCGCTAGGGTGGTGGTGGGATTCAACGCTGCAAAAATCATTCTTCGCGAGCATTTTTGTTTGGAACGTTACCTTCTTATCGGCCAGTTGATGGCCGAACCAGCATCTGGACCAAGACGTAGAGCACCCAAATAGTCTTGAGTCGTTGGTTCTTTTTGCGTAGATTTGTTGGTCAGGGAAGCGGAGAGATCAGCAACATCACGGCGAGTCTCGAGCAAGGCAATCTCCTGCCTGTCGGCTGAATCTTTGGCAGATTTAGCGTATCGGACAGCCTCCCTGGTCTCAGACATGATTGAATCCAGAGGAAGCAAAACAACCTGCAGGCAGAAAAACATAGTTCTTTCGGGGGTGAGTTCTACGCGCGGACTCGTCGAAAGATCAAGCATGGAATGTAGAAAAGATGATGGGTTCTAACATCAGAAGCACCAGCAGCATCGTTAGGTTGTGGAGCAGAAGAGCCAGCAAGAAAAATAGGTGCCCCAGTCTAGAAAAGAATCACGAGGTCAGTTTTTTTCAGATACATGGGAATAACAAGTAATAAACATAAAAAAACATAGCAGGCCGATTCGCAACAATCACGATAACCTCCAAACAAACCATGTTAGAGTCGCTCGCAGCTTGACAGGAGGACAGACTCAGGAGTGAAGGGAGGAAGGACGAGTGGGGTTGGGGGGGGGGGGTTGGGTGGTGGTCCTTTTCTACAATGACATAGGAGTCCTGGGCTTTCTACATGTGAAGAAAGATTCTCCACCAGCAAGCCAGGAATCAAACGCACGGAGGCACCATTTTTTGTTGACGACGCATCAAAGGACGAGCAGACATGAAAAGCAGCTCAATAAAATCCAAAAAGCACATTACGATAACAACAGGAGAGCCTTTTTGACCACGGTAAGCTAATCCCAAAGACACCATACAGAAAAGACAACAAGCAATCACCTGAAACTCGCTGGCAAGGGACCGGCCGTTATCTCCAGCGGGCACCAACTGCGGAAATAGGAACATTCTCCCAACTTTTTCAACTGTTTCTTGTCAAAGATACATAAATCGAAAAGAATCTACAAACAAGGGAGGATGCACTAGCAGAATGCACTAGCAGAGAGAGAGAAAAACCTGGCTAGTCCCTTCCCCACAGCCGCGGTCCAGACCGCACGGAGAGAAGCCGTTCATGAAGCCGATACCGTAACCGACGTCGGCGCCATCAATGGCAAGACCCTGGTTTTTGTTTCCAACAAATTTAATGCGCATTTATGACGGCAGTGAGATTCAATGGGAGAAACAACAGGCGAACGGAAGAGCTTGCAGAGGCAGACATGAATTTTAGATAGAGGTTTGATGCGTGTAGTTGACACGTCCGTTGGGAACATGTTATCACCAGAATTTGACCGGATCAGAGGTGGGCCGCGATTAAAGATGGGCTTGAAGAATATACATGGAAGAAATACATGAATCGGCCTTATGTGCAAAGTTTGGGCTAGTTTGCCCGTGTATCTGTAATATAGTAGGATACGTGTCGGTTAGATAGAATTTGGCTCGTGCACGGTTGGGATTATTCCCACGTTAGAAAGTCTACGGACTATAAATATGTATCTAGGGTTTCTGAAATAAACAACAATCATGTTCATCACAAACCAATCTAGGCGCATCGCCAACTCCCTTGTCTCGAGGGTTTCTTCCGGGTAAGCATCATGCTGCCTAGATCGCATCTTGCGATCTAGGCAGTACACGTTTATTCGTTGTTCATGCGTTGCTCGTGCTGAAGCCTTGTTGATGGAGAGCACCGTAGTTATCATAGATGTGTTAGGGTTAGCATTGTTTCATCGTATCATATGCTTTCGTCCGTGCAACCCTTAGACGTCTAGCCGCCCTTACACCTATCTTGGGTGTAAGGGCGGCACCCCGCTTGATCATTATTTAGTAGATCCGATCCGTTATGATTGCTCCTTGTTCTTCAAGGATTAGTTTAATATCTGCATAGTTAGGCCTTACAAACGGGTTGAAGGATCCAAGTGGCACGTAGGGTGTAGTTTGCTAGCCCTAGACAGGATGTTCCGGGATCAACTTCATGTTGGTTTTTAGGCCTTGTCTAGGGTCGGTTTACGATCACCGTGCGTGGCCGCCAGGCTCAATCACGCGTAGGATGTTCCGATTATGTGGTGAAAACCCTAAATAGTAGTAGGTCGTTTTAGCTTTATTTTGATCAAGCAGGACCACCTTGTGATCGTACACCTCGTACGAATCATGGGTGGATCGGCTCCTTAAGCCGATTCACAGGACAACCTGAGAGCCGATCGAGGCTCGTATTTAATGTTTACGTGTATGCCATGCAGGAAACTAAGCGAGGCAAATCCATCACCCTCCCTGGCCAGGTATAGGTCAGGTGGCACGCCCTTGCACCAGCATCGGACGTGCGTGCCGGAGTCTTTGCGGGCCGTCGCTCGAGGGACCAGGGCCAGCCGCAGTCCTGGGAGCCTCCCGGCTCTACTGTGTTGCCCGTCGCTGCTCGCCGGTGGGTTTCTGACCGCAAGACATTCTGGCACGCCCGGTGGGACAGTCTTCGACATCAACCGCATCGCCATCTACATCTGAGATGGCGGAAGGCACTCCGATCACGTACGAGGATCTCACCGAGGAGCTCAAGAAGAAGTATGACGAGGTCAAAGCGATCCTCGAAGCCGACCTCATCGGCTCTTTCCGAGAGAACCCGCTCACACGGCATCGGGTGGAAAGGGTTCTCACCTGAAGGCGCGCTCGATGGAGTGGACCTGTCCGCCCCGTCGGAAGAACGCACCGGGTCTCTGCGTCGAGAGAATAATTTCATGGTAGCTCATTCGCTGCACCGCCATTCCGAGAGCCTCGGTGAACACTTTGGAGCGTGTCGCTCTTCGGGTGATCCAGAAATCATGAGGCATCGGTACTCTCCGTCGGGACCAGCTCTAGGGACTCACCAAGGAGAGATGCCACTCCAGATCCCGACCACCGCTGCCATTCGCGTTGGCAGCACCAGAAGTGCCGAGTTCACCGGCATACGTCGTCTACAAGATCGGTGGTGACCCTAGTGATTACCAGTTCTTGCATGAGGCGCCTAAGGAGATCCCTCACGGATACACGTGCACATACGTGCCAGACTGCAGTAACTGGGCACTCACAAACCAGACTGCAACAGCAGGGACTTCTGGAACAGCAGGAGGAACTTTGGGAATAGATCTTGAGAAGCAGACGTGGCTAGCTAAGTATGCCACCCCGATAAACCTCCAGAGCCCAACTCCTGCAGTTGGCTCAGAGCTTGAGAAGCAAGCGTGGCTGGCTAAGTATGCCACTCCGGCAAATCTTCGAGTTCGACTCCGCAGCCAAGCACCGCGGATCAGATCAGTACAATCTTGAGAGACCAGTTCGGCATGGTGCCGAAAAGGAGGGCAATCGGCTATTCCAAGCCGTACCCCAACGAGTGCGAGTTGATCCCACTACCACCCAAATATCGGCTCCCTGGATTCTCCAAATTTAGTGGATCAGATGGTTCCAGCTCAATCGAGCATGTGAGCCGATATTTGGCACAGCTGGGCACGATCTCAGCATCAGATGAGCTGCGTGTGAGGTTCTTCGCACAAGTCCCTCACATGATCGGCTTTCGGGTGGTACACATCGCTGCCACCAGACTCAATCCGGACTTGGAAGCAGTTGGAGGAGCAGTTCCACATGCAGTATCACTCAGAGGCTTCCGAGGCTGGCATTGCCGATATAGCACAAGTACGACAGAAGCGCGGAGAAACAGTGTCAGAATACATCCAGCGCTTCAGAACCGTTAGGAACCGATGCTATTCGGCTCGTGTGACTGAAAAAGAAGCAGTCGAGTTGGCGGTGGTGGGTCTCGTGATGTCTACGGGAGCTTCTATTCTTGTAGACAGTGTTGGGCCTCCAGGAGCAGAGGTTTGTAGAACAGCAGCAAGTTTCCCTTAAGTGGATCACCCAAGGTTTATCGATCTCAGGGAGGAAGAGGTCAAAGATATCCCTCTCAAGCAACCCCGCAACCACAAAGCAAGAAGTCTCTTGTGTCCCCAACACACCTAATAGGTGCACTAGTTCGGCGAAGAGATAGTGAAATACAGGTGGTATAAATAAGTATGAGCAATGGCAACGGCACCGGAAAAGTGCTTTGCCCAGGACAAGATAAACAAGCAAAGTGATAGCAGTATTTAGGAACAAGGCCTAGGGATTAGACTTTCACTAGTGGACACTCTCAACTTTGATCACATAACGAGAATAGATAAATGCATACTCTACACTCTCTTGTTGGATGATGAACACATTGCGTAGGATTACACGAACCCTCAATGCCGGAGTTAACAAGCTCCACAATTCAATGTTCATATTTAAATAACCTTAGAGTGCATGAAAGATCAACACGACTAAACCAAGTACTAACACAGCATGCACACTCTGTCACCTTCACACTATGTAGGAGGAATAGATCACATCAATACCATCATAGCAATAGTTAACTTCATAATCTACAAGAGATCATAATCATAGCCTACGCCAAGTACTAACACGGATGCACACACCGTCACCATTACACCGTGCGGGAGGAATAAAACTACTTTAATAACATCACTAGAGTAGCACATGGATAAATTGTGATACAAAACATATTGCAATCATAAAGGGATATAAATAAGCACTTCACTATGCCATTCATAACGGTGAATAAGTATTCGTGAAATATAGCCTAAGAGACCCACACGGTGCACACACTCGTCACCTTTACACACGTGGGACAAGGAGTCTCCGAGAGATCACATAAGTAAAACCCACTTGACTAGCATAATGACATCTAGATTACAAGCATCATCATATGAATCTCAATCATGTAAGGCAGCTCATGAGATTATTGTATTGAAGCACATAGGAGAGAGATTAACCACATAGCTACCGGTACAGCCCCGAGCCTCGATGGAGAACTACTCCCTCCTCATGGGAGACAAGCAGCATTGATGAAGATGGCGGTGGTGTCGATGGAGGAGCCTTCCGGGGCACTTCCCCGTCCCGGCGGCGTGCCGGAACAGAGACTCCTGTCCCCCAGATCTTGGCTTCGCGATGGCGGCGGCTCTGGAAGGTTTCTCGTACCGTGGATTTTTCGTATCGTGGTTTTAGGTCCAGGGGCTTTATATAGGCGAAGAGGCGGCGTCAGAAGGTCGAAGGGGCACCGACACTATAGGGGGGCGCGGGCCCCCCCTTGGCCGCGCCGGCCAAGGGTTTGGTGGGCCTGTGCCCCCTCTCTGGCGGTTCTCGTGTGTTCTGGATGCTTCCGGGCAAAATAGGAACCTGGGCGTTGATTTCGTCCAATTCCGAGAATATTTCGTTACTAGGATTTCTGAAACCAAAAATAGCAGAAAACAGCAACTGGCCTTTCGGCATCTCGTCAATAGGTTAGTTCCAGAAAACGCATAAATATGACATAAAATGTGCATATAACATGTAGATATCATCAATAATGTAGCATGGAACATAAGAAATTATCGATACGTCGGAGACGTATCAGCATCCCTAAGCTTAGTTCCTCGCTCATCCCGAGCAGGTAAACGATAACACGGATAATTTCTCGGAGTGACATGCCATCATAACCTTGATCATATTGTAAACATATGTAATGAATGCATCGATCAAAACAATGGTAATGACATGAGTAAACAACTGAATCATAAAGCAATGACTTTTCATGAATAGCACTTTCAAGACAAGCATCAATAAGTCTTGCATAAAAGTTAACTCATAAAGCAATAATTTAAAGTAAAGACATTGAAGCAACACAATGGAAGATTAAGTTTCAGCGGTTGCTTTCAACTTGTAACATGTATATCTCATGGATATTGTCAACATAGAGTAATATAACAAATGCAATATGCAAGTATGTAAGAATCAATGCACAGCTTCACACAAGTGTTTGCTTCTTGAGATGGAGAGAAATAGGTGAACTGACTCAACATAAAAGTAAAAGAATGGTCCTTCAAAGAGGAAAGCATCGATTGCTATATTTGTGGTAGAGCTTTTATTTTGAAAACATAAAGAGAGCATAAAAGTAAAATTTTGAGAGGTGTTTGTTGTTGTCAACGACTGGTAGTGGGCACTCTAACTACCTCATCAACCAGACTTTCAAGAGCGGCTCCCATGAAGGACGTTATCTCTACCAAGCAAGGTAGATCATCCCTCTTCTCTTTTGTTTACACATGTACTTTAGTTTAGTTTTTCTTTATTTATGGATGACACTCCTCCCAACCTTTTGCTTACACAAGCCATGGCTAACCGAATCCTCGGGTGCCTTCCAACAATCACATACCATGAAGGAGTGTCTATTTGCAAAATTAAGTCGCTTATCGATGAATCGAGCAAAACATGTGAAGAGAATTATTAATGCAAGTTAATTAATCGGGGCTGGGAACCCCATTGCCAGCTCTTTTTGCAAAATTATTGGATAAGCGGATGAAGCCACTAGTCCATCGTGATAGTCTGTCAGAAGTAAATGACAAGATCGAAAGATAAAACACCACATACTTCCTCATGAGCTATAAAACATTCACACAAATCAGAGGTGATAAATTTTGAATTGTTTAAAGGTAGCACTCAAGCAATTTACTTTGGAATGGCGGAGAAATACCATGTAGTAGGTAGGTATGGTGGACACAAATGGCATAGTGGTTGGCTCAAGGATTTTGGATGCATGAGAAGTATTCCCTCTCGATACAAGGTTTAGGCTAGCAAGGTTATTTGAAACAAACACAAGGATGAACCGGTGCAGCAAAACTCACATAAAAGACATATTGTCAACATTATAAGACTCTACACCGTCTTCCTTGTTGTTCAAACTCAATACTAGAAATTATCTAGACTTTAGAGAGACCAAATATGCAAACCAAATTTAGCAAGCTCTAGGTGTTTCTTCATTAATGGGTGCAAAGTATATGATGCAAGAGCTTAAACATGAGCACAACAATTGCCAAGTATCAAATTATTCAAGACATTTTAGAATTACTACATGTAGCATTTCCCGATTCCAACCATATAACAATTTAACGAAAAAGATTCAACCTTCGCCATGAATACTATGAGTAAAGCCTAAGGACATATTTGTCCATATGCAACAGCGGAGCGTGTCTCTCTCCCATACAGTGAATGCTAGGATCCATTTTATTCAAACAAAAACAAAAACAAACAGACGCTCCAAGCAAAGTACATAAGATGTGACGGAATAAAAATATAGTTTCAAGGGAGGAACTCCGATAATGTTGTCGATGAAGAAGGGGATGCCTTGGGCATCCCCAAGCTTAGACGCTTGAGTCTTCTTAGAATATGCAGGGGTGAACCACCGGGGCATCCCCAAGCTTAGAGCTTTCACTCTTCTTGATCATAGTATATCATCCTCCTCTCTTGACCCTTGAAAACTTCCTCCACGCCAAACTCAAAGCAAACTCATTAGAGGGTTAGTGCATAGTCAAAAACTCACATGTTCAGAGGTGACACAATCATTCTTAACACTTCTGGACATTGCACAAAGCTACTGGAAGGTAATGGAACAAAGAAATCCATCCAACACAGCAAAAGAGGCAATGCGAAATAAAAGGCAGAATCTGTCAAAACAGAACAGTCTGTAAAGATGTATTTTATCGAGGCACCAGACTTGCTCAAATGAAAATTCCCAAATTGAATGAAAGTTTCGTACATATCTGAGGATCACGCACGTAAATTGGCATATTTTTCTGAGCTACCTACAGAGAGGCAGGTCGAAATTCGTGACAGCAAAGAAATCTGTTTCTGCGCAGTAATCCAAATCTAGTATCAACCTTTCTATCAAAGACTTTACTTGGCACAACAATGCAATAAAATAAGATAAGGAGAGGTTGCTACAGTAGTAACAACTTCCAAGACTCAAATATAAAACAAAGTTACTGTAGAAAAATAAACACATGGGTTATCTCCCAAGAAGTTCTTTCTTTATAGCCATTAAGATGGGCTCAGCAGTTTTAATGATGCACTCGCAAGAAATAGTATTTGAAGCAAAAGAGAGCATCAAGAGGCAAATTCAAAACACATTTAAGTCTAACATGCTTCCTATGCATAGGAATCTTGTAAATAAACAAGTTCATGAAGAGCAAAGTGACAAGCATAGGAAGATAAAACAAGTGTAGCTTCAAAAATTTCAGCACATAGAGAGGTGTTTTAGTAACATGAAAATTTCTACAACCATATTTTCCTCTCTCATAATAACTTTCAGTAGCAACATGAGCAAACTCAACAATATAACTATCACATAAAGCATTCTTATCATGAGTCTCATGCATAAAATTATTACTCTCCACATAAGCATAATCAATTTTATTGGTAATAGTGGGAGCAAATTCAACAAAGTAGCTATCATTATTATTCTCATCATCAAATATAGGAGGCATATTGTAATCATAATCAAATTTATCCTCCATAACAGGCGGTACTAAAAGACTACTATCATTATAATCATCATAAATAGGAGGCAAAGTATCATCAAAGTAAATTTTCTCCTCAATGCTTGGTGGACTAAAAAGATCATGCTCATCAAAACCAGCTTCCCCAAGCTTAGAATTTTCCATATCATTAGCAACAATGGTATTCAAAGTATTCATGCTAATATGTTCCATGGGTTTTTTAATTTTCGGATCAAACCATCCATGTCTTAAATCAGGAAATAGAATAAGAAGCTCATTGTTGTCCATTATGCCAAACTAGTGTAAACAAGAAACAAAAAGATGCAATTGCAGGATCTAAAGGAAATAGCTTCGAGCACACACACAACGGCGCCAGAAAAGTACTTTACCTGGGACCGGAGTATGAGTGCCTTTTACCTTTCCTCCCCGGCAACGACGCCAGAAATTTAGCTTGATGTCTACGGGAGCTTCTATTCTTTTAGACAGTGTTGGGCCTCCAAGAGCAGAGGTTTGTAGAACAGCAGAAAGTTTCCCTTAAGTGGATCACCCAAGGTTTATAGATCTCAGGGAGGAAGAGGTCAAAGATATCCCTCTCAAGCAACCCTGCACTCACAAAGCAAGAAGTCTCTTGTGTCCCCAACACACCTAATAGGTGCACTAGTTCGGCGAAGAGATAGTGAAATACAAGTGGTATAAATAAGTATGAGCAGTGGCAACGACACCAGAAACGTGCTTTGCCCAGGACAGTAAACAAGCAGTGATAGCAGTATTTAGGAACAAGGCCTAGGGATTAGACTTTTACTAGTGGACACTCTCAACTTTGATCACATAACAGAATAGATAAATGCATACTTGATACGTCTCCAACGTATCGATAATTTCTTGTGTTCCATGCCACATTATTGATGTTATCTACATGTTTTATGCACACTTTATATCATATTCGTGCATTTTCTGGAACTAACCTATTAACAAGATGCCGAAGTGCCGCTTGTCGTTTTCGCTGTTTTTGGTTTCGTAAATCCTAGTAAAGAAATATTCTCGGAATTGGACGAAATAAAAGCCCAAAGGCCTATTTTCTCACGAAGCTTCCGTAAGTCCGAAGGAGAGACGAAGAGGGGCCACAGGGTGGCCAAACCCTAGGGCGGCGCGGCCCCCTTGGCCGCGCCGGCCCGTGGTGTGGGCCCCCGTGCCGCCTCTTGACTTGCCCTTCCGCCTACAAATAGCCTCCGTGACGAAACCCCCAGCACCGAGAGCCACGATACGGAAAACATTACCGAGACGCCGTCGCCGCCGATCCCATCTCTGGGGATCCCGGAGATCGCCTCCGCACCCTCGCCGGAGAGGGGAATCATCTCCCGGAGGACTCTACACCGCCATGGTCGCCTCCGGAGTGATGAGTGAGTAGTCTACCCCTGGACTATGGGTCCATAGCAGTAGCTAGATGGTTGTCTTCTCCCCATTGTGCTATCATTGTCTGGATCTTGTGAGCTGCCTATCATGATCAAGATCATCTATATGTAATTCTATATGTTGCGTTTGTTGGGATCCGATGAATAGAGAATACTTGTTATGTTGATTATCAAAGTTATGCTTATGTGTTGTTTATGATCTTGCATGCTCTCCGTTATTAGTAGATGCTCTGGCCAAGTAGATGCTTTTAACTCCAAGAGGGAGTACTTATGCTCGATAGTGGGTTCATGCCTCGCATTGACACCTGGGACAAAGGATGTAAAGTTCTAAGGTTGTGTTGTGTCGTTGCCACTAGGGATAAAACATTGATGCTATGTCTAAGGATGTAGTTGTTGATTACATTACGCACCATACTTAATGCAATTGTCTCGTTGCTTGCAACTTAATACCGGAGGGGTTCGGATGATAACCTCGAAGGTGGACTTTTTAGGCATAGATGCAGCTTGGATGGCGGTCTATGTACTTTGTCGTAATGCCCAATTAAATCTCACTATACTCATCATGATATGTATGTGCATTGTCATGCTCTCTTTATTTGTCAATTGCCCAACCGTAATTTGTTCACCCAACATGCTGTTCGTCTTATGGGAGAGACACCTCTAGTGAACTGTGGACCCCGGTCCAATTCTCTTTATCGAAATACAATCTACTCGTAATACTTGTTTCTACCGTTTTCTCTCGCAAACAATCATCTTCCACACAATACGGTTAATCCTTTGTTACAAGCAAGTCGGTGAGATTGACAACCTCACCGTTTCGTTGGGGCAAAGTAGCTTGGTTGTGTTGTGCAGTTCCACGTTGGCGCCGGAATCTCTCGGTGTTGCGCCGCACTACATCCCGCCGCCATCAACCTTCAACGTGCTTCTTGGCTCCTCCTCGGTTCGATAAACCTTGGTTTCTTTCTCGAGGGAAAACTTGCTGCCGTGCTCATCATACCTTCCTCTTGGGGTTGCCCAACGAACGTGTGAAATACACGCCATCAAGCATATTTTCTCGGCGCCGTTGCCGGGGAGATCAAGACACGCTGCAAGGGGAGTCTCCACTTCTCAATCTCTTTACTTTGTTTTTGTCTTGCTTTATTTTATTTACTACTTTGTTTGCTGCACTAAATCAAAATACAAAAAAATTAGTTGCTAGTTTTACTTTATTTGCTATCTTGTTTGCTATATCGAAAACACAAAAAAATTAGTTTACTTGCATTTACTTTATCTAGTTTGCTTTATTTACTATTGCTAAAATGGCCAACGCTGAAAATACTAAGTTGTGTGACTTCACAACCACAAATAATAATGATTTCTTATGCACACCTATTGCTCCACCTGCTACTACAAGCAGAATTCTTTGAAATTAAACCCGCTTTATCAATCTTGTCATGAAAGATCAATTTTCTCGGAATTAGTTCCGATGATGTCGCTGCCCATCTTAATAATTTTGTTGAACTATGCGAAATGCAAAAATATAAAGATGTAGATGGTGATATTATTAAACTAAAATTGTTCCCTTTCTCATTAAGAGGAAGAGCTAAAGATTGGTTGCTATCTCTCGCCTAAGAATAGTATTGATTCATGGACTAAATGCAAGGATGCTTTTATTGGTAGATATTATCCCCCGCTAAAATTATATCTTTGAGGAGTAGCATAATGAATTTTAAACAATTAGATACTGAACATGTTGCTCAAGCTTGGGAAAGAATGAAATCTCTCGGTTAAAAATTGCCCAACCCATGGACTCGACTACTTGGATGATCATCCAAACCTTCTATGCAGACTAAATTTTTCTTCACGGAATTTATTGGATTCAGCTGCTGGAGGTACCTTTATGTCCATCACTCTTGGTGAAGCAACAAAGCTTCTTGATAATATGATGATCAACTACTCTGAATGGCACACGGAAAGAGCCCCACAAGGTAAGAAGGTAAATTCTGTTGAAGAATCCTCTTCCTTGAGTGATAAGGTTGATGCTATTATGTCTATGCTTGCGAGTGGTAGGCCTAATGTTAATTATAATAATGTTCCGTTAGCATCATTGGCTGCTCAAAAAGAATATGTTGATGTGAATTTCATTAAAAATAACAATTACAATGATTCTAGGCCATATCCCGCCAATGGTAATTCTCATGGTAGATATGTTTCACCTAATGAAGAGAAGATATTAGAAATTGAAAGATCCACTAAGAGCTTTATGCAATCACAATATGAGCAAAATAAGTTGTTTACTAAAACATTGAATGAGCAATCTACCTTGTTGAAGAATATAGGGAATCAACTTGAAAATCTGAATAGGGAGATCTCAGGTTGCAAACTAAACTTGCTAATGCCGAGAACCGAATTTCATACATGTCTCGCATCACAATCTTCTTTAATTAATAAAATGGCTGCTAAACCTGAGGATTTAGATGATAAAATTGCTACTACAGCAAATGCCATTCAAGTTAGAATTAATGAGAATATAAGATTAATGGCTGAATCGCGTGCTAGGTGGGATAGAGAAGAAAATGAAAAACTAGCTAAAGAGAAGAATATAGCTAAAGTTTGGACTATTACCACCACTAGTAATGCTAATGCTACACATGTTGCTGCACCTCCTACTCATACTAATAAAAGAATTGGTGTTAGCAATGTTTCCACTTCTAATGCAAAGCGCGAAAAACTGCCTCGAAACCGCTAAAACCGCTGAAATCGCCTCGCGATAAAGCCGCTGAAATTTTTTCCAACATTGGGGATGATGATCCCATTGCTTTAGATTATAATGGTTTGAACTTTGATGATTGCCACATCTCTGAAGTTATAAAGTTCTTGCAAAAACTTGCTAAAAGTCCTAATGCTAGTGCTATAAATTTGGCTTTCACGCATCATATTACAAATGCTCTCATAAAAGCTAGAGAAGAGAAACTAGAGCGCGAAGCCTCTATTCCTAAAAAGCTAGAAGATGGTTGGGAGCCCATCATTAAGATGAAGGTTAAAGATTTTGATTGTAATGCTTTATGTGATCTTGGTGCAAGTATTTCTGTTATGCCTAAGAAAATTTATAATATGCTTGACTTGCCACCGCCGAAAAATTGTTATTTGGATGTTAATCTTGCTGATCATTCTACAAAGAAACCTTTGGGTAAAGTTGATAATGTTCGCATTATCGTTAACAATAACCTTGTTCCCGTTGATTTTGTTGTCTTGGATATTGAATGCAATGCATCTTGTCCAATTATATTGGGAAGACCTTTTCTTCGAACTCGTTGGTGCTATTATTGATATGAGGGAAGGAAATATAAAATATCAATTTCCTCTCAAGAAAGGTATGGAACACTTCCCTAGAAAGAGAATGAAGGTACCTTATGATTCTATCATTAGAACAAATTATGATGTTGATGCTTCATCTCTCGATGTTACTTGATACACACTTTCTGCGCCTAGCTGAAAGGCGTTAAAGAAAAGCGCTTATGGGAGACAACCCATGTTTTTACCTACAGTACTTTGTTTTTATTTTGTGTCTTGGAAGTTGTTTACTACTGTAGCAACCTCTCCTTATCTTAGTTTTGAGTTTTGTTGTGCCAAGTTAAGCCGTTGATAGAAAAGTAAGTACTAGATTTGGATTACTGCGCAGTTCCAGATTTCTTTGTTGTCACGAATCTGAGCCCACTGCCCTGCAGGAAGCTCAGAAAATTATGCCAATTTACGTGCATGATCCTCAGATATGTACGCAACTTTCATTCAATTTGAGCATTTTCATTTGAGCAAGTCTGGTGCCATTTTAAAATTCGTCAATACGAACTGTTCTGTTTTGACAGATTCTGCCTTTTATTTCGCATTGCCTCTTTCGCTATGTTGGATGAATTTCTTTGATCCACTAATGTCCAGTAGCATTATGCAATGTCCAGAAGTGTTAAGAATGATTGTGTCACCTCTGAATATGTCAATTTATATTGTGCACTAACCCTCTAATGAGTTGTTTCGAGTTTGGTGTGGAGGAAGTTTTCAAGGATCAAGAGAGGAGTATGATGCAACATGATCAAGGAGAGTGAAAGCTTCTAAGCTTGGGGATGCACCCGGTGGTTCACCCCTGCATATATCAAGAAGACTCAAGCGTTTAAGCTTGGGGATGCCCAAGGCATCCCCTTCTTCATCAACAAATTATCAGTGTTCCTCCCCCGAAACTACATTTTTATTCGGCCACATCTTATGTGCTTTTTCTTGGAGCGTCGGTTTGTTTTTGTTTTTGTTTTGTTTGAATAAAATGGATCCTAGCATTCACTTTATGGGAGAGATACACACTCCGCTGTAGCATATGGACAAATATGTCCTTGGTTTCTACTCATAGTATTCATGGCGAAGTTTCTCCTTCGTTAAATTGTTATATGGTTGGAATTGGAAAATGATACATGTAGTAATTGCTATAAATGTCTTGGGTAATGTGATACTTGGCAATTGTTGTGCTCATGTTTAAGCTCTTGCATCATATGCTTTGCACCCATTAATGAAGAAATACATAGAGCATGCTAAAATTTGGTTTGCATATTTGGTCTCTCTAAGGTCTAGATAATTTCTAGTATTGAGTTTGAACAACAAGGAAGACGGTATAGAGTATTATAATGCTTTCAATATGTCTTTTATGTGAGTTTTGCTGTACTAGTTCATCCTTGTGTTTGCCTCAAACAACCTTGCTAGCCTAAACCTTGTATCGAGAGGGAATACTTCTCATGCATCCAAAATACTTGAGCCAACCACTATGCCATTTGTGTCCACCATACCTACCTACTACATGGTATTTTCCGCCATTCCAAAGTAAATTGCTTGAGTGCTACCTTTAAAATTCCATCATTCACCTTTGCAATATATAGCTCATGGGACAAATAGCTTAAAAACTATTGTAGTATTGAATATGTAATTATGCACTTTATCTCTTATTAAGTTGCTTGTTGTGCGATAACCATGTTTACTCGGGGAACGCCATCAACTCATTGTTGAATTTCATGTGAGTTGCTATGCATGTTCGTCTTGTCCGAAGTAAGGGCGATCTACACCGAGTTGAATGGTTTGAGCATGCATATTGTGAGAGAAGAACATTGGGCCGCTAACTAAAGCCATGTTCCATGGTGGAAGTTTCAGTTTTGGACAAACATCCTCAAATCTCTAATGAGAAAAGAATTAATTGTTGTTGAATGCTTAAAGCATTAAAAGAGGAGTCCATTATCTCGTTGTCTATGTTGTCCCGGTATGGATGTCTAAGTTGAGAATAATCAAAAGCGAGAAATCCAAATGCGAGCTTTCTCCTTAGACCTTTGTACAAGCGGCATAGAGGTACCCCTTTGTGATACTTGGTTAAAGCATATGTATTGCGGTGATAATCCAGGTAGTCCAAGCTAATTAGGACAAGGTGCGAGCACTATTAGTACACTATGCATGAGGCTTGCAACTTATAAGATATAATTTACATGATGCATATGCTTTATTACTACCGTTGACAAAATTGTTTCATGTTTTCAAAATCAAAGCTCTAGCACAAATATAGCAATCGATGCTTTTCCTCTATGAGGACCATTCTTTTACTTTCAATGTTGAGTCAGTTCACCTATTTCTCTCCACCTCAAGAAGCAAACACTTGTGTGAACTGTGCATTGATTCTTACATACTTGCTTATTGCACTTATTATATTACTCTATGTTGACAATATCCATGAGATATACATGTTACAAGTTGAAAGCAACTCGCTGAAACTTAATCTTCTTTTGTGTTGCTTCAATACCTTTACTTTGAATTATTGCTTTATGAGTTAACTCTTATGCAAGACTTATTGATGCTTGTCTTGAAGTGCTATTCATGAAAAGTCTTTGCTTTATGATTCACTTGTTTACTCATGTCATACACATTGTTTTGATCGCTGCATTCTCTACATATGCTTTACAAATAGTATGATCAAGATTATGATGGCATGTCACTCCGTAAATTATCTTTGTTATCGTTTTACTCGCTCGGACGAGCAGTAACTAAGCTTGGGGATGCCGATACGTCTCCAACGTATCGATAATTTCTTGTGTTCCATGCCACATTATTGATGTTATCTACATGTTTTATGCACACTTTATATCATATTCGTGCATTTTCTCGGAACTAACCTATTAACAAGATGCCGAAGTGCCGCTTGTCTGTTTTCGCTGTTTTTGGTTTCGTAAATCCTAGTAAAGAAATATTCTCGGAATTGGACGAAATAAAAGCCCAAAGGCCTATTTTCTCACGAAGCTTCCGAAGTCCGAAGGAGAGACGAAGAGGGGCCACGGGGTGGCCAAACCCTAGGGCGGCGCGGCCCCCTTGGCCGCGCCGGCCCGTGGTGTGGGCCCCCGTGCCGCCTCTTGACTTGCCCTTCCGCCTACAAATAGCCTCCGTGACGAAACCCCCGCACCGAGAGCCACGATACGGAAAACATTACCGAGACGCCGTCGCCGCCGATCCCATCTCGGGGATCCTCGGAGATCGCCTCCGCACCCCGCCGGAGAGGGGAATCATCTCCCGGAGGACTCTACACCGCCATGGTCGCCTCCGGAGTGATGAGTGAGTAGTCTACCCCTGGACTATGGGTCCATAGCAGTAGCTAGATGGTTGTCTTCTCCCCATTGTGCTATCATTGTCGGATCTTGTGAGCTGCCTAACATGATCAAGATCATCTATATGTAATTCTATATGTTGCGTTTGTTGGGATCCGATGAATAGAGAATACTTGTTATGTTGATTATCAAAGTTATGCTTATGTGTTGTTTATGATCTTGCATGCTCTCCGTTATTAGTAGATGCTCGGCCAAGTAGATGCTTTTAACTCCAAGAGGGAGTACTTATGCTCGATAGTGGGTTCATGCCCGCATTGACACCGGGACAGATGACGTAAAGTTCTAAGGTTGTGTTGTGTCTGTTGCCACTAGGGATAAAACATTGATGCTATGTCTAAGGATGTAGTTGTTGATTACATTACGCACCATACTTAATGCAATTGTCTGTTGCTTGCAACTTAATACCGGAGGGGTTCGGATGATAACCTCGAAGGTGGACTTTTTAGGCATAGATGCAGCTTGGATGGCGGTCTATGTACTTTGTCGTAATGCCCAATTAAATCTCACTATACTCATCATGATATGTATGTGCATTGTCATGCTCTCTTTATTTGTCAATTGCCCAACTGTAATTTGTTCACCCAACATGCTGTTCGTTTTATGGGAGAGACACCTCTAGTGAACTGTGGACCCCGGTCCAATTCTCTTTACTGAAATACAATCCATCGCAATACTTGTTTCTACCGTTTTCTCCGCAAACAATCATCTTCCACACAATACGGTTAATCCTTTGTTACAAGCAAGCCGGTGAGATTGACAACCTCACTCGTTTCGTTGGGGCAAAGTAGCTTGGTTGTGTTGTGCAGGTTCCACGTTGGCGCCGGAATCTCCGGTGTTGCGCCGCACTACATCCCGCCGCCATCAACCTTCAACGTGCTTCTTGGCTCCTCCTGGTTCGATAAACCTTGGTTTCTTTCTGAGGGAAAACTTGCTGCTGTGCTCATCATACCTTCCTCTTGGGGTTGCCCAACGAACGTGTGAAATACACGCCATCAATACTCTACACTCTCTTGTTGGATGATGAACACATTGCGTAGGATTACACGAACCCTCAATGCCGGAGTTAACAAGCTCCACAATTCAATGTTCATATTTAAATAACCTTAGAGTGCATGAAAGATCAACACGACTAAACCAAGTACTAACACAAGCATGCACACTGTCACCTTCACACTATGTAGGAGGAATAGATCACATCAATACCATCATAGCAATAGTTAACTTCATAATCTACAAGAGATCATAATCATAGCCTACGCCAAGTACTAACATGGATGCACACACTGTCACCATTACACCGTGCAGGAGGAATAAAACTACTTTAATAACATCACTAGAGTAGCACATGGATAAATTGTGATACAAAACATATTGCAATCATAAAGGGATATAAATAAGCACTTCACTATGCCATTCATAACAGTGAATAAGTATTCTCGTGAAATATAGCCTAAGAGACCCACACGGTGCACACACTGTCACCTTTACACACGTGGGACAAGGAGTCTCCGGAGATCACATAAGTAAAACCCACTTGACTAGCATAATGACATCTAGATTACAAGCATCATCATATGAATCTCAATCATGTAAGGGAGCTCATGAGATTATTGTATTGAAGCACATAGGAGAGAGATTAACCACATAGCTACCGGTACAGCCCCGAGCCTCGATGGAGAACTACTCCCTCCTCATGGGAGACAGCAGCGTTGATGAAGATGGCGGTGGTGTCGATGGAGGAGCCTTCCGGGGGCACTTCCCCGTCCCGGCGGCGTGCCGGAAAAGAGACTCCTGTCCCCCAGATCTTGGCTTCGCGATGGCGGCGGCTCTGGAAGGTTTCTCGTACCGTGGCTTTTTCGTATCGTGGTTTTAGGTCCAGGGGCTTTATATAGGCGAAGAGGCGGCGTCAGAAGGTCGAAGGGGCGCCGACACTATAGGGGGGCGCGGGCCCCCCCTTGGCCGCGCCGGCCAAGGGTTTGGTGGGCTCGTGCCCCCTCTCTGCGCGGTTCTCGTGTGTTCCGGATGCTTCCGGGCAAAATAGGAACCTCGGGCGTTGATTTCGTCCAATTCCGAGAATATTTCGTTACTAGGATTTCGAAACCAAAAACAGCAGAAAACAACAGAATCGGCCTTTCAGCATCTCGTCAATAGGTTAGTTCCAGAAAACGCATAAATATGACATAAAATGTGCATATAACATGTAAATATCATCAATAATGTGGCATGGAACATAAGAAATTATCGATACGTCGGAGACGTATCATCTCGCATCATCGATCAAGGATGTGGCCTCCCAAGCAGACTACCCTTCACTGGCGCACATGGTGCAGAAGCTGTCATTGTATGAACAGCGCCACCCAGATGTATACCAGGATAAATTCAAGCGTGCGGTGGTCCTGGTTGAGGCAGATGAAGATGAAGGCTCTGCGGAAGATCAAGGGGTAGCAAGTGGCTGAATGGACTCGGGGGCAAGCCCCGTGTCCCGCAAGTGGGTTAAGCCACAAGGTCCTCCAAGAGGGTTTGACTTCGACGTCACCAAGGCTGAGCAAATTTTCGACCTCTTACTTAAGGAGAAGCGAGCTAAAGGTGCCCGAAGGTCACAAGATCCCCACGTGCGCGAGAGCTGAACGGAAAGCCATACCGCAAGTGGCATAACACGTTCACCCATGCCACCAACGACTGCAGGGTGTGGCGTCGGCAGATCCAAATGGCGATAGAACAAGGGCGTCTAATTTTCAGCCGCACGCCATGAAAGTCGACACACACCCCTTCCCCGCCGTTAACATGGTGGAATGCACTTACCCTGGGAGGTGCCAGCCAGGTTTCTCGTTCAACATCAACATGGTAGGACCTGGGCACCCCTCTGGTAAGGACAGAGACGAGGGCAGCTGCTCTCATAGCAAGGACACAGAGGAAGCCGTTCCACGCGATCGGCTCCGGCACGATGGCAAGCGCTACGTCACAGAGGGGGAAGTGAAGAATGTGAGATATCAGCGACCCCTCTCTGATCACCTCCTCAACAAATACGTGAGTCAATACGACCAACGCCGACGGTACAACGACGATGACGAAAGAGATCGTCTGGCTAGCAGGGATGCCAGGAGACATCGTCGGCATGATCGCGACGAGGAGAGATATGAGCGCCACGCCAAGGAAGAATCAAGAGAGCAAGACGACGTGGATAGGCACTGGTACTGTCCCTTCTTCGGACACTCGCTGGGATTCAGGAATGAGCCGATTGCCTACAATCGGCAACTGCCCAGAATGTAGACAGAGGAAGAAGGATGCAGCTAACGTGTCCGTGTTCAAACGTCTAGGGCCTCTCCCGCCTCGGAACAAGCACGCTGAGTCCTCTCGGGTGCCCTACGACGTTCTTTATTGTCAATAGCAAGAGCACCTATGCTGTCCTGCTAGGGAGAGATTGGATCCACGCCAACTGTTGCATTCCATCCACGATGCACCAATGCTTAATACAGTGGGATGGAGATGAAGTAGAGGTCGTCCACGCAGATGACTCAGCCAAGGTTTCAACGGCTGGCATGAACGTTTGGGAGACGACAGGCCAAGAGCCACTCTCGAGCATCACTTTGGACGATCGCGAGCGCATCGACGTAACGAAGGACGGAGTAAGGCTGGTCTTATCCACCGGCCTGACTGTGTAACAAGAGAAAAATCTATGGACGAACGTGGCGAGGCCGATCCTTGTGATCGGCCCCAAAGATCTATGGACGAACATTGCAAAACCTTCATTGAGCAATTCAATCAACATGGAGGCCGATTCCAGCAATCGGCCAAAATTATCCTCACCATACGTTCTGACTGTGTTCAACGTCGATCTAACGGGCAACGGGTTTACGTCGGCTGATGAGCTGGAAGAAGTCAACATTGGTCCTAACGGAGCCGACGTTCGGATACGAGTGCCTTGGCTAACTACAGAGCCGATATCCGCGAGTTACC
Source organism: Lolium rigidum (assembly GCF_022539505.1). NCBI lineage: Eukaryota > Viridiplantae > Streptophyta > Magnoliopsida > Poales > Poaceae > Lolium > Lolium rigidum. The sequence continues at coordinate 270,221,699 of NC_061514.1, forward strand.
TGGCAGATTCGGCTCGGGGGCACCTAATCGATGAACATGTGCGATACATGTGCGAGTAAAATATTGGGGGCCGATAGAAAAATCGGCCGATAAAAAAAATTCTCACGATGTACGATCGATGCACGGACATCGACTTTAGAGCTAAGAAACAAAGCCGATGCACAGACATCGACTCTAGTACAAATTACACAGGATCTACCAGCTGCGTGTTCAAGACGCGGATTTCGACCAAGTCAGTCTTCAGTTCAACTTCGAGGCCTTCTGCTTCCTCGAGGGAGTGAACAATGAAAGCTTCCTCAGCTTCAATGAGCTGATTTTGGTGCCCGAACCTTTTCTTCGAGGACTTCCAACCCTTTGCGCAAGGTCGCCAGTTCAGCAGTACTGTCAGAGGTGCCAGTTTTGGCGTACAAGGCAGCCTTTACTCATAAAGCTGTTGGTGTTTCGTCTGCAATATCGACTTTCAATGAAAGAAAAGGTGATCGGCTCTGGTGTATCTACTGTCGGCTTGGCCAAGTTAGCCACCTTCTCAGCTACACTCATAGGAATTGCTGGGACCAGAGTGGCGGACCTTCTCTGGGAGGCCGATGGTGGCAAGCTTGGCTGGCTCTGCGTGGTGTTTCTCTCAGATTTGCTCGAGCTCGGGTCCATTTGTCTGAACTGTGTGTCCTCGCCGCTGTTCTCGCCTTAACTGAGGCTCGGGGGGGCAGCTGATTTGGTAGACACTCTGTTTTTGGAAGCCGATTGGAGTGTCATCGGCTGACCTCGCATCATAACCTTCTTCGAAAGCGGTGAGTTGTTGCGGAAGAAGACCACCGAGAGCTGCCGAAAGGAGCCCGAAAGGGAAGCCGTCATCATCTACAGTGGTCGTGGCCGTTCCCGTTGCCGCAAAAAGATAGAGCAAGGCGCTATGTTCGGACAGCAAGGAGCGGTTAAGGATCACCTTCGGGCCGGAGACCATAGCGTGGGCATTGGATGATGTTGCCCTTGGGTCCGTTGCGGCTTGCGAACCTGCGCGATTGACATCTGAGGTTCATATGGCCGTGGGTTGGATCTGTTCAAGCGGCGATTTGTGGATTTGAGTTTTGCTCTTTCGGATAAGTCGCAGATTACCATTTGGATAGACAATAGAGTTGGCCCTGCTCGCGTTTTATGGCAAGGTCCGATGCGCTGCCATCGGCTCTTAATGTGTTGACTTACTTTAGCAATCGGCAAAATTGGAAAAGGGACAGAATCAGCTGAGAAATGTTTTCTTCATTAATAAGAGGGGTTTTTTACAATGAAGAGCCGATTGCTCAAGAAAGGAAGAACAAAAGAAGAGCCGATTGCTCAGGGACTACTAATCCTACATTACTAATCTTCGCTGGCCTCATCGTCGGCATCGTAGCTGCCGTCGGCGCTGCTTCCAGAGAGTTCCTCGTCGCTGCTGCCCCAGCCCTCGGCCGGAGCCTCTTCTTCCTCGTCATCATCATCGTCCTCGCTGTCCGCCCAAGCGCGGAAGCGCTTCGCCGGCGGATACCCAGCGGAGGAGGAGGAATCATCCTCCTCCTCTTCCTCCTCTTCCTCCTCTTCCTACGCTTCTTCTTCTTCCTCCTCCTCGTCGGAGGAGGTGGAGTTCGCCCAGGAGTGGAGTGCGTCTTCGCTCTCGCTCTTCAGCTCCCCTTTGATGAGGAACTGGAGGTCGTCCTCCCCATCGGTCAGAGGTAAGTCACCATCTGACCCAACGAGTGCCTCGGGTGGGCCATCTGGCACGTGGTCAAAGTTCCACTCCTGCTCGCTCGAGGAGGAAGATTGGAAAGAGAGGCCTGATAAGATGGAGGAAGAGGAAGACATTGCTACAGGGAAAGAGGGTTTTTTAGGTGCCGATGGCCAGAACAGAGCAAGGGGATGAAGTGGCGAACTGTTCGGCACAGTTAAATAAAGGGGGTATAGTGGAGATTTAATGCCATTACGGTTTCCGAGGAAGTGATGTTAAAGCTATCAAATATTGCAAAGAAGTTGAGAAGGCAAGGCATCATGATGGATACTGCGACGGTTCTGCTCTGCCACGACATGACCCGACGAAGAAAAAAGCAGAGTGATTTTGGAATTGTCATTTCCAAAACCAGGGGGGCATGTGTTATCACCAGAATTTGACCGGATCAGAGGTGGGCCGCGATTAAAGATGGGCTTGAAGAATATACATGGAAGAAATACATGAATCGGCCTTATGTGCAAAGTTTGGGCTAGTTTGCCCGTGTATCCGTAATATAGTAGGATACGTGTCGCTTAGATAGAATTTGGCTCGTGCACGGTTGGGATTATTCCCACGTTAGAAAGTCTACGGACTATAAATATGTATCTAGGGTTTCTGAAATAAACAACAATCACGTTCATCACAAACCAATCTAGGCGCATCGCCAACTCCCTTGTCTCGAGGGTTTCTTCCGGGTAAGCATCATGCTGCCTAGATCGCATCTTGCGATCTAGGCGAGACACGTTTATTCGTTGTTCATGCGTTGCTCGTGCCGAAGCCTTGTTGATGGCGAGCAACGTAGTTATCATAGATGTGTTAGGGTTAGCATTGTTTCATCGTATCATATGCTTTCGTCCGTGCAACCCTTAGACGTCTAGCCGCCCTTACACCTATCTTGGGTGTAAGGGCGGCACCCTCTTGATCATTATTTAGTAGATCCGATCCGTTATGATTGCTCCTTGTTCTTCAAGGATTAGTTTAATATCTCGCATAGTTAGGCCTTACAAACGGGTTGAAGGATCCAAGGGCACGTAGGGTGTAGTTTGCTAGCCCTAGACAGGATGTTCCGGGGATCAACTTCATGTTGGTTTTTAGGCCTTGTCTAGGGTCGGTTTACGATCACCGTGCGTGGCCGCCAGGCTCAATCACGCGTAGGATGTTCCGATTATGTGGTGAAAACCCTAAATCGTAGTAGGTCGTTTTAGCTTTATTTTGATCAACTAGGACCACCATGTGATCGTACACCTCATACGAATCATGGGTGGATCGGCTCCTTAAGCCGATTCACAGGACAACCTGAGAGCCGATCGAGGCTCGTATTTAATGTTTACGTGTATGCCATGCAGGAAACTAAGCGAGGCAAATCCATCACCTTCCTGGCCAGGTATAGGTCAGGTGGCACGCCCTTGCACCAGCTTTGGACGTGCGTGCCGGAGTCTTTGCGGGCCGTCGCTCGAGGGACCAGGGCCAGCCGCAGTCCTGGGAGCCTCCCGGCTCTACTGTGTTGCCCGTCGCTGCTCGCCGGTGGGTTTCTGACCGCAACAGAACACCAAGAGGAAGGTGTGATGCGCACAGTAGCAAGTTTTCCCTCAGAAAGAAACCAAGGTTTATCGAACCAGGAGGAGCCAAGAAGCACGTTGAAGGTTGATGGCGGAGGAGTGTAGTGCGGCGCAACACCAGGGATTCCGGCGCCAACGTGGAACCCGCACAACACAATCACAGTAACTTTGCCCCAACGTAACGATGAGGTTGTCAATCTCACCGGCTTGCTCGTAACAAAGGATTAGATGTATAGTGTGGATGATGATGTTTGTTTGCGAAGAACAAGTAAAGAACAATTGCAGCAGTTTGTATTTCGGATGTAAAGAATAGGACCGGGGTCCACAGCTCACTAGCGGTGTCTCTCCCATAAGATAGCAGATGTTGGGTGAACAAATTACAGCTTGGGCAATTGACAAATAAAGAAGGCATAACAATGCACATACATATATCATGATGAGTACTATGAGATTTAATCAGTGGCATTACGACAAAGTACATAGACCGCTATCCAACGATGCATCTATGCCTAAAAAGTCCACCTTCAGAGTTATCATCCGAACCCCTCCAAGTATTAATTTGTAAACAACAGACAATTGCATTAAGTATGGTGCGTAATGTAATCAACACAAATATCCTTAGACAAAGCATCGATGTTTTATCCCTAGTGGCAACAGCACATCCACAACCTTAGAACTTTCTGTCACTGTCCCGGATTTAATGGAGGCATGAACCCACTATCGAGCATAAATACCCCCTCTTGGAGTCACAAGTATCAACTTGGCCAGAGCCTCTACTAGCAACGGAGAGCATGCAAGAACATAAATAACATATATGATAGATTGATAATCGACTTGACATAGTATTCAATATTCATCGGATCCCAACAAACACAACATGAAGGATTACAAATAGATGATCTTGATCATGATAGGCAGCTCACAAGATCTAACATGATAGCACAATGGGGAGAAGACGACCATCTAGCTACTGCTATGGACCCATAGTCCAGGGGTGAACTACTCACACATCGATCCGGAGGCGATCATGGCGATGAAGAGACCTCCGGGAGATGATTCCCCTCTCCGGCGGGGTGCCGGAGGCGATCTCCCGAATCCCCCGAGATGGGATTGGCGGCGGCGGCGTCTCTGGAAGGTTTTCCGTATCGTGGCTCTCGGTACTGGGGGTTTCGCGACGAAGACTTTAAGTAGGCGGAAGGGCAGGTCAGGGGGCCACACGAGGGGCCCACACGCTAGGGCCGCGCGGCCAGCACCTGGGCCGCGCCGCCCTAGTGTCTGGCCACCTCGTGGCCCCACTTCGTAAGTCCTCCGGTCTTCTGGAAGCTTCGTGCAAAAATAGGACCCCGGGCGTTGATTTCGTCCAATTCCGAGAATATTTCCTTACTAGGATTTCGAAACCAAAAACAGCAGAAAATAGCAACCGGCTCTTCGGCATCTCGTCAATAGGTTAGTGCCTGGAAAATGCATAATAATGACATATAATGTGTATAAAACATGCGAGTATCATCATAAAAGTAGCATGGAACATAAGAAATTATAGATACGTTTGGGACGTATCAAGCATCCCCAAGCTTAGTTCCTACTCGCCCTCGAGTAGGTAAACGATAACAAAGATAATTTCTGAAGTGACATGCTATTATAATCTTGATCATACTATTGTAAAGCATATGAGATGAATGCAGCGATTCGAAGCAATGATGAAGATAATGTGTAAACAAATGAATCATATAGCAAAGACTTTTCATGAATAATACTTTCAAGATAAGCATCAATAAGACTTGCATAAGAGTTACTCATAAAGCAATAAATTCAAAGTAAAAGCATTGAAGCAACACAAAGGAAGATAAAGTTTCAGCGGTTGCTTTCAACTTCAACATGTATATCTCATGGATAATTGTCAACACAAAGTAATATAACAAGTGCAATAGGTAAACATGTAAGAATCAATGCACACAGTTGATACAGGTGTTTGCTTCTAAGATAGAAAGAATAGGCAAACTGACTCAACAATAAGGTAGAAGATAGGCCCGTCGCAGAGGGAAGCATTGATTACTATATTTGTGCTAGAGCTTTTCATTTTGAAAACAAGAAACAATTTTGTCAACGGTAGTAATAAAGCATATGTGTTATGTATAAGACATCCTATAAGTTGCAAGCCTCATGCATAGTATACTAATAGTGCTCGCACCTTGTCCTAATTAGCTTGGATTAACACTGATTATCATTGCATAGCATATGTTTCAACCAAGTGTCACAAATGGGTACCTCTATGCCGCTCGTACAAAGGTCTAAGGAGAAAGCTCGCATTGGATTTCTCGCTTTTGATTATTCTCAACTTAGACATCCATACCGGGACAACATAGACAACGGATAATGGACTCCTCTTTAATGCATAAGCATTCAACAACAGCTAATATTCTCATAAGAGATTGAGGATTAGCTGTCCACACTCGAAACTTCCACCATGAATCATGGCTTTAGTTAGCGGCCCAATGTTCTTCTCTAACAGTATGCATACTCAAACCATTTGATTGTGAGAACCGCCCTTACTTCGTACAAGACGAACATGCATAGCAACTCACATGATATTCAACAAAGGTAAAATAGTTGATGGCGTCCCCAGAAAACATGGTTACCGCTCAACAAGCAACTTATTAAGAAATAAAACACATAAGTACATATTCTTCACCACGATAGTTTTTAAGCTATTTTGTCCCATGAGCTATATATTGCAAAGGTAAAGAATAGAATTTTTAAAGGTAGCACTCAAGTAATTTACTTTGGAATGGCGGAGAAATACCATGTGGTAGGTAGGTATGGTGGACACAAATGGCATGGTTATTGGCTCAAGGATTTGGATGCACGAGAAGAATTCCTCTCAATACAAGGCTAGGCTAGCAAGGTTGTTTGAAGCAAACTCAAGTATAAAAGGTGCAGCAAAGCTCACATATGAACATATTGTAACTATTATAATACTTTATATTGTCTCCTTGTTGTTCAAACACCTCAACCAGAAAATATCTAGACTCTAGAGATCAATCATGCAAACCAAATTTTAACAAGCTCTATGTAGTTATTCATTAATGAGTACAAGGTACATGATGCAAGAGCTTAAACATGATCTATATGAGCACAACAATTGCCAAGTATCAAATTATTCAAGACATTAAACCATTTACCACATGCGGCATTTTCCGTTTCCAACCATATAACAATGAATGAAGTAGTTCAAATTTCGCAATGAACATTAAAGATGAAGCTAAGAACACATGTGTCATACGCAACAGCGGAGCGTGTCTCTCTCCCAAACAAAGAATGCTAGGATCCGATTTATTCAAACGAAAACAAAAATAAAAACAAACAGACGCTCCAAGTAAAGCACATAAGATGTGACGGAATAAAAATATAGTTTCACTAGAGGAACCTGATAAGTTGTCGATGAAGAAGGGATGCCTTGGGCATCCCCAAGCTTAGACGCTTGAGTCTTCTTAAAATATGCAGGGGTGAACCACCGGGGCATCCCCAAGCTTAGAGCTTTCACTCTCCTTGATCATATTGTATCATCCTCCTCTCTTGACCCTTCAAAACTTCCTCCACACCAAACTCGAAACAAACTCATTAGAGGGTCAGTGCATAATTCATATATTCAGAGGTGACATAATCATTCTTAACACTTCTGGACATTGCACAAAGCTACTGAAAGTTAATGGAACAAAGAAATCCATCAAACATAGCAAAACAAAGCAATGCGAAATAAAAGGCAGAATCTGTCAAAACGTAACAGTTCGTAAAGACGAATTTTAAAGTGGCACCAGACTTGCTCGGATGAAAATTCCCAAATTGAATGAAAGTTGCGTACATATCTGAGGATCACGCACGTAAATTGGCAGATGTTTTTGATTTTTCTACAGGGACTACTGCCCAAATTCGTGACCGCAAGAAATCTGTTCCTGCGCAGCAATCCAAATCTAGTATTGACTTTACTATCAAAGACTTTACTTGGCACAACAATGCAATAAAATAAAGATAAGGAGAGGTTGCTACAGTAGTAACAACTTCCAAGACTCAAATATAAAACAAAATTGCTGTAGTAAAATAAAGACATGGGTTATCTCCCAAGAAGTGCTTACTTTATAGCCATTAAGATGGGCTCAGCAGTTTTAATGATGCACTCGTAAGAAATAAGAGTTGAAGCAAAAGAGAGCATCAAGAAGCAAATTCAAAACAAATTTAAGCCTAACCCACTTCCTATCAAATGGAATCTTGTAAATAAACAAATTCATGAAGCATAATGCAACAAGCATAGAAAGATAAAACAAGTGCAGCTTCAAGATTTTCAGCAAAAAGAGAGGTGTTTTAGTAACATGAAAATTTCTATAACCATATTTTCCTCTCTCATAATAACTTTCAGTAGCATCATGAACAAACTCAATAATATAAGTATCACATAAAGCATTCTTATCATGAGTCTCATGCATAAAATAATTATTACTCTCCACATAAGCATAATCAATTTTATTAGTTTTAGTGGGAGCAAATTCAACAAAGTAACTACTATTATTATTCTCATCAAGTGTAGGAGGCATAGTATAATCACAATAAAATTTACTCTCCATAGTAGGTGGCACCAAAAGACCACTATCATTATAATCATCATATATGGGAGGCATATCATAATCAACATAAACTTTCTCCTCAATACCCGGAGGGCTAAAGAGATCATTTTCATCAAAACCGACCTCCCCAAGCTTAGAATTTTCTATATCATTATCAACAATGGTGTTCAAAGGGTTCATACTAATATTACTACCAAGCATGCAAATAAGGTTCCATAGGTTTTTTAATTTTCGCATTAAACCATTCATGTCTTGACTCAGGAAATAGTACA